>NC_074695.1:4567762-4612762 GCF_029448725.1 Salvelinus fontinalis | reverse complement strand
TCTAGCTTCACAACCTGACAGTCCTTTAGCCTCACAACATCATCTAGCCTCACAACATCCTCTAGCCTCACAACATCCTCTAGCCTCACAACATCCTCTAGCTTCACAACCTCCTCTAGCTTCACAACCTGACAGTCCTCTAGCTTCACAACCTCCTCTAGCTTCACAACTTGACAGTCCTCTAGCTTCACAACCTCCTCTAGCTTCACAACCCAACAGTCCTCTAGCTTCACAACCCCACAGTCCTCTAGCTTCACAACCTGACAGTTCTCTAGCTTCACAACCTCCTCTAGCTTCACAACCCAACAGTCCTCTAGCTTCACAACCCCACAGTCCTCTAGCTTCACAATCTGACAGTCCTCTAGCTTCACAACCTGACAGTCCTCTACCTTTTCACAACCCCACAGTCCTCTAGCTTCACAAACCCCACAGCAGATACCAATGTGTGTGTGTGTTTATCACGTTAACAGGGCTGTTAATGTGTATGGACATCCCGTAGGTGTGTCCCCAGTGTCAGTGATGGTGGAGTGTGTGTGTTCTCTGTTTGATTTGATTGATTAGGATCACCATTAGCCCATTAGCCCATTAGCCCATTAGCCCATTAGCCCATTAGTCTATTAGTCCATTAGCCCATTAGCCCATTAGTCCATTAGCCCATTAGCCCATTAGCCCATTAGCCAATTAGTCCATTAGTCCATTAGTCCATTAGCCCATTAGCCCATTAGCCTATTAGCCCATTAGCTCATTGCAATGGGGACAGCTAGTCATACTGGGGTCCAACAGATAACGAGAAAGACAACAAATAATTTATAATTGACATACTGTACGTTTAAAAACATGAACATGTAGTGTGTGTGTGCATCTATCAGTTCCACATACGTGTCAGTAAACACACACAACCAGTAGGTCACATGTCAGTACATACACACAAACAATAAGTCACATGTCAGTATACACAACCAGTAGGTCACATGTCAGTACATACAACCAGTAGGTCACATGTCAGTACACGCACAACCAGTAGGTCACATGTCAGTACACACAACCAGTAGGTCACATGTCAGTACACACAACCAGTAGGTCACATGTCAGTACACACAACCAGTAGGTCACATGTCAGTACACACAACCAGTAGGTCACATGTCAGTACATACAACCAGTAGGTCACATGTCAGTACACACAACCAGTAGGTCACATGTCAGTACACACAACCAGTAGGTCACATGTCAGTACACACAACCAGTAGGTCACATGTCAGTACACACAACCAGTAGGTCACATGTCAGTACATACACACAACCAGTAGGTCACATGTCAGTACACACAACCAGTAGGTCACATGTCAGTACACACAACCAGTAGGTCACATGTCAGTACATACAACCAGTAGGTCACATGTCAGTACACACAACCAGTAGGTCACATGTCAGTACATACAACCAGTAGGTCACATGTCAGTACACACAACCAGTAAGTCACATGTCAGTACACACAACCAGTAAGTCACATGTCAGTACACACAACCAGTAGGTCACATGTCAGTACACACAACCAGTAGGTCACATGTCAGTACATACACACAACCAGTAAGTCACATGTCAGTACACACACACAACCAGTAGGTCACATGTCAGTACACACAACCAGTAGGTCACATGTCAGCACACACAACCAGTAGGTCACATGTCAGTACATACACACACAACCAGTAAGTCACATGTCAGTACACACACACAACCAGTAGGTCACATGTCAGTACACACACACAACCAGTAGGTCACATGTCAGTACATACAACCAGTAGGTCACATGTCAGTACATACAACCAGTAGGTCACATGTCAGCACACACAACCAGTAGGTCACATGTCAGTACACACAACCAGTAGGTCACATGTCAGTACATACACACAACCAGTAGGTCACATGTCAGTACACACAACCAGTAGGTCACATGTCAGTACACACAACCAGTAGGTCACATGTCAGTACACACAACCAGTAGGTCACATGTCAGTACACACAACCAGTAAGTCACATGTCAGTACACACAACCAGTAGGTCACATGTCAGTACACACAACCAGTAGGTCACATGTCAGTACACACAACCAGTAGGTCACATGTCAGTACACACAACCAGTAGGTCACATGTCAGTACACACACACAACCAGTAGGTCACATGTCAGTACACACAACCAGTAGGTCACATGTCAGTACACACAAACCAGTAGGTCACATGTCAGTACATACAACCAGTAGGTCACATGTCAGTACATACAACCAGTAGGTCACATGTCAGTACATACACACAACCAGTAGGTCACATGTCAGTACATACAACCAGTAGGTCACATGTCAGTACACACAACCAGTAAGTCACAAGTCAGTACACACAACCAGTAGGTCACATGTCAGTACACACAACCAGTAGGTCACATGTCAGTACACACAACCAGTAGGTCACATGTCAGTACACACAACCAGTAGGTCACATGTCAGTACATACAACCAGTAGGTCACATGTCAGTACATACACACAACCAGTAGGTCACATGTCAGTACACACAACCAGTAGGTCACATGTCAGTACACACAGCCAGTAGGTCACATGTCAGTACACACACAACCAGTAGGTCACATGTCAGTACATACATACAACCAGTAGGTCGCATGTCAGTACACACAACCAGTAGGTCACATGTCAGTACATACAACCAGTAGGTCACATGTCAGTACACACAACCAGTAGGTCACATGTCAGTACACACACAACCAGTAGGTCACATGTCAGTACATACAACCAGTAGGTCACATGTCAGTACACACAACCAGTAGGTCACATGTCAGTACACACAACCAGTAGGTCACATGTCAGTACACACAACCAGTAGGTCACATGTCAGTACACACAACCAGTAAGTCACATGTCAGTACACACACACAACCAGTAGGTCACATGTCAGTACATACAACCAGTAGGTCACATGTCAGTACATACAACCAGTAGGTCACATGTCAGTACACACAACCAGTAGGTCACATGTCAGTACACACACAACCAGTAGGTCACATGTCAGTACACACAACCAGTAGGTCACATGTCAGTACATACACACAACCAGTAGGTCACATGTCAGTACACACAACCAGTAGGTCACATGTCAGTACACACACACAACCAGTAGGTCACATGTCAGTACATACACACAACCAGTAAGTCACATGTCAGTACACACAACCAGTAGGTCACATGTCAGTACACACAACCAGTAGGTCACATGTCAGTACACACACACAACCAGTAGGTCACATGTCAGTACACACAACCAGTAGGTCACATGTCAGTACACACAAACCAGTAGGTCACATGTCAGTACATACAACCAGTAGGTCACATGTCAGTACACACAACCAGTAGGTCACATGTCAGTACACACAACCAGTAGGTCACATGTCAGTACATACAACCAGTAGGTCACATGTCAGTACATACAACCAGTAGGTCACATGTCAGTACATACACACAACCAGTAAGTCACATGTCAGTACATACAACCAGTAGGTCACATGTCAGTACATACAACCAGTAGGTCACATGTCAGTAAACACAACCAGTAGGTCACATGTCAGTACACACAACCAGTAAGTCACAAGTCAGTACACACAACCAGTAGGTCACATGTCAGTACACACAACCAGTAGGTCACATGTCAGTACACACAACCAGTAGGTCACATGTCAGTACACACAACCAGTAGGTCACATGTCAGTACACACAACCAGTAGGTCACATGTCAGTACATACAACCAGTAGGTCACATGTCAGTACATACACACAACCAGTATGTCACATGTCAGTACACACAACCAGTAGGTCACATGTCAGTACACACAACCAGTAGGTCACATGTCAGTACACACAACCAGTAGGTCACATGTCAGTACACACACAACCAGTAGGTCACATGTCAGTACATACATACAACCAGTAGGTCACATGTCAGTACACACAACCAGTAGGTCACATGTCAGTACATACAACCAGTAGGTCACATGTCAGTACATACAACCAGTAGGTCACATGTCAGTACACACAACCAGTAGGTCACATGTCAGTACATACAACCAGTAGGTCACATGTCAGTACATACACACAACCAGTAGGTCACATGTCAGTACACACAACCAGTAGGTCACATGTCAGTACACACACACAACCAGTAGGTCACATGTCAGTACACACACACAACCAGTAGGTCACATGTCAGTACACACAACCAGTAGGTCACATGTCAGTACACACAACCAGTAGGTCACATGTCAGTACACACAACCAGTAGGTCACATGTCAGTACACACAACCAGTAAGTCACATGTCAGTACACACACACAACCAGTAGGTCACATGTCAGTACATACAACCAGTAGGTCACATGTCAGTACATACAACCAGTAGGTCACATGTCAGTACACACAACCAGTAGGTCACATGTCAGTATACACAACCAGTAAGTCACAAGTCAGTACCCACAAACAGTAGGTCACATGTCAGTACATACACACAACCAGTAGGTCACATGTCAGTACACACAACCAGTAGGTCACATGTCAGTACACACAACCAGTAGGTCACATGTCAGTACACACAACCAGTAAGTCACAAGTCAGTACACACAACCAGTAGGTCACATGTCAGTACATACACACAACTAGTAGGTCACATGTCAGTACACACAACCAGTAGGTCACATGTCAGTACACACAACCAGTAGGTCACATGTCAGTACACACAACCAGTAGGTCACATGTCAGTACATACAACCAGTAGGTCACATGTCAGTACATACAACCAGTAGGTCACATGTCAGTACATACAACCAGTAGGTCACATGTCAGTACATACAACCAGTAGGTCACATGTCAGTACATACACACAACCAGTAGGTCACATGTCAGTACACACAACCAGTAGGTCACATGTCAGTACACACAACCAGTAGGTCACATGTCAGTACATACAACCAGTAGGTCACATGTCAGTACACACAACCAGTAGGTCACATGTCAGTACACACACAACCAGTAGGTCACATGTCAGTACATACATACAACCAGTAGGTCACAGGTCAGTACATACAACCAGTAGGTCACATGTCAGTACATACAACCAGTAGGTCACATGTCAGTACATACACACAACCAGTAGGTCACATGTCAGTACATACAACCAGTAGGTCACATGTCAGTACACACAACCAGTAGGTCACATGTCAGTACACACAACCAGTAAGTCACATGTCAGTACACACACACAACCAGTAGGTCACATGTCAGTACATACAACCAGTAGGTCACATGTCAGTACATACAACCAGTAGGTCACATGTCAGTACATACACAAAACCAGTAGGTCACATGTCAGTACGTACAACCAGTAGGTCACATGTCAGTACACACAACCAGTAGGTCACATGTCAGTACACACAACCAGTAAGTCACAAGTCAGTACCCACAAACAGTAGGTCACATGTCAGTACATACACACAACCAGTAGGTCACATGTCAGTACACACAACCAGTGGGTCACATGTCAGTACACACAACCAGTAGGTCACATGTCAGTACATACAACCAGTAGGTCACATGTCAGTACATACACACAACCAGTAGGTCACATGTCAGTACATACAACCAGTAGGTCACATGTCAGTACACACACACAACCAGTAGGTCACAGGTCAGTACATACAACCAGTAGGTCACATGTCAGTACATACAACCAGTAGGTCACATGTCAGTACATACACACAACCAGTAGGTCACATGTCAGTACATACAACCAGTAGGTCACATGTCAGTACACACAACCAGTAGGTCACATGTCAGTACACACAACCAGTAAGTCACAAGTCAGTACACACAACCAGTAGGTCACATGTCAGTACACACAACCAGTAGGTCACATGTCAGTACACACAACCAGTAGGTCACATGTCAGTACACACAACCAGTAGGTCACATGTCAGTACACACAACCAGTAGGTCACATGTCAGTACACACAACCAGTAGGTCACATGTCAGTACATACATACAACCAGTAGGTCACATGTCAGTACACACAACCAGTAGGTCACATGTCAGTACACACAACCAGTAGGTCACATGTCAGTACACACAACCAGTAAGTCACATGTCAGTACACACAACCAGTAGGTCACATGTCAGTACATACACACAACCAGTAGGTCACATGTCAGTACACACAACCAGTAGGTCACATGTCAGTACACACAACCAGTAAGTCACATGTCAGTACATACACACAACCAGTAGGTCACATGTCAGTACACACACACAACCAGTAGGTCACATGTCAGTACACACAACCAGTAGGTCACATGTCAGTACACACAACCAGTAGGTCACATGTCAGTACACACAACCAGTAGGTCACATGTCAGTACATACACACAACCAGTAGGTCACATGTCAGTACACACAACCAGTAGGTCACATGTCAGTACACACAACCAGTAGGTCACATGTCAGTACACACAACCAGTAGGTCACATGTCAGTACACACAACCAGTAGGTCACATGTCAGTACATACAACCAGTAGGTCACAAGTCAGTACACACAACCAGTAGGTCACATGTCAGTACATACACACAACCAGTAGGTCACATGTCAGTACACACAACCAGTAGGTCACATGTCAGTACACACAACCAGTAGGTCACATGTCAGTACACACAACCAGTAAGTCACAAGTCAGTACACACAACCAGTAGGTCACATGTCAGTACATACACACAACTAGTAGGTCACATGTCAGTACACACAACCAGTAGGTCACATGTCAGTACACACAACCAGTAGGTCACATGTCAGTACACACAACCAGTAGGTCACATGTCAGTACATACAACCAGTAGGTCACATGTCAGTACATACACACAACCAGTAGGTCACATGTCAGTACACACAACCAGTAGGTCACATGGGAGAGGGGCCTTGTGAGGTGTTGCTTTATTTGTTTTTTGAAACCAGGTTTGCTGTTCACTTGCGCTAAGATGGAAAGGAGTTCCGTGCACTCATGGCTCTGTATGTTTCCTTGAATTTGTTCTGGAACTGGGGACTATGAAAAGACCCCTGGTGGCATGTCTGGTGGGGTAAGTGTGTGTGTCAGAGCTGTGTTTAAGCTGACTATGCAAACAATTTGGGATTTCCAACACCGTAATGTTTCTTTATAAAGAGAAGAAGTGATGCAGTCAGTCTCTCCTCAACTCTTAGCCAAGAGAGACTGACATGCATAGTATTTATATCAGCCCTCTGATTACAATGAAGGGAAAGACATGTCACTCTGTTCTGGGCCAGCTGCAGTTTAACTAGGTCTTTCCTTGCTGCATTGGACCACACGACTGGACAATAATCAAGATTAGATAAATCTAGAGCCGGCAAGACTTGCTTTTTGGAGTGTGGTGTCAAGAGCATCTCTTTATTACAGACAGACCTCTCCCCATCTTTATACATATTGAATCTATATGTTTTGACCATGACAGTTTACAATCTAAGGTAACGCCAAGTCATTTCGTCTCCTCAACTTGTTCAACAGCCACACCATTCATGACCAGATTAAGCTGAGGTCTAGAACTTAGGGAATGATTTGTACCAAATACAATGCTCTTAGTTTTAGAGATGTTCAGGACCAATTTATTACTGGGCCATCCATTCCAAATCAGACAAACTCTTTGTCGAGGGTTTCAGTGACTTCTTTAGCTGTGGTTGGTGATGCGTCTATGGTTGAATCATCATCTCCCCGAGGTACTTTAGAAGGTGAGAAAGCGCCAGAAATCACACCATCACACTCCCTCTCTTCTTCATGAATCACAGGCTCCCAGTGACTAGGAATATATTTATAGTTTGTGTGTGTGGTGTGTCTGGTGTGGTGTGGTGTGTGTGGTGTGGTGTGGTGTGTGTGTGTGTGTGGAGTGTGTGTGGTGTGTGTGGTGTGTGTGTGTGTGTGTGTGTGGAGTGTGTTCATGTAAGGCCTTGCACACTCGGGCTGTACCCTTTAAAGCTTTGAAGTATTCAGATCAATCGTACTACAATACTACATGTCACTCTGAGGTCAAAGTTCACAACAAACCCACTGAGAAGCTTCTGTCTCGGGAAAGAGAGTAGTGGATATAACGGAACATATTAAAACACACCGGGAAAAACTCGATCTGTCTTTCAGATGTGACGTTAAACTCATGGCCCTATTCGTGACGTCTGTCTCTAAACCGAGGTCCTGAATCTCTCAGTACAACAGATTAAACTCATGGCCCCATTCCTAACGTCTGTCTCTAAACCGAGGTCCTGAATCTCTCAGTACAACAGATTAAACTCATGGACCCATTCCTAACGTCTGTCTCTAAACCGAGGTCCTGAATCTCTCAGTACAACAGATTAAACTCATGGCCCCATTCCTAACGTCTGTCTCTAAACCGAGGTTCTGAATCTCTCAGTACAACAGATTAAACTCATGGCCCCATTCCTAACGTCTGTCTCTAAACCGAGGTCCTGAATCTCTCAGTACAACAGATTAAACTCATGGCCCTATTCGTGACGTCTGTCTCTAAACCGAGGTCCTGAATCTCTCAGTACAACAGATTAAACTCATGGCCCCATTCCTAACGTCTGTTTTATATTCTGCAGTACGTACCAAATGACCCCCAGTGACAGCAGCAGTATAAGACTACTGTATATATCTGCGTCTCAAATGGCACCCTTTATAGCACCTATGGCTCTGGTTAAAAGTAGTGCACTATGTAGGGAATAGGGCATATAGGGCTCTGGTTAAAAGTAGTGCACTATGTAGGGAATAGGAGGTATAGGGCTCTGGTTAAAAGTAGTGCACTATGTAGGGAATAAGGCGTATAGGGCTCTGGTTAAAGTAGTGCACTATGTAGGGAATAGGGCGTATAGGGCTCTGGTTAAAAGTAGTGCACTATGTAGGGAATAAGGCGTATAGGACTCTGGTTAAAAGTAGTGCACTATGTAGGGAATAGGGCGTATAGGGCTCTGGTTAAAAGTAGTGCACTATATAGGGAATAGGGCGTATAGGGCTCTGGTTAAAGTAGTGCACTATATAGGGAATAGGGCACCCTTTGGGACACCTCCCTAAGTGCCAGTCTGTATGAGTGACAGCGGTTTTCATCTAGTTGCATAATACCAAGATTATGATAATTGACATGAATATTTTACACCGTGCTGTCAAAGATTCTCTGTGTGTGTGTCCGGTGCAGATGAATGGTCCGAAACAGGCTGTCGCTGAAATGGGACTGTTTCTTGGACATCTGCTACAGCTAAAGATCATTAAAACTATTTTAGTGAGTCCAGGTCTTCCTTAGCCTGACGACTCACAGTGAATCCAGGTCTTCCTTAGCCTGACGAAAAATATCTAAAGACACTGAAGAAGCAAACTTTGTGGAAATTAATATTTTGTGTCATTCTCAAAACTTTTGGCCACGACTGTAGTACATTTAAAAAATAAATAAAAACCCTTGAATGAGTAGGTGTCCAACTTTTTATTGATAGTGTACACACACTGCTCTCATCTTCCAGCTGGGACCAAACTCCCTGTGGTGCTCTGTTTGTGTGTGTGTGTGTGTGTGTGTGTGTGTGTGTGTGTGTGTGTGTGTGTGTGGGGGGGGGGGGGTGTGGGGGGGTGGGGGTGTGTGCAGGCCCTGCCTCAGGCGGTTCTGGTTTCAGGCCTGTCAGCCACTGATCTACACTCCCGTGACATACACACACACACACACACACACACACACACACACACACACACACACACACACACACACACACACACACACACACACACACACACACACACACACACACACACACACACACACACACACACACACACACACACACACCCACACACACACACACACACACACACACACACACACACACACACACACACACACACACACACACACACACACACACACACACACACACACACAGATGACTGCTCCTCACTGCCCCATCCCACTGACATACATGACAGGACACTGAACTAATGAGAGAGAGAGATAGAGAGGGATATATATATAGAAAGAGAGGGATAGAGGGAGAGAGAGAGAGAGGGAGAAAGAGAGAGAGAGAGAGAGAGAGAGAGAGAGAGAGAGAGAGAGAGAGGATGGACATAGTACATACACTTAATGACCGGACACTGAACTAATGAGAGAGATAGAGAGGGATATATATAGAGAGATAGTGATAGTGATAGAGAGAGAGAGAGAGAGAGAGAGAGAGAGAGAGAGAGAGAGAGAGAGAGAGAGAGAGAGAGAGAGAGAGAGAGAGAGAGAGAGAGAGAGAGAGAGAGAGAGAGAGAGAGAGAGAGAGAGAGAGAGAGAGAGAGAGAGAGAGAGAGAGAGTATGGACATAGTACATACACTTAAAGGGGCCCTATGTTGAAATCGCCATTTCCTGGTTGTTAAAATTCTAATAATTTGCCTTATTTTCAGTTTATGTGACAAAACAAGCAACATGGAGAATCTTTGTATCTCCACACCGCTGTGAAATATATATTTCAGTAACTACACATATTACTACACATATTACTACACATATTACTACACATATTACTACACATATTACTACACATATTACCACACATATTACCACACATATTACTACACATATTACCACACACATTACTACACATATTACTACACATATTACTACACATATTACTACACATATTACTACACATATTACTACACATATTACCACACATATTACCACACATATTACCACACATATTACTACACACAAAACTAAAAGGTAAAAGACATGAAAACTAAATTTAAGAACGGGAACCATAGAAATAGCGTACCTAGAACAGATCTACAGCTTCCTGGACTCGCTTTCAATGAGCATGACAGATCTATAACACACTTTTCTATGTGAATTTGGTCAGATTTCCCAAAAAGTGACATATTTCAGTTTTAATGATGGTTGTTAGTACACAAGACAACCAGGAGTGATTGTTGTTTATGGAGTTAATCTGTAAAATAGTAAAAATAAAGAAAACTCCTACAGCTACTACGTTGTTGGTTCTGGGCTTGAAAGTAACGTAAAACTCACTCACTTTTTTTTTCCTGTTTGAATGTCGCGGTTACATTTGTACGGGAATGGGGTGAGTTTACGTTAAGCATTTCACACACACAGACATACACAGACTCACATTCTGGCTGACTGAGTAGGATGAGCAGCAGTGAGACTTCTACGGAGATTGATAAAAGGCCAATATTATTGTAAATGCTCAGTACCATTAATCCATAACAAAAAAAATGTAATCACGAATTTAATTCACTATCCACAAACACCTGTTGACTTGTATTTGTAAACCAATACTTTAAAAAAATTGCTAAATGATTTGTAGTCATATGAATAAAGAGGAGTTTGTAAATCACATTTGCAAACAAACAATACGATGCGTGGATTATAACAAAAGCAATTATTTATTTTGTGAAAGTTTGTCATTTCCTGATTTACTTCTGGCAAAAGAAAGGTATCAAAATCCCTCGCAAAGTTCTCAGCCAAACCACCTTCTTTCCGATCATTTTTTACAAAACAGTCTATTTTGACTTTGTGGAATCAAGTGGAAACTGTTGATTATCTGCATGTTTGAAAATAATAATAATAATATAATTTAAGCCCAATCCTGCTTGTAAATCACATAATTCTACATTGGCCTTGACAGATTCTCGCCGTTTCATCTGTCCACGAGAATCTGTCTATGAGATACAGTTGAAGTCGGAAGTTTGCATACACCTTAGTAACCAAATACATTTCAGCTCAGTTTTTCCACAATTCCTGACATTTAATCCTGGTAAACATTCCCTGTTTTAGGTCAGTTAGGATCACCAGTTTGTTTTAAGAATGTGAAATGTCAGAATAATAGTAGAGAGAATTATTTATTTTAGCTTTAATTTCTTTCATCACATCCCCAGTGGGTCAGAAGTTTACATACACTCAATTAGTATTTGGTAGCATTGCCTTTAAATTGTTTATCTTGGGTCAAACGTTTCAGGTAGCCTTCCACAAGTTTCCCACAATAAATTGGGTGAATTTTGGCCCATTCCTCCTGACAGAGCTGGTTTAACTGAGTCAGGTTTGTAGACCTCCTTGCTCGCACATGCTTTTTCAGTTCTGCCCACACATTTTCTATAGGATTGAGGTCAGGGCTTTGTGATGGCCACTCCAATACCTTGACTTTGTTTTCCTTAAGCCATTTTGCCACAACTTGTATGCTTGGGGTCATTGTCCATTTGGAAGACCCATTTGCGACCAACTTTAACTTCCTGACTGATGTTTTGAGATGTTGCTTCAATATATCCACATAACTTTCCTGCCTCATGATGCCATCTTTTTGTGAAGTGCACCAGTCCCTCCTGCAGCAAAGCACCCCCACAACATGATGCTGCCACCCCCGTGCTTCACGGTTGGGATGGTGTTCTTCGGCTTGCAAGCCACCCCCTTTTTCCTCCAAACATAACGATGGTTATTGTGTGAATTTAAGTATGCTTTCTCTAATTCTCTCGTTCTCTCTTTCTTTCTCTCTCTCTGAGAACCTGAGCCCTAGGACCATACGTCAGGACTACCGGGCATGACGACTCCTTGCTGTCCCCTGTCCGCCTGGCCTTGCTGCTATTCCAGTTTCAACTGTTCTGCCTGCGGTTACGGAACCCCTACCTGTCCCAGACCTGCTGTTTTCAACTCTTAATGATCGCTATGAAAAGCCAACTGAGATTTATTCCTGATTATTATTTGACCATGCTTGTCATTTATGAACATTTTGAAAATCTTGGCTCTCTCTAATTTTCTCCTTCTCTCTCTCTTTCTCTCGGAGGACCTGAACCCTGGGACCATACGTCGGGACTGCCGGGCGTGGTGGCTCCTTGCTGTCCCCAGTCCGCCTGGCCTTGCTGCTGTTCCGGTTTCAGCTGTTCTGCCTGCGGTTATGGAACCGCCACCTGTCCCAGACCTGTTGTTTTTCAACTCTTAATGATCGGCTATGAAAAGCCAACTGAAAATTATTCATGATTATTATTTGACCATGCTTGTCACTTATGAACATTTTGAACATCTTGGCATAGTTCTGTTATAATCTCCACCCAGCACAGCCAGAAGAGGACTGGCCACCACCCATAGCCTGGTTCCTCTCTAGGTTTCTTCCTAGGTTATAATCTCCACCCGGCACAGCCAGAAGAGGACTGGCCACCCCTCATAGCCTGGTTCCTCTCTAGGTTTCTTCCTAGGTTTTGGCCTTTCTAGGGAGTTTTTCCTAGCCACCGTGCTTCTACACCTGCATTCTAGCTGTTTGGGGTTTTAGGCTGGGTCTCTGTACAGCACTTCGAGATATTAGCTGATGTACGAAGGGCTTCATAAATACATTTGATTGATTGATGGTTATTATGGCCAAACAGTTCTATTTTTCTTTCATCAGACAGAGGACATTTCTCCAAAAAGTACGATCTTTGTCCCCATGTGCAGTTGCAAACCGTAGTCTGGCTTTTTTATGTCGGTTTTGGAGCAGTGGCTTCTTCCTTGCTGAGCGGCCTTTCAGGTTTTGTCGATATAGGACTCGTTTTACTGTGGATATAGATACTTTTGTACCTGTTTCCTCCAGCATCTTCACAAGGTCCTTTGCTGTTGTTCTGGGATTGATTTGCACTTTTCACACCAAAGTACGTTAATCTCTAGGAGAACACGTCTCCTTCCTGAGCGGTATGACGGCTGCGTGGTCCCATGATGTTTATACTTGCGTACTATTGTTTGTACAGATGAACGTGGTACCTTCAGGTGTTTGGAAATTGCTCCCAAGGATGAACCAGACTTGTGGAGGTCTAAAATTGTTTTTCTGGGGTCTTGGTTGATTTCTTTTGATTTTCCCATGATGTCAAGCAAAGAGGCACCGAGTTTGAAGGTAGGCCTTGAAATACATCCACAGTTACACCTCCAACTGACTCAAATTATGTCAATTAACCTATCAGAAGCTTGTAAAGCCAAGACATCATTTTCTGGAATTTTCCAAGCTGTTTAAAAGGCACAGTCAACTTAGTGTATGTAAACTTCTGACCCACTGGAATTGTGATACAATGAATTATAAGTGAAATAATCTGTCTGTAAACATGTGCTGGAAAAATGATTTGTGTCATGCACATCCGACTTGCCAAAACTATAGTTTGTTAACAAGAAATGTGTGGAGTGGTTGAAAAACGAGTTTTAACGACTCCAACCTAAGTGAATGTAAACTTCCAACTTCACAACTGTATTAGTGGGCATCATTATGTTATTATGACATCATTATGTTATTATGACATCATTATGTTATTATGACATCATTATGTTATTATGACACAAACATTCCGCGTTGCTATGGAGAAAGGATTCACAAATTCACAAGCTTCGTCTCAGTTGGCTATCTCCATTGAACTATACAATCTTGGAAGAAGTTCTCATCACATCTGAACAACTGGAAGATGTTGAATGATAGGACTCGGAGCCAGATATGGCAGCCAGGAATTCACAGATAGAACAAGGGTGTTAGAAATGTCTTTGGTGATATCATTCAATAGTTGGAACGGAACTCCACCAAATCAATCCCCAGTGAGCAAAGTTCTTAATGTGACACTGTTGTATGTTACAACAATATGTAATTGATGTTTCTATAGGCTGGGATCCTCACTACGCAGCTGTTATCCTATAGGCTGGGATCCACACTATGCAGCTGTTATTCTATAGGCTGGGATCCTCACTATACAGCTGTTATTCTATAGGCTGGGATCTACACTATACAGCTGTTATTCTATAGGCTGGGATCCTCACTATGCAGCTGTTATTCTATAGGCTGGGATCCTCACTATACAGCTGTTATTCTATAGGCTGGGATCCACACTATGCAGCTGTTATTCTATAGGCTGGGATCCTCACTATGCAGCTGTTATTCTATAGGCTGGGATCCACACTATACAGCTGTTATTCTATAGGCTGGGATCCTCACTATGCAGCTGTTATTCTATAGGCTGGGATCCTCACTATACAGCTGTTATTCTATAGGCTGGGATCCTCACTATGCAGCTGTTATTCTATAGGCTGGGATCCTCACTATGCAGCTGTTATCCTATAGGCTGGGATCCACACTATACAGCTGTTATTCTATAGGCTGGGATCCACACTATACAGCTGTTATTCTATAGGCTGGGATCCTCACTATGCAGCTGTTATTCTATAGGCTGGGATCCACACTATACAGCTGTTATTCTATAGGCTGGGATCCACACTATGCAGCTGTTATTCTATAGGCTGGGATCCTCACTATGCAGCTGTTATTCTATAGGCTGGGATCCTCACTATGCAGCTGTTATTCTATAGGCTGGGATCCACACTATGCAGCTATAGGCTGGGATCCACACTATGCAGCTGTTATTCTATAGGCTGGGATCCTCACTATGCAGCTGTTATTCTATAGGCTGGGATCCACACTATACAGCTGTTATTCTATAGGCTGGGATCCTCACTATGCAGCTGTTATTCTATAGGCTGGGATCCTCACTATGCAGCTGTTATTCTATAGGCTGGGATCCTCACTATGCAGCTGTTATTCTATAGGCTGGGATCCACACTATGCAGCTGTTATTCTATAGGCTGGGATCCACACTATGCAGCTGTTATTCTATAGGCTGGGATCCCCACTATGCAGCTGTTATTCTATAGGCTGGGATCCACACTATACAGCTGTTATTCTATAGGCTGGGATCCACACTATGCAGCTGTTATTCTATAGGCTGGGATCCTCACTATGCAGCTGTTATTCTATAGGCTGGGATCCACATCCGGCAGCTGTTATTCTATAGGCTGGGATCCTCACTATGCAGCTGTTATTCTATAGGCTGGGATCCACACTATGCAGCTGTTATTCTATAGGCTGGGATCCACACTATGCAGCTGTTATTCTATAGGCTGGGATCCTCACTATGCAGCTGTTATTCTATAGGCTGAGATCCACACTATGCAGCTGTTATCCTATAGGCTGGGATCCACACTATGCAGCTGTTATTCTATAGGCTGGGATCCTAACTATGCAGCTGTTATTCTATAGGCTGGGATCCACACTATACAGCTGTTATTCTATAGGCTGGGATCCACACTATGCAGCTGTTATTCTATAGGCTGGGATCCACACCAGGCAGCTGTTATTCTATAGGCTGGGATCCTCACTATACAGCTGTTATTCTATAGGCTGGGATCCACACTATGCAGCTGTTATTCTATAGGCTGGGATCCTCACTATGCAGCTGTTATTCTATAGGCTGGGATCCTCACTATGCAGCTGTTATTCTATAGGCTGGGATCCACACTATGCAGCTGTTATTCTATAGGCTGGGATCCACACTATGCAGCTGTTATTCTATAGGCTGGGATCCTCACTATGCAGCTGTTATTCTATAGGCTGGGATCCCCACAGCTGTTATTCTATAGGCTGGGATCCACACTATGCAGCTGTTATTCTATAGGCTGGGATCCTCACTAAGCAGCTGTTATTCTATAGGCTGGGATCCCCACTATGCAGCTGTTATTCTATAGGCTGGGATCCTCACTATGCAGCTGTTATTCTATAGGCTGGGATCCCCACTATGCAGCTGTTATTCTATAGGCTGGGATCCTCACTATGCAGCTGTTATTCTATAGGCTGGGATCCACACTATGCAGCTATAGGCTGGGATCCTCACTATACAGCTGTTATTCTATAGGCTGGGATCCACACTATGTAGCTGTTATTCTATAGGCTGGGATCCACACTATACAGCTGTTATTCTATAGGCTGGGATCTACACTATGCAGCTGTTATTCTATAGGCTGGGATCCTCACTATGCAGCTGTTATTCTATAGGCTGGGATCCACACTATACAGCTGTTATTCTATAGGCTGGGATCCTCACTATACAGCTGTTATTCTATAGGCTGGGATCCCCACTATACAGCTGTTATTCTATAGGCTGGGATCCTCACTATACAGCTGTTATTCTATAGGCTGGGATCCCCACTATGCAGCTGTTATTCTATAGACTGGGATCCACACTATACAGCTGTTATTCTATAGGCTGGGATCCCCACTATGCAGCTGTTATTCTATAGGCTGGGATCCCCACTATGCAGCTGTTATTCTATAGGCTGGGATCCCCACTATGCAGCTGTTATTCTATAGGCTGGGATCCACACTATACAGCTGTTATTCTATAGGCTGGGATCCTCACTATGCAGCTGTTATTCTATAGGCTGGGATCCACACTATGCAGCTGTTATTCTATAGGCTGGGATCCTCACTATGCAGCTGTTGCAGGAGTGCATTTTTTCACCGGCTGTCTACTGGTTACAAGAACAATGAGTGATGGGGAGCTTAAACGGCTTGAATTCAACCATTATTGGGTTCAAATACACATTGAGATTTGTGAACAGCCATCCACAACAAATAGCTAAATGAGAGACAGCCTACAGCCTAGCATGGCCTAAAGCCTAGCATAGTCTACAGCCTACAGCCTAGCATAGTCTACAGCCTACAGCCTAGCCTGGTCTACAG
Organism: Salvelinus fontinalis; assembly: GCF_029448725.1. Lineage (NCBI taxonomy): Eukaryota > Metazoa > Chordata > Actinopteri > Salmoniformes > Salmonidae > Salvelinus > Salvelinus fontinalis. Next base: position 4,595,111 of record NC_074695.1, on the reverse strand, counting down.
CCTACAGCCTAGCATAGTCTACAGCCTAGCATAGTCTACAGCCTAGCATAGTCTACAGCCTACAGCCTAGCATAGTCTACAGCCTAGCATAGTCTACAGTCTACAGCCTAGCAAAGTCTACAGCCTAGCATAGTCTACAGTCTACAGCCTAGCATAGTCTACAGCCTACAGCCTAGCATAGTCTACAGCCTACAGCCTAGCATGGTCTACAGTCTACAGCCTAGCATAGTCTACAGCCTACAGCCTAGCATAGTCTACAGTCTACAGCCTAGCATAGTCTACAGCCTACAGCCTAGCATAGTCTACAGCCTACAGCCTAGCCTGGTCTACAGCCTACAGCCTAGCATAGTCTACAGTCTAGCATAGTCTACAGCCTACAGCCTAGCATAGTCTACAGCCTAGCATAGTCTACAGCCTACAGCCTAGCCTGGTCTACAGCCTACAGCCTAGCATAGTCTACAGTCTAGCATAGTCTACAGCCTACAGCCTAGCATAGTCTACAGCCTACAGCCTAGCCTGGTCTACAGCCTACAGCCTAGCATAGTCTACAGTCTAGCATAGTCTACAGCCTACAGCCTAGCATAGTCTACAGCCTAGCATAGTCTACAGTCTAGCATAGTCTACAGCCTACAGCCTAGCATAGTCTACAGCCTACAGCCTAGCATAGTCTACAGCCTACAGCCTAGCAAAGTCTACAGCCTACAGCCTAGCATAGTCTACAGCCTAGCATGGTCTACAGCCTACAGCCTAGCATAGTCTACAGCCTACAGCCTAGCATAGTCTACAGCATAGCATAGTCTACAGCCTAGCATAGTCTACAGCCTACAGCCTAGCATAGTCTACAGCCTAGCATAGTCTACAGCCTACAGCCTAGCATAGTCTACAGCCTACAGCCTAGCATAGTCTACAGCCTACAGCCTAGCATAGTCTACAGCCTACAGCCTAGCCTGGTCTACAGCCTACAGCCTAGCATAGTCTACAGTCTAGCATAGTCTACAGCCTACAGCCTAGCATAGTCTACAGCCTAGCATAGTCTACAGTCTAGCATAGTCTACAGCCTACAGCCTAGCATAGTCTACAGCCTACAGCCTAGCATAGTCTACAGCCTACAGCCTAGCAAAGTCTACAGCCTACAGCCTAGCATAGTCTACAGCCTAGCATGGTCTACAGCCTACAGCCTAGCATAGTCTACAGCCTACAGCCTAGCATAGTCTACAGCATAGCATAGTCTACAGCCTAGCATAGTCTACAGCCTACAGCCTAGCATAGTCTACAGCCTAGCATAGTCTACAGCCTACAGCCTAGCATAGTCTACAGCCTACAGCCTAGCATAGTCTACAGCCTACAGCCTAGCATAGTCTACAGCCTACAGCCTAGCCTGGTCTACAGCCTACAGCCTAGCATAGTCTACAGCCTAGCATAGTCTACAGCCTACAGCCTAGCATAGTGCTAGTGCTATCTACACTGTGCTATCTAACCTCCAAACGAGCTTCAATGCCATACAACACTCCTTCCGTGGCCACCAACTGCTCTTAAACGCTAGTAAAACCAAATGCATGCTTTTCAACCGTTCGCTGCCTGCACCCGCACGCCCGACTAGCATCACCACCCTGGACGGTTCCGACCTAGAATATGTGGACATCTATAAGTACCTAGGTGTCTGGCTAGACTGCAAACTCTCCTTCCAGACTCATATCAAACATATCCAATCCAAAATCAAATCTAGAGTCGGCTTTCTATTCCGCAACAAAGCCTCCTTCACTCACGCCGCCAAACTTACCCTAGTAAAACTGACTATCCTACCGATCCTCGACTTCGGCGATGTCATCTACAAAATAGCTTCCAATACTCTACTCAGCAAACTGGATGCAGTTTATCACAGTGCCATCCGTTTTGTTACTAAAGCACCTTATACGACCCACCACTGCGACCTGTATGCCCTAGTCGGCTGGCCCTCGCTACATGTTCGTCGTCAGACCCACTGGCTCCAGGTCATCTACAAGTCTATGCTAGGTAAAGTGCCGCCTTATCTCAGTTCACTGGTCACGATGGCTACACCCACCCGTAGCACGCGCTCCAGCAGGTGTATCTCACTGATAATCCTTAAAGCCAAAACCTCATTTGGACGCCTTTCCTTTCAGTTCTCTGCTGCCTGCGACTGGAACGAATTGCAAAAATCTCTGAAGTTGGAGACTTTTATCTCCCTCAACAACTTTAAAAATCTGCTATCCGAGCAGCTAACCGATCGCTGCAGCTGTACATAGTCCATCTGTAAACTACCCACCCAATTTACCTACCTCACCCCCATACTGCTTTTATTTATTTACTTTTCTGCTCTTTTGCACACCAGTATCTCTTCTTGCACATGATCATCTGATGATTTATCACTCCAGTGTTAATCTGCTAAATTGTAATTATTCGATTTATTGCCTACCTCATGCCTTTTGCACACATTGTATATAGATTCTCTTTTTTCTACCATGTTATTGACTTGTTTATTGTTTACTCCATGTGTAACTCTGTGTTGTTGTCTGTTCACACTGCTATGCTTTATCTTGGCCAGGTCGCAGTTGCAAATGAGAACTTGTTCTCAACTAGCCTACCTGGTTAAATAAAGGAGAAATAAAAAAAATAGTCTACAGCCTAGCATAGTCTACAGTCTAGCATGGTCTACAGCCTACAGTCTAGCATAGTCTACAGCCTAGCATAGTCTACAGCCTAGCATAGTCTACAGCCTAGCATAGTCTACAGCCTACAGCCTAGCATGGTCTACAGCCTACAGCCTAGCATAGTCTACAGCCTAGCATAGTCTACAGTCTACAGCCTAGCATAGTCTACAGCCTACAGCCTAGCATAGTCTACAGCCTAGCATAGTCTACAGCCTAGCATAGTCTACAGCCTAGCATAGTCTACAGTCTACAGCCTAGCATAGTCTACAGCCTAGCATAGTCTACAGTCTACAGCCTAGCATAGTCTACAGTCTAGCATGGTCTACAGCCTACAGTCTAGCATAGTCTACAGCCTAGCATAGTCTACAGCCTAGCATAGTCTACAGCCTACAGCCTAGCATGGTCTACAGCCTACAGCCTAGCATAGTCTACAGCCTAGCATAGTCTACAGTCTACAGCCTAGCATGGTCTACAGCCTACAGCCTAGCATGGTCTACAGCCTACAGCCTAGCATAGTCTACAGCCTAGCATAGTCTACAGCCTAGCATAGTCTACAGCCTAGCATAGTCTACAGCCTAGCATAGTCTACAGTCTACAGCCTAGCATGGTCTACAGCCTACAGCCTAGCATAGTCTACACCCTAGCATAGTCTACAGTCTAGCATAGTCTACAGTCTAGCATAGTCTACAGCCTAGCATAGTCTACAGCCTAGCATGGTCTACAGTCTACAGCCTAGCATAGTCTACAGCCTAGCATAGTCTACAGCCTACAGCCTAGCATAGTCTACAGCCTAGCATAGTCTACAGCCTAGCATAGTCTACAGTCTACAGCCTAGCATAGTCTACAGTCTACAGCCTAGCATAGTCTACAGTCTAGCATAGTCTACAGCCTAGCATAGTCTACAGCCTAGCATAGTCTACAGTCTACAGCCTAGCATAGTCTACAGCCTAGCATAGTCTACAGCCTAGCATAGTCTACAGCCTAGCATAGTCTACAGTCTACAGCCTAGCATAGTCTACAGCCTAGCATAGTCTACAGTCTACAGCCTAGCATAGTCTACAGTCTAGCATAGTCTACAGCCTAGCATAGTCTACAGCCTACAGCCTAGCATAGTCTACAGCCTAGCATAGTCTACAGTCGACAGCCTAGCATAGTCTACAGCCTAGCATAGTCTACAGTCTACAGCCTAGCATAGTCTACAGCCTAGCATAGTCGACAGTCTACAGCCTAGCATAGTCTAGAGCCTAGCATAGTCTACAGTCTACAGCCTAGCATAGTCTACAGCCTAGCATAGTCTACAGTCTACAGCCTAGCATAGTCTTCAGCCTAGCATAGTCTACAGTCTACAGCCTAGCATAGTCTACAGCCTAGCATAGTCTACAGTCTACAGCCTAGCATAGTCTACAGTCTACAGCCTAGCATAGTCTACAGCCTAGCATAGTCTACAGTCTACAGCCTAGCATAGTCTACAACCTAGCATAGTCTACAGTCTACAGCCTAGCATAGTCTACAGTCTACAGCCTAGCATAGTCTACAGCCTAGCATAGTCTACAGTCTACAGCCTAGCATAGTCTACAGCCTAGCATAGTCTACAGTCTACAGCCTAGCATAGTCTACAGCCTACAGCCTAGCATAGTCTACAGCCTACAGCCTAGCATAGTCTACAGCCTAGCATAGTCTACAGCCTAGCATAGTCTACAGCCTAGCATAGTCTACAGTCTACAGCCTAGCATAGTCTACAGCCTAGCATAGTCTACAGTCTACAGCCTAGCATAGTCTACAGCCTAGCATAGTCTACAGTCTACAGCCTAGCATAGTCTACAGTCTATAGCCTAGCATAGTCTACAGCCTAGCATAGTCTACAGCCTACAGCCTAGCATAGTCTACAGCCTAGCATAGTCTACAGTCTACAGCCTAGCATAGTCTACAGCCTAGCATAGTCTACAGTCTACAGCCTAGCATAGTCTACAGCCTAGCATAGTCTACAGCCTAGCATAGTCTACAGTCTACAGCCTAGCATAGTCTACAGCCTAGCATGGTCTACAGCCTAGCATAGTCTACAGCCTAGCATAGTCTACAGTCTACAGCCTAGCATAGTCTACAGCCTAGCATAGTCTACAGCCTACAGCCTAGCATAGTCTACAGCCTAGCATGGTCTACAGCCTAGCATAGTCTACAGCCTAGCATAGTCTACAGCCTAGCATAGTCTACAGCCTAGCATAGTCTACAGTCTAGCATAGTCTACAGCCTAGCATAGTCTACAGTCTAGCATAGTCTACAGCCTAGCATAGTCTACAGTCTACAGCCTAGCATAGTCTACAGCCTACAGCCTAGCATAGTCTACAGTCTACAACCTAGCATAGTCTACAGCCTACAGCCTAGTATAGTCTACAGTCTACAGCCTAGCATAGTCTACAGCCTAGCATAGTCTACAGCCTAGCATAGTCTACAGTCTACAGCCTAGCATAGTCTACAGTCTACAGCCTAGCATAGTCTACAGCCTAGCATAGTCTACAGCCTAGCATAGTCTACAGCCTAGCATAGTCTACAGTCTACAGCCTAGCATAGTCTACAGCCTAGCATAGTCTACAGCCTAGCATAGTCTACAGCCTAGCATAGTCTACAGTCTACAGCCTAGCATAGTCTACAGCCTAGCATAGTCTACAGTCTACAGCCTAGCATAGTCTACAGCCTAGCATAGTCTACAGTCTACAGCCTAGCATAGTCTACAGCCTAGCATAGTCTACAGTCTACAGCCTAGCATAGTCTACAGCCTAGCATAGTCTACAGTCTACAGCCTAGCATAGTCTACAGCCTACAACCTAGCATAGTCTACAGTCTACAGCCTAGCATAGTCTACAGCCTAGCATAGTCTACAGCCTAGCATAGTCTACAGCCTAGCATAGTCTACAGTCTACAGCCTAGCATAGTCTACAGCCTAGCATAGTCTACAGCCTAGCATAGTCTACAGCCTAGCATAGTCTACAGTCTACAGCCTAGCAAAGTCTACAGCCTACAGCCTAGCATAGTCTACAGTCTACAGCCTAGCATGGTCTACAGTCTAGCATAGTCTACAGTCTACAGCCTAGCATAGTCTACAGTCTACAGCCTAGCATAGTCTACAGCCTAGCATAGTCTACAGTCTACAGCCTAGCATAGTCTACAGTCTACAGCCTAGCATAGTCTACAGCCTAGCATAGTCTACAGTCTACAGCCTAGCATAGTCTACAGTCTACAGCCTAGCATGGTCTACAGTCTACAGCCTAGCATAGTCTACAGTCTACAGCCTAGCATAGTCTACAGTCTACAGCCTAGCATAGTCTACAGCCTAGCATAGTCTACAGTCTACAGCCTAGCATAGTCTACAGCCTACAGCCTAGCATAGTCTACAGCCTACAGCCTAGCATAGTCTACAGTCTACAGCCTAGCATAGTCTACAGCCTAGCATAGTCTACAGTCTACAGCCTAGCATAGTCTACAGCCTACAGCCTAGCATAGTCTACAGTCTACAGCCTAGCATAGTCTACAGTCTACAGCCTAACATAGTCTACAGCCTAGCATAGTCTACAGTCTACAGCCTAGCATAGTCTACAGCCTAGCATAGTCTACAGTCTACAGCCTAGCATAATCTACAGCCTAGCATAGTCTACAGTCTACAGCCTAGCATAGTCTACAGTCTAGCATAGTCTACAGCCTAGCATAGTCTACAGCCTAGCATAGTCTACAGTCTACAGCCTAGCATAGTCTACAGTCTACAGCCTAGCATAGTCTACAGTCTACAGCCTAGCATAGTCTACAGTCTACAGCCTAGCATGGTCTACAGCCTAGCATAGTCTACAGCCTAGCATAGTCTACAGTCTACAGCCTAGCATAGTCTACAGCCTACAACCTAGCATAGTCTACAGCCTACAGCCTAGCATAGTCTACAGCATAGCATAGTCTACAGCCTAGCATAGTCTACAGCCTAGCATAGTCTACAGCCTAGCATAGTCTACAGCCTACAGCCTAGCATAGCCTACAGCCTAGCATAGTCTACAACCTACAGCCTAGCATAGTCTACAGCCTAGCATAGTCTACTGCCTAGCATAGTCTACAGCCTAGCATAGTCTACAGCCTAGCATAGTCTACAGCCTACAGCCTAGCATAGCCTACAGCCTAGCATAGTCTACAACCTACAGCCTAGCATAGTCTACAGCCTAGCATAGTCTACAGCCTAGCTTAGTCTACAGTCTACAGCCTAGCATAGTCTACAGCCTAGCATAGTCTACAGTCTACAGCCTAGCATAGTCTACAGCCTAGCATAGTCTACAGTCTACAGCCTAGCATAGTCTACAGCCTACAACCTAGCATAGTCTACAGTCTACAGCCTAGCATAGTCTACAGCCTAGCATAGTCTACAGCCTAGCATAGTCTACAGCCTAGCATAGTCTACAGTCTACAGCCTAGCATAGTCTACAGCCTAGCATAGTCTACAGCCTAGCATAGTCTACAGCCTAGCATAGTCTACAGCCTAGCATAGTCTACAGTCTACAGCCTAGCATAGTCTACAGCCTACAGCCTAGCATAGTCTACAGTCTACAGCCTAGCATGGTCTACAGTCTAGCATAGTCTACAGTCTACAGCCTAGCATAGTCTACAGTCTACAGCCTAGCATAGTCTACAGCCTAGCATAGTCTACAGTCTACAGCCTAGCATAGTCTACAGTCTACAGCCTAGCATAGTCTACAGCCTAGCATAGTCTACAGTCTACAGCCTAGCATAGTCTACAGTCTACAGCCTAGCATGGTCTACAGTCTACAGCCTAGCATAGTCTACAGTCTACAGCCTAGCATAGTCTACAGTCTACAGCCTAGCATAGTCTACAGCCTAGCATAGTCTACAGTCTACAGCCTAGCATAGTCTACAGCCTACAGCCTAGCATAGTCTACAGCCTACAGCCTAGCATAGTCTACAGTCTACAGCCTAGCATAGTCTACAGCCTAGCATAGTCTACAGTCTACAGCCTAGCATAGTCTACAGCCTACAGCCTAGCATAGTCTACAGTCTACAGCCTAGCATAGTCTACAGTCTACAGCCTAGCATAGTCTACAGCCTAGCATAGTCTACAGTCTACAGCCTAGCATAGTCTACAGCCTAGCATAGTCTACAGTCTACAGCCTAGCATAGTCTACAGCCTAGCATAGTCTACAGTCTACAGCCTAGCATAGTCTACAGTCTAGCATAGTCTACAGCCTAGCATAGTCTACAGCCTAGCATAGTCTACAGTCTACAGCCTAGCATAGTCTACAGTCTACAGCCTAGCATAGTCTACAGTCTACAGCCTAGCATAGTCTACAGTCTACAGCCTAGCATGGTCTACAGCCTAGCATAGTCTACAGCCTAGCATAGTCTACAGTCTACAGCCTAGCATAGTCTACAGCCTACAACCTAGCATAGTCTACAGCCTACAGCCTATTATAGTCTACAGCATAGCATAGTCTACAGCATAGCATAGTCTACAGCCTAGCATAGTCTACAGCCTAGCATAGTCTACAGCCTAGCATAGTCTACAGCCTAGCATAGTCTACAGCCTACAGCCTAGCATAGCCTACAGCCTAGCATAGTCTACAACCTACAGCCTAGCATAGTCTACAGCCTAGCATAGTCTACTGCCTAGCATAGTCTACAGCCTAGCATAGTCTACAGTCTAGCATAAACTTCAGTTAGTGCTAAATACGGCTGCTACAATCTTGACTAGAACCAAAAAAAATTGATCATATTACTCCAGTGCTAGCCTCTCTACACTGGCTTCCTGTTAAGGCAAGGGCTGATTTCAAGGTTTAACTGCTAACCTACAAAGCATTACATGGGCTGGCTCCTACCTATCTATACGATTTGGTCCTACCGTACAGACCTACACATATGCTATGGTATCAAGACGCAGGCCTCCTTATTGTCCCTAGAATTTCTAAGCAAACAGCTGGAGGCAGGACTTTCTCCTATAGAGCTCCATTTTTATGGAATGGTCTGCCTACCCATGTGAGACGCAGACTCGGTCTCGACCTTTAAGTCTTTATTGAAGACTCATCTCTTCAGTAGGTCATATGACTGAGTGTAGTCTGGCCCAGGAGTGTGAAGGTGAACGGAAAGGCACTGAAGCAACGAACCGCCCTTGCTGTCTCTGCCTGGCCGGTTCCCCTCTCTCCACTGGGATTCTCTGCCTCTAACCCTATTACAGGGGCTGAGTCACTGGCTTACTGGTGCTCTTCCATGCCGTCCCTAGGAGGGGTGCGTCACTTGAGTGGGTTGAGTCACTGACGTGATCTTCCTGTCTGGGTTGGTGCCCCCCCCCCCCCCCCCCTTGGGTTGTGCTGTGGTGGAGATCTTTGTGGGCTATACATGGCCTTGTCTCAGGATGGTAAGTTGGTGGTTGAAGATATCCCTCTAGTGGTGTGGGGACTATACTCAGCCTTGTCTCAGGGTAGTAAGTTAGGGGTCTGTTGATATCCCTCTAGTGGTGTGGGGGCTTTGGCAAAGTGGGTGGGGTTATATCCTGCCTGGTTGGCCCTGTCCGGGGCTATCGTCAGACGGGGCCACAGTGTCTCCCAATCCCTCCTGTCTCTAACCCTCAGCCTCCAGTATTTATGCTGCAATAGTTTGTGTCTATGGGCTAGGGTCATTCTGTTATATCTGGAGTATTTCTCCTGTCTTATCCAATGCCCTTTGTGAATTTAAGTATGCTCCCTCTAATTCTCTCGCTCTCTCTCTCTCTCTCTCTCTTTCCATCTTTCTCTCGGAGGACCTGAGCCCTAGGACCATGCCTCAGTACCACCTGGCCTGATGACTCCTTGCTGTTCCCAGTCCACCTGGCCATGCTGCTGCTCCAGCTTCAACTGTTCTGCCTGCGACTATGGAACCCTGACCTGTTCACCAGACGTGCTACCTTGTCCCGGACCTGCTGTTTTCAACTCTCTCTCTCTACTGCACCTACTGTCTCTAACTCTGAATGATCGGCCAACTGACATTTGAAAAGCCAATGAAAAGCCATCTGACATTTACTCCTGAGGTGCTGACCTGTTGCACCCTCTACAACCACTGTGATTATTATTATTTGACCCTGCTGGTCATCTATGAACGTTTGAACATCTTGGCCATGTTCTGTTATAATCTCCACCCGGCACAGCCAGAAAAGGACTGGCCACCCCTTAGAGCCTGGTTCCTCTCTAGGTTTCTTCCTAGGTTTTGGCCTTTTCTAGGGAGTTTTTCCTAGCCACCGTGCTTCTACACCTGCATTGCTTGCTGTTTGGGGTTTTAGGCTGGGTTTCTGTACAGCACTTTGTGACATCGGCTGATGTAAGAAGGGCTTTATAAATACATTTGATTTGATTTGATATAACACCCAAACATACACTATGACACACAAATATACACAATAACACACAAATATACACTATAACACACAAATATACACTATAACACGCAAATATACACTATAACAAACAAATATAGTGTAGCACCCAGTATTATCAGCATATTAAGCATCGTTTAAGAAATATATTACCTTCAACAGTGTTATCTTGTGATCAAGCCATCAATGTTTTGTGATTATTGGTGTCGTAAAAATGTTAGCTAACGGGTTAGCAATTAGCATGTTTGACATTTCAATGGAAATTCTACTACTATCAGCTTTTTGATAAACGACTTAGCAACAAAAACACGTTCCGTATTATCGGTATACGGTCCCCAGTTATCGTCCACTTTACTATTTTGTTCAATTACAAGATATATCTGTTTAATTTTGTTAAAAAAAGAGACACCAAACCTCGTATCCAATGTGTTCACAAGGTAGTTGACTAACGTTAGTTGGCTAGCCTTCCGGTTTAAAAAAATAATGACTTGCCTGAAATCCGTTAGTCAAAGCTATATTTCAGAGGTAAAAAGTTGGATATTAAATTACGTTTGGTGTGTAGCACAGTCAAATTGTACTATATACAGCGTGTCCCACAAAATGTGTATATACATCACTTTTTTGAAATCTCTCTAAACCTAATTTAACTTACATCAATTGCAATTATAATCAGTTTTCAGCTAGCTGGAAAGGTTTCTTTAGTTGCAAAACTTACCGTTATTTTCCAGTCCATTTAAATGTTGAGTTCGAGGTGATTTAATCCTCTAACCGCTAGAGAGTGTCCGACGTTGGGGGAAAATTAGCTAGATACACTGTAACACACAAAGACACATTGTAACACACAAAGACACATTGTAACACACAAAGATACATTGTAACACACAAAGACACATTGTAACACACAAAGATACATTGTAACACACAAAGATATACTGTAACAAACATATGTACATTATAACAAACATATATACATTATAGCACACAAATACACCGCTGTAACACACAATAAAACGAGAACCTCTTAAAACTGTATTAGTCTCCTGTAGGATCACATGCTGCCTCCCAAAGGGATGCTATCAGGGCAATAGGGTGCCTCTCGGGGGATGCAGACAGTACTGTGTTATCAGCTCTCGGGGGTGCAGACAGTACTGTGTTATCAGCTCTCGGGGGTGCAGACAGTACTGTGTTATCAGCTCTCGGGGGATGCAGACAGTACTGTGTTATCAGCTCTCGGGGGTGCAGACAGTACTGTGTTATCAGCTCTCGGGGGTGCAGACAGTACTGTGTTATCAGCTCTCGGGGGTGCAGACAGTACTGTGTTATCAGCTCTCGGGGGTAAAGACAGTACTGTGTTATCAGCTCTCGGGGGTACAGACAGTACTGTGTTATCAGCTCAGTACTGAGAGACAATATGATGTCTACAGAGAGAGAGAGACAATATGATGTCTATTGTCTCTCTCTCTGTAGACATCATATTGTCTCTCTGTCTCTGTAGACATCATATTGTCTCTCTCTCTGTAGACATCATATTGTCTCTCTCTCTGTAGACATCACATTGTCTCTCTCTCTGTAGACATCATATTGTCTCTCTCTCTGTAGACATCACATTGTCTCTCTGTAGACATCATATTGTCTCTCTCTCTGTAGACATCACATTGTCTCTCTGTAGACATCATATTGTCTCTCTCTCTGTAGACATCACATTGTCTCTCTGTAGACATCATATTGTCTCTCTGTAGACATCACATTGTCTCTCTCTCTGTAGACATCATATTGTCTCTCTGTAGACATCATTTTGTCTCTCTCTCTGTAGACGTGTGTGTGTGCGTGTGTGTGTGTGTGTGTGTGTGTGTGTGTGTGTGTGTGTGTGTGTGTGTGTGTGTGTGCGTGTAAGGGCTGCTGAGAGGAACACTGAGCTATGCTGTGCGCTGAGCACTACTAATACCCCATACAGCTGAATAATACCCCATACAGCTGAATAATACCCCATACAGCTGAATAATACCCCATACAGCTGAATAATACCCCATACAGCTGAATAATACCCCATACAGCTGAATAATACCCCATACAGCTGAATAATACCCAATACAGCTGAATGATACTCCATACAGCGGAATAATACCCCATACAGCTGAATAATACCCCATACAGCTGAATGATACTCCATACAGCTGAATAATACCCCATACAGCTGAATGTCACGATCGTGTGGAGGATTTACGGACCAAAATGCAGCAGTTGGAAAATAAGCCATCTTCTTTTATTAAACAACACGAAGATGAACACGACACAAAACACTTTAACAAAACAACAAAACGACCGTGAAGCTACAAACGTTGTGCACATACATAAAGGCTACAAACGTTCTACATAGACAATTACCCACAACCAATGAGAGCCCATGGCTACCCTAAATAAGGCTCCCAATCAGAGACAACCGAAATCAGCTGTCTCTAATTGGGAACTCATTCAGGTAACCATAGACTCTCCTAGATAACTAACCAACATAGACAACGCTAGACATATACACTCAACACAAAACCATCTACTACACCCCATAACCCCTTTACCAAATAAACACCCAAAACCAACAAAACATAAACATTACCCATGTCACACCCTGACCTAACTAAAATAATAAAGAAAACAAAGAATAATAAGGCCAGGGCGTGACATAACCCCCCCCTTGAGGCGCGAACTCCGGGCGCACCATACACAGTCTAGGGGAGGGTCTGGGTGGGCTTCCATCCACGGTGGCGGCTCCGGCTCTGGTCGCGGTCCCCACGTCACCACAGTACCTAAACACCTCCTAGGCTTCCTCCAAACGACCCCCCTCCACCTTAACCCCATTGCATTCAGGGGCAGTTCCGGACTAAGGGGCAGTACCAGGGTAAGAGGCAGTACCAGGGTCAGGGGCAGTACTAGGGTCAGGGACAGTACCAGGGTCAGGGGCAGTACCAGGGTCAGGGGCAGCACCAGGGTAAGGGGCAGCACCAGGGTAAGGGGCAGCTCCGGACTGAAGAATGGCAGCTCCGGACTGAGGGACTGCAGCTCCGGACTGAGGGACTGCAGCTCCGGACTGAGGGATGGCCCATGGCTGGCTGACGGATCTGGCTGCTCATGGCTAGCTGACGGATCTGGCTGCTCATGGCTAGCTGACGGATCTGGCTGCTCATGGCTAGCTGACGGATCTGGCTGCTCATGGCTAGCTGACGGATCTGGCTGCTCATGGCTAGCTGACGGATCTGGCTGCTCATGGCTAGCTGACGGATCTGGCTGCTCATGGCTGGCTGACGGATCTGGCAGATCCTGTCTGGTTGGCGGCTCTGGCAGATCCTGTCTGGTTGGCGGCTCTGGCAGATCCTGTCTGGTTGGCGGCTCTGGCAGATCCTGTCTGACGGACGGCTCTAGCGGCTCCTGTCTGGCTGGCGGCTCTAGCGGCTCCTGTCTGGCGGACGGCTCAGTGGGCTCATGGCAGACGGGCGGCTTTGCAGGCTCATGGCAGACGGGTGGCTTTGCAGGCTCATTGCAGACGGATGGCTCAGATGGCGCTGGGGAGACGGATTGCTCAGATGGCGCTGGGGAGACGGATGGCTCAGATGGCGCTGGGGAGACGAGCAGTTCAGTCATCGCTGTGCAGACGGCAGACTCCTGCCGGCTGAGGCGCACTGTAGGCCTGGTGCGTGGTGCCGGGACTGGTGGCACCGGGCTGGGGACACGCATCTCAGGGCTAGTGCGGGGAGCAGGAACAGGGCATACTGGACCCTGGGGACGCACATTAGGCCTAGTGCGTGGGGCCGGAACTGGTGGTACCGGACTGGGGACACGCATCTCAGGGCTAATGCGGGGAGCAGCAACAGGATCGCACTGCGCCAGAGAATCCCAGGCGGGCTCCGGCACTCTCCCTGGGTTGATCGCCCACCTGTCGATCTCCTCCCACGTAGTGTAACCCAGATCCTTTGTAGGTTCCTTTTCCTGCCTCCGAGCTAGCTCCTCATATCGCCGCCTCTCTGCTTTCGCTGCCTCCAGCTCAGCTTTGGGGCGGTTATATTCTCCTGGTACCTCCCGGTCTAAAATTTCCTCCCATGTCCATAAATCCTTGTATTGCTCCTGTTGCCGCTGGTCATGCCGCTTGGTCCTAAGGTGGGTAATTCTGTCACGATCGTGTGGAGGATTTACGGACCAAAATGCAGCAGTTGGAAAATAAGCCATCTTCTTTTATTAAACAACACGAAGATGAACACGACACAAAACACTTTAACAAAACAACAAAACGACCGTGAAGCTACAAACGTTGTGCACATACATAAAGGCTACAAACGTTCTACATAGACAATTACCCACAACCAATGAGAGCCCATGGCTACCCTAAATAAGGCTCCCAATCAGAGACAACCGAAATCAGCTGTCTCTAATTGGGAACTCATTCAGGTAACCATAGACTCTCCTAGATAACTAACCAACATAGACAACGCTAGACATATACACTCAACACAAAACCATCTACTACACCCCATAACCCCTTTACCAAATAAACACCCAAAACCAACAAAACATAAACATTACCCATGTCACACCCTGACCTAACTAAAATAATAAAGAAAACAAAGAATAATAAGGCCAGGGCGTGACACTGAATAATACCCCATACAGCTGAATAATACCCCATACAGCTGAATGATACTCCATACAGCTGAATAATACCCCATACAGCTGAATAATACCCCATACAGCTGAATAATACCCCATACAGCTGAATAATACCCCATACAGCTGAATAATACCCAATTCAGTTGAATAATACCCCATACAGCTGAATAATACCACATGAATAATACCCCATTCAGCTGAATAAAACCACATACAGCTGAATAATACCCCATACAGATGAATAATACCCCATACAGCTGAATAATACCCCATAGGGCTGAATAATACCCCATACAGCTGAATAATACCACATGAATAATACCGCATACAGCTGAATAATACCGCATACAGCTGAATAATACCCCATACAGCTGAATAATACCCCATAAGGCTGAATAATACCTCATTCAGCTGAATAACACCCCATACAGCTGAATAATACCACATGAATAAGACCCCATACAGTTAAATAATACCCCATACGGCTGAATAATACCACATGAATAATACCCCATAAAGCTGAATAATACCACATGAATAAAACCCCATTCAGCTGAATAAAACCCCATACAGCTGAATAATACCCCATACAGCTGAATAAGACCCCATACAGTTAAATAATACCCCATACAGCTGAATAATACCCCATACAGCTGAATAATACCCCATACAGCTGAATAATACCTCCTACAGCTGAATAATAACCCATACAGCTGAATAATACTCCATACAGATGAATAATACCCCATAGAGCTGAATAATACCCCATACAGCTGAATAATACCCCATACAGCTGAATAATACCCCATACAGCTGAATAATACCCCATACAGCTGAATAATACCCCATACAGCTGAATAATACCCCATACAGCTGAATAATACCACATGAATAATACCCCATACAGCTGAATAATACCCCATACAGCTGAATAAATCCCCATACAGCTGAACAATACCCCATACAGCTGAATAATACCCCAAACAGCTGAATAATACCCCATACAGCTGAATAAATCCCCTAACAGCTGAATAATACCCCATAGAGCTGAATAATACCCCATACAGCTGAATAATACCACATGAATAATACCCCATACAGCTGAATAATACCCAATACAGCTGAATAAATCCCCAAACAGCTGAGAAATACCCCATACAGCTGAATAATACCCCATACAGCTGAATAATACCCCATACAGCTGAATAAATTCCCATACAGCTGAATAATACCCCATACAGCTGAATAATACCCCATACAGCTGAATAATACCCCATACAGCTGAATAATACCCCATACAGCTGAATAATACCCCATACAGCTGAACAATACCCCATACAGCTGAATAATACCCCATACAGCTGAATAATACCCCATACAGCGGAATAATACCACATGAATAAGACTCCAACCAGCTGAATAATACCCCATACGGATGAATAATACCCCATACAGCTGAATAATACCCCATACAGCTGAATAATAGCACATGAATAATACCCCATAGAGCTGAATAATACCCCATACAGCTGAATAATACCCCATACAGCTGAATAATACCACATGAATAATAACCCATACAGCTGATTAATACCCCATACGGCTGAATGATACCCCATACGGCTGAATAATACCCCATACGGCTGAAAAATACCCCATACAGCTGAATAATACCCCATACAGCTGAATAATACCCAATACAGCTGAATAATACCCCATACAGCTGAATAATACCCCATAAGGCTGAATAATACCCCATACAGCTGAATAATACCCCATACAGCTGAATAATACCACATGAATATTACCCCATACAGCTGAATAATACCCCATACAGCTGAATAAATCCCCAAACAGCTGAATAATACCCCATACAGCTGAATAATACCCCATACAGCTGAATATTACCCCATACAGCTGAATAATACCTCCTACAGCTGAATAATAACCCATACAGCTGAATAATACCCCATACAGCTGAATAATACCCCATACATCTGAATAAATCCCCATACAGCTGAATAATACCCCATACAGCTGAATAATACCCCATACAGCTGAATAATACCCCATACAGCTGAATATTAACCCATACAGCTGAATAATACCCCATACAGCTGAATAATACCCCATACATCTGAATAATACCCCATACAGCTGAATAATAACCCATACAGCTGAATAATACCCCATACAGCTGAATATTAACCCATACAGCTGAATAATACCCCATACAGCTGAATAATACCCCATACAGCTGAATAATACCCCATACAGCTGAATAATACCCCATACAGCTGAATAATACCCCATACAGCTGAATAATACCCCATACAGCTGAATAATACCCCATACAGCTGAATAATACCCCAAACAGCTGAATAATATCACATGAATAATACCCCATTCAACTGAATAATACCCCATACAGCTGAAGGATACCCCATAAAGCTGAATAATACCCCATACAGCTGAATAATACCACATGAATAATACCCCATACAGCTGAATAATACCCCATACATCTGAATAATACCCCATACAGCGGAATAATACTACATGAATAAGACTCCATACAGTTGAATAATACCCCATACGGCTGAATAATACCACATACGGCTGAATAATACCCCATACGGCTGAACAATACCCCATAGAGCTGAATAATACCACATGAATAATACCCCATACAGCTGAATAAGACCCCATACAGCTGAATAATACCACATGAATAATACCCCTTACAGCTGAATAATACTACATGAATAATACCCCATACAGCTGAATAATACCACATGAATAATACCCCTTACAGCTGAATAATACCCCATACAGCTGAATAATACCCCAAACAGCTGAATAATACCACATGAATAATACCCCATACAGCTGAATAATACCCCATACAGCTGAATAATACCCCATACAGCTGAAAAATACCCCATACAGCTGAATAATATCACATGAATAATACCCCATTCAACTGAATAAAACCCCATACAGCTGAATAATACCCCATATAGCTGAATAATACCCATACAGCTGAATAATACCCCATACAGCTGAATAAATCCCCATACAGCTGAATAATACCCCATACAGCTGAATAATACCACATTAATAAGACCCCATACAGCTGAATAACACCCCATACGGCTGAATAATACCCCATACGGCTGAATAATACCCCATACGGCTGAATAATACCCCATACAGCTGAATAATACCCCATACAGCTGAAGAATACCCCATACAGCTGAATAATACCCCAAACAGCTGAATAATACCGCATACAGCTGAATAATACCCCATACAGCTGAATAATACCCCATACAGCTGAATAATACCCCATACAGCTGAATAATACCCCATTAAGCTGAATAATACCCCATTCAGCTGAATAATACCCCATACAGCTGAATAATACCCCATACAGCTGAATAATACCCCAAACAGCTGAAAAATACCCCATACAGCTGAATAATATCACATGAATAATACCCCATTCAACTGAATAAAACCCCAAACAGCAGAATAATACCCCATACAGCTGAAAAATACCCCATACAGCTGAATAATATCACATGAATAATACCCCATTCAACTGAATAAAACCCCATACAGCTGAATAATACCCCATACAGCTGAATAATACCCATACAGCTGAATAATACCCCATACAGCTGAATAAATCCCCATACAGCTGAATAATACCCCATACAGCTGAATAATACCCCATACAGCTGAATAATACCCCATACGGCTGAATAATACCCCATACGGCTGAATAATACCCCATACAGCTGAATAATACCACATGAATAATACCCCATACAGCTGAATAAAACCCCAAACAGCTGAATAAAACCCCAAACAGCTGAGTGTACAAAACATTAAGAACACCTTCCTAATATTGAGTTGCAACCCCCCCCCTTTTGCCCTCAAAACAGCCTCAATTCATCAGAGCATGGACTCTACAAGGTGTCCATAGCGTTCCACAGGGATTCTGGCCCATGTTGACTACAATGCCTCCCACAGTTGTGTCAAGTTGTCTGGATGTCCTTTGGGTGGTGGACCATTCTTGATACACACAAGGGAACTGTTGAGCGTGAAAAAAACCCAGCAGCGTTGCAGTTCGTGACACAAACTGTTGCGGTTTAAGATGAGGTAGGATGATCTTTTTGTTCTCTCTGCCAGAACGCATCACAGAGAAGCGATAGAACATGAATTTAAGAAAGGTAGAGATGAACTGGACTTTACCTGCTGTGTACACGGTGAAGGGAGAGACGGTAGGAGCGTCACTCAGCGCGCTGTCTGGACTTTACCTGCTGTGTACACGGTGAAGGGAGAGACGGTAGGAGCGTCACTCAGCGCGCTGTCTGGACTTTACCTGCTGTGTACACGGTGAAGGGAGAGACGGTAGGAGCATCACTCAGCGCGCTGTCTAAAATCCAAACTTTACCCGCAACACAAACCTCAGAGGTAGCCTGTTCGGTGTTTCGGTTCAGTTATTTAAAAAATATATATATATTTTCGGTATCATCTGATCTCACCACCTGGTAAAGAACCAACAGTGCAGCTCGAGCCCAGACATGACTGATGCAGTCTGTTTCTCTGATAGGTGTGTTTCAGCGCGAGCTCTAACAGCCCCCTTGCATCTCACTCCCTCTCTCTCTCTCTCTGTCTCTCTCTCTCTCTCTGTCTCTCTCTCTCTCTCTCTCTCTCTCTCTCTCTCTCTGTCTCTCTCTCTGTCTCTCTCTGTCTCTCTCTGTCTCTCTCTCTCTCACTCTCTCTCTCTGTCTCTCTCTCTGTCTCTCTCTCTCTCTCTCTCTCTCTCTCTCTCTACTCTCTCTCTCTCTCTCTCTCTCTGTCTCTCTCTCTGTCTCTCTCTCTCTCCCTCTCTCCCTGTCTCTCTCTCTCTCTCTCACACTCTGTCTCTCAATTCAATTCAATTCAATTTGCTTTATTGGCATGACGTAACAATGTACATATTGCCAAAGCTTATTTACAATATAAAAATGAGAATCAAAATGGTCAACGGGACAACAGTAACAACAATAACTAAGTGTCAAAATAACCATACATTCAACAATAACAATAAACATACAGTAGAGTACATGTGCAGGTTGATTGGTCTGTCAGACACTGTCCCTCAACTTATGGCAGGCAGCAATGTAGTGCGCTGCCAACCCACAGCTCTCTGCGTCCTCCCCCAACAGGACGGGTAGCCTATCCTCATCAGAGAGGTCTTTGAAACCTTGAATAAGGGTTTCAAATTTGGGAAAATGGCACTCTCTAATTGTTTTATATTTTTGACATTTTGTCAGGAAATGCAACTCCGTCTCAGGTTCCGCTGTTGTGCAGTGGTTGCACAGCCTTTCCTCTACAGGGAGCCAGGTTTTCCTGTGTCTACCCTTCTCAATGGCAAAGCTGTGCTCACTGAGCCTGTACCTACCTCTCCCCCCCCCCCCCTCTCTCTCTCTCTCTCTCTCTCTCTCTCTCTCCCTCTCTCTCTCTCTCTCTCTCTCTCTCTCTCTCTCTCTCTCTCTCTCTCTCACTCTCTCTCTCTCTCTCTCTCTCTCTCTCTCTCTCTCTCTCTCTCTCTCTCTCTCTCTCTCTCTCTCTCTCTCTCTCTCTCTCCCTCTCTCTCCCTCTCTCTCTCTCTCTCTCTCTCTCTCCCTCTCTCTCCCTCTCTCTCTCTCTCTCAGTAAATCTGGCATCTCACTGCTCACGGCCCTCCATTCACTTTTATTATTCGGTGGTTCTCCTAAAGTCGGTAGGGATGTGCTTCTTTGTTTTCAAGACGATTCAAAAATTCTTAAATAAAAAGGTGTAGACAAACAGTGAAATGCTTACTTAATGGTCCTTTTTCAACAATGAATAGTTAATGATAAAACATTAAATAAAGATAGAAATAGTGGCACGAGGACTAAATACATTGTGAATTACCATTAACAGTGAGGACTAAATACATAGTGAATTACCAATAACAATGAGGACTAAATACATAGTGAATTAGCAATAACAATGAGAACTAAATACATAGTGAATTACCAATAACAATGAGGACTAAATACATAGTGAATTACCAATAACAGTGAGGACTAAATACATAGTGAATTACCAATAACAATGAGGACTAAATACATAGTGAATTACCAATAACAGTGAGGACTAAATACATAGTGAATTACCAATAACAATGAGGACTAAATACATAGTGTATTACCAATAACAATGAGAACTAAATACATAGTGAATTACCAATAACAATGAGGACTAAATATATAGTGAATTACCAATAACAGTGAGGACTAAAAACATAGTGAA
The DNA here is from genome assembly GCF_029448725.1 of Salvelinus fontinalis. Lineage (NCBI taxonomy): Eukaryota > Metazoa > Chordata > Actinopteri > Salmoniformes > Salmonidae > Salvelinus > Salvelinus fontinalis. The sequence continues at coordinate 4,574,072 of NC_074695.1, read as the reverse complement.
TTACCAATAACAATGAGGACTAAATACATAGTGAATTACCAATAACAGTGAGGATTAAATACATAGTGAATTACCAATAACAATGAGGACAAAAAAATAACACGTCTATTGGGAGGGCGTAGCAGTACCGACCAATAGATGTTAGATGTATAGACCAATAGTACCTGACCAATAGTACCCGACCAATAGAACCCGATCAATAGTACCCGACTAATAGATGACGTGCTATAGAAAGGCAACACCCCCTTGAAGTTTTTTCCCCACTTTTTGTTGCCTTAAAAATTACATCTAAAAATCCGTTAATTTCAGATCTACAATACCTTTAAAAAGTTTGGGGTCACTTAGAAATGTCCATGTTTCTGAAAGAAAATCATGTTTTTTTTGTCCATTAAAATCACATCAAATTGATCAGAAATACAGTGTAGACATTGTTCATGTTGTAAATGACTATTGTAGTTGGAAACGGCAGATTTTTTATGGAATATCTACATAGGCGTACAGAAGCCCATTATCAGCAACCATCACTCCTGTGTTCCAATGGCACGTTGTGTTAGCTAATCCAAGTTTATCATTTTAAGAAGGCTAAATGATCATTAGAAAACCCTTTTGCAATTATGTTAGCACAGCTGAAAACTGTTGTCTTGATTAAAGAAGCAATAAAACTCCCCTTCTTTAGACTAGTTGTGTCATGTTTGCTCCCGCTCTTCCCTTCCCCTGGCGCTTGAGGGCGCCAGATTACCCTGCATCACACGCTCCTACCACCCATCACCCACACCTGCCTTCCCTCGTCACTCGCATCAGCGTTAATGGACTCACCTGGACTCACTTATTACATGTTAATTTCCTCCCCTATATTTGTCTGTTCCCTTGCTCTGTTCCCTGCTGCTGCATTGATTGTTTCTTGTCTAAGTTTCTGTTTGCTGACGCTGTGCTTGTCTCGTTATATGTCCGTCATTTATTAAATGTTACTCCCCGTACATGCTTCGTCTCTCCAGCGTCATTCAGCGTGACAGAATGCAGCAGCCATATACGAAGCATCGGGGAGTACTGGCGTTCTGGTTGGAATAGTGGCATTGGCTCTGGGTCACCACCGATGGAACCGGGGGTGCCTAGCCTGCTCGTCGGGCTTCCACGCCCTAGCAGGCTCGAGAGGTTTCCTTGCCCCGGTTGACTCGGATGACGCCCATCCCACGTCGGGTCTCAGCTGGATCGTCAGTTTTTGCTTCCCCAGCCGGTCCAGGAGTTTTTTTGTTTGTCTTGTGTTTTGTTGGTGACGTTGGTGGATTCCGCTGCCGATGGAACCGGGGTGCCTAAGCTAGCCCTTCAGGCTTTCACGCCCTGGCTGGCTCGAGAGGTTTTCCTGGCTCGGCGGTTTCCCATCCCACGTCACACTCCACTGGATCATCGGGCTCCCCTTCAGCGGGATCGACAGGCGCTTTGCCTCAGCCGGATCGTCAGGCTCCTATGCCTGAGCCGGCTCGCCAGGCTCCCACGCTCCTGCCGGTTCGTCGGGCTTTCACGCCCCAACTGGCTTGCCCTGCGCCCATGTCTCGGCCGGTTTGCCCAGGTGGGACGCCGGGTGGCGTCCCAAGAGGGAGGGGTACTGTCATGTTTGCTCCCGCTCTTCCCTTCCCCTGGCGCTTGAGGGCGCCAGATTACCCTGCATCACACGCTCCTGCCATCCATCACCCACACCTGCCTTCCCTCGTCACTCGCATCAGCGTTAATGGACTCACCTGGACTCACTTATTACATGTTAATTTCCTCCCCTATATTTGTCTGTTCCCTTGCTCTGTTCCCTGCTGCTGCATTGATTGTTTCTTGTCTAAGTTTCTGTTTGCTGACGCTGTGCTTGTCTCGTTATATGTCCGTCATTTATTAAATGTTACTCCCCGTACCTGCTTCGTCTCTCCAGCGTCATTCAGCGTGACAAGTTGAGTATCTGGAGCAACAGCATTTGTGGGTTCGGTTACAGGCTCAAAATGGCCCGAAACAAAGCACTTTCTTCTGAAACTCGTCAGTCTATTCTTGTTCTGAGAAATGAAGGCTATTCCATGCGAGAAATTGCCAAGAAACTGAAAATCTCGTACAACGCTGTGTACTGCTCCCTTCACAGAACAGCGCAGACTGGCTCTAACCAGAATAGAAAGGGGAGTGGGAGGCCCCGGTGCACAACTGAGCAAGAGGACATGTACATTAGAGTGTCTAGTTTGAGAAACAGATGCCTCACAAGTGCTCAACTTGCAGCTTCATTAAATAGAACCCGCAAAACACCAGTCTCAACGTCAACAGTGAAGAGGCGACTCTGGGATGCTGGCCTTCTAGTCAGAGTTCCTCTGTCCAGTGTCTGTATTCTTTATTAATCTTAATCTTTTATTTTTACATGGACACTTTAGTTTTTATCCCCTGGATTTCTATCCTCTTGATATTATTGTTGGATCTAATTTTAATAGCTAACATTTCAATGGCCTTAATAAATAGATATGGAGACAATGAACAGCCTTGTTTTTCTCCTCTTAAAACCTCACTACTTTCTGAGAAGTAACCATTATTTACATCTCGTGTTGCTGTACATAACTTTAAGCATTTAGAAATAAATTCAGCAAAAAAAAAAAAACATCCTCTCACTGTCAACTGCATTTATTTTCAGCAAACTTAACATGTGTAAATATTTGTACGAAAATAACAAGATTTAACAACTGAGGCATAAACTGAACAAGATCCACAGACAAGTGACTAACAGAAATGGAATAATGTGTCCCGGAACAAAGGGGGGGGGGGTCAAAATCCAAAGTAACAGTCAGCATCTGGTGTGGCCACCAGCTGCATTAAGTACTGCAGTGCATCTCCTCCTCATGGACTGCACCAGATTTGCCAGTTATTGCTGTGAGATGTTACCCCACTCTTCCACCAAGGCACCTGCAAGTTCCCGGACATTTCTGGGGGGAATGGCCCTAGCCCTCACCCTCCGATCCAACAGATCCCAGACGTGCTCAATGGCATTGAGATCCGGGCTCTTGCAGGAAATCACGCACAGAACGAGCAGTATGGCTGGTGGTATTGACATGATGTAGAATCATGTCAGGATGAGCCTGCAGGAAGGGTACCACATGAGGGAGGAGGATCTCTTCCCTGTAACGCACAGCGTTGAGATTGCCTGCAATGACAACAAGCTCAGTTCAATGATGCTGTGACACACCGCCCCAGACCATGACGGACCCTTCACCTCCAATTCGATCCAGCTCCAGAGTACAGGCCTCGGTGTAACGCTCATTCCTTCGATGATAAACGCAAATCTGACCATCACCCCTGGTGAGACAAAACCGCGACTCATCAGTGAAGAGCACTTTTTGCCAGTCCTGTCTGGTCCAGCGACGGTGGGTTTGTGCCCATAGGCAACATAGTTGCCGGTGATGTCTGGTGAGGACCTGCCTTACAACAGGCCTTCAAGCCCTCAGTCCAGCCTCTCTCAGCCTATTGCGGACAGTCTGAGCACTGATGGAGGGATGGTGTAACTCGGGCAGTTGTTGTTGCCATCCTGTACCTGTCCCGTAGATGTGATGTTTGGATGTACCGATCCTGTGCAGGTGTTGTTACACGTGGTTTGCCGCTGCGAGGACGATCAGCTGTCCGTCCTGTCTCCCTGTAGCGCTGTCTTAGGCATCTCACAGTACGGACATTGCAATTTATTGCCCTGGCCACATCTGCAGTCCTCATGCCTCCTTGCAGCATGCTTAAAGCACGTTCAAGCAGATGAGCAGGGACCCTGGGCATCTATCTTTTGGTGTTTTTCAGAGTCAGTAGAAAGGCCTCTTTAGTGTCCTAAGTTTTCATAACTGTGACCTTAAGTGCCTACCGTCTGTAAGCAGTTAGTGTCTTAACGACTGTTCCAGAGGTGCATGTTCATTAATAGTTTATGGTTCATTGAACAAGCATGGGGAAACAGTGTTTAATGTTCACAATAAAGATCTGTGAAGCTATTTTGATATTTACAAATTATCTTTGAAAGACAGCGTCCTGAAAAAGGGACATTTCTTTTTTAGTCGTACTTTATCAAACACCTTTTCAACATCTGCTATGACCAGGCCTGGTGTCTTTGATGTTTCGTAAAGTTAAATTGTTATAAATTGTTGTCGTATATTATCTCCAATTTATCGTCCATGTAAAAAACCTGTCTGATCAGGTTGAACAATATCTGGTCAAACCTTTTTTATTCTATGTGCTATGCATTTCACCTGGAAGTGTAAGAGGCCTCCAGTTTTTTAAAGGGACTGGATCTTTATACTTACCACCTGGGTCCTGTTTCAGCAGTAATGAAATCAGACCTTCTTGTTGAGTACCTGAAAGTCTACCATTTTTATCATTCAAATCTAAACATGGTAATAATGAATCTTTGAGTACATCAAAGGTCTGATATCCCTCTACAGGTATACCATCAAGGCCTGGTGTTTTACCATCAAGGCCTGGTGTTTTACCATCAAGCCCTGGGGTTTTACCATCAAGGCCTGGTGTTTTACCATCAAGGCCTGGTGTTTTACCATCAAGCCCTGGGGTTTTACCATCAAGCCCTGGTGTTTTACCATCAAGCCCTGGTGTTTTACCATCAAGCCCTGGTGTTTTACCATCACGCCCTGGGGTTTTACCATCAAGCCCTGGGGTTTTACCATCAAGCCCTGGTGTTTTACCATCAAGCCCTGGTGTTTTACCATCAAGCCCTGGTGTTTTACCATCAAGCCCTGGTGTTTTACCATCAAGCCCTGGGGTTTTAACCATCAAGCCCTGGTGTTTTAACCATCAAGCCCTGGTGTGTTAACCATCAAGTCCTGGGTTTTACCATCAAGCCCCGGTGTTTAACCATCAAGCCCTGGTGTTTTACTATCAAGCCCTGGTGTTTTAACCATAAAGCCCTGGTGTTTTAACCATCAAGCCCTGGGGTTTTACCATCAAGCCCTGGGGGTTTACCATCAAGCCCTGGTGTTTTACCATCAAGCCCTGGTGTTTTAACCATCAAGCCCTGGTGTTTTAACCATAAAGCCCTGGTGTTTTAACCATCAAGCCCCGGGGTTTTACCATCAAGCCCTGGTGTTTTACCATCAAGCCCTGGTGTTTTAACCATCAAGCCCAGGGGTTTTACCATCAAGCCCTGGTGTTTTACCATCAAGCCCTGGTGTTTTAACCATAAAGCCCTGGTGTTTTAACCATCAAGCCCTCGTGTTTTAACCATAAAGCCCTGGTGTTTTAACCATCAAGCCCTGGGGTTTTACCATCAAGCCCTGGGGGTTTACCATCAAGCCCTGGTGTTTTACCATCAAGCCCTGGTGTTTTAACCATCAAGCCCTGGTGTTTTAACCATCAAGCCCTCGTGTTTTAACCATCAAGCCCTCGTGTTTTAACCATCAAGCCCTGGTGTTTTACCATCAAGCCCTGGTGTTTTAACCATCAAGCCCTCGTGTTTTAACCATCAATCCCTGGTGTTTTAACCATCAAGCCCTGGTGTTTTAACCATCAAGCCCTGGTGTTTTAACCATCAAGCCCTGGTGTTTTAACCATCAAGCCCTGGGGTTTTAACCATCAAGCCCTGGGGTTTTAACCATCAAGCTCTGGTGTTCAACAGACTGAAAATATTTTATAGCCTCAATAAGTTCCTCCTCTGTAGTTTGTCCTTCACACAGGTCTTTCTGTTCATTTCACATTATTCTTAAGAAAGAAATCCTTAACATCATTCAGTGGAAATGGAGGAGACTGAAAAGAAAACGTATTAAAATATTTTGCTCCCTCTTTTCAAAATGTAAACTGGTGAATCGTGAATGACTCCATCTTTTGTAATGAGTTTCAGTCAATTATTTTTTTTGTCGCATTTCTAAGTTTGAAGATTCAAGAAAAATGTTGTGTATTAATGCCACCATTTTCCATCCAATTCGCTTTATTTTTGTAATACATTACACTTGATCGTTCTTGAATAAGTACCTCCATTTCTTTTTGTTTTTCCTCTAACCTATTTTGTGCATCTATGGTACAGTTTCCGTTACCATCTACGTGCTCTGCTACTTCCTCTATTTCCTTCATTAGTCTCATTTGACCTAAACTGCATTTGATTTAATGATGAGTATTGTATTGTATTGAATGGCCTCTAAAAGCACATTTTAAAAGGGTCCCGTACAATAAGGGGATCTGCTGTCACTCTACACACACCTTGACTATATAACCTCTAGGTTACCTGTCACTCTACACACACCTTGACTATATAACCTCTAGGTTACTTGTCACTCTACACACACCTTGACTATATAACCTCTAGGTTACCTGTCAC
>NC_074695.1:4482762-4562762 GCF_029448725.1 Salvelinus fontinalis | reverse complement strand
CTCCTCCTCTGCTACCCATCCTCCCCTCTCCTCCTCTGCTATCCATCCTCCCCTCTCCTCCTCTGCTATCCATCCTCCTCTCTCCTCCTCTGTTATCCATCCTCCCCTCTCGTCCTCTCCTATCCTAGCCTTAATTGTCAAGTCTATATTTGAGTTGAGATGTCTAATAAACTCCAGTTTGACAAGAGACATTCATTAAAAAGCATCACATGATAAATCTGACGTATGACATTTGAGCCACTCGGTATACAAAACAATCAAACTCCAATGAAGCTTTGATTTACTGAAGAACAAACAGGTAGAGAGAAATAGAAGGTCAATAAAAGGCTTTTCCTGCTCATTAAAAAGCAACATGTTGTTTTTGTACAAACACTGTCATCTAATGAAGTTGCTATCCTGGTCAACTTGTGTGTTTTATCAGTGACCCTTCCTCTTTAACTAGGTTGATTATTTATAGCTCTTTTTTATGTATTCTGTGGTCCTCTGAGGCTCTTCTGGGGTCTGTGAGGGAGAGAGAGAATGAGAGAAGAGAGAGAGAGAGACTGACGGAGAGGGTGAGAGAGACTGAGGGAGAGAGAGATAGCGACAGAGACTGAGGGAGAAACAGGAGAGGAGAGGAGAGGAGAAGAGTTGGAGGAGAGGAGGAGGAGAGGAAAAGAGGTGGAGGAGGAGGAGAGGAGAAAAGGTGGAGGAGAGGTGGAGGAGAGGAGAAGAGGTGGGGGAGAGGAGAAGAGGTGCAGGAGAGGATAAGAGGTGGAGGAGACGAGAAGAGGTGGGGGAGAAGAGGAGGAGAGGAGAATAGGTGGAGAAGAGGAGGATAGGACGAAGAGAGGAGTGGGTGGAGGAGGTGGAGGAGAGGTGGAGGAGAGGAGAAGAGGTGGAGGAGGAGAGGATAAAAGGTGGAGGAGAGGAGAAGAGGTGGAGGAGAGGAGAAGAGGTGGAGGAGAGGGTGGAGGAGGTGGAGGAGAGGAGAAGAGAGGGTGGAGGAGAGGAGAGGAGAAGAGGTGGAGGAGAGGAGAGGAGAGGAGAAGAGGTGGAGGAGAGGAGTGGGTGGAGGAGGTGGAGGAGAGGAGGAGGAGAGGTGGAGGAGAGGAGAAGAGGTGGAGGAGAAGAGAGGGTGGAGGAGAGGAGAGGAGAAGAGGTGGAGGAGAGGAGAGGAGAAGAGGTGGAGGAGAGGAGTGGGTGGAGGAGGTGGAGGAGAGGAGGAGAGGAGAGGAGTGGGTGGAGGAGGTGTTCCCCAGATTCCAGTAGTAATTGTAAAAGTTTTCTTCAGAGAGAATCCCAGGAAGATCTGGGTCATCTCACTTCCGCCTTCCTCCTGGGGTGCTACGACCAAATACAAATACTTCCCATGAAATGGTGATATAACTTCCCCTGAAATGGTGATGTAACTTCAAATGAAATGGTGATATAACTTCAAATGAAATGGTGATATAACTTCCCCTGAAATGGTGATATAACTTCCCCTGAAATGGTGATATAACTTCAAATTAAATGGTGATATAACTTCCCATGAAAGTGTGATATAACTTCCCCTGAAATGGTGATATAACTTCCCCTGAAATGGTGATATAACTTCCCCTGAAATGGTGATATAACTTCAAATTAAATGGTGATATAACTTCCCCTGAAATGGTGATATAACTTCCCCTGAAATGGTGATATAACTTCCATCCCTGAAATGGTGATATAACTTCCCATGAAATGGTGATATAACTTCCCCTGAAATGGTGATATAACTTCCCATGAAATGGTGATATAACTTCCCCTGAAATGGTGATATAACTTCCCCTGAAATGGTGGTATAACTTCCATCCCTGAAATGGTGATATAACTTCCCCTGAAGGGGTGATATAACCTCTCCTCCTGAAATGGTGATATAACTTCCCCTGAAGGGGTGATATAACTTCTCCTCATGAAATGGTGATATATCTTCTCCTCCTGAAATGGTGATATAACTTCCCCCCCTGAAATGGTGATATAACTTCCCCCCCTGAAATGGTGATATAACTTTCCCTGAAGGGGTGATATAACTTCTCCTCCTGAAGGGGTGACATAACCTCTCCTCCTGAAATGGTGAGATAACTTCCCCTGAAATGGTGATATAACCTCTCCTCCTGAAATGGTGATATAACTTCTCCTCCTGGAATGGTGACATAACTTCTCCTCCTGAAATGGTGATATAACTTCCCCTGAAATGGTGATATAACTTCTTCTCCTGGAATGGTGACATAACCTCTCCTCCTGAAATGGTGATATAACTTCCCCTCCTGAAATGGTGATATAACCTCTCCTCCTGAAATGGTGATATAACTTCCCCTGAAATGGTGATATATCTTATCGTCCTGAAATGGTGATATAACTTCCCCTGAAATGGTGATATAACTTCCCCTCCTGAAATGGTGATATAACTTCCCCTGAAATGGTGATATATCTTATCGTCCTGAAATGGTGATATAACTTCCCCTGAAATGGTGATATAACTTCCCCTCCTGAAATGGTGATATAACTTCCCCTGAAATGGTGATATATCTTATCATCCTGAAATGGTGATATAACCTCTCCCCCTGAATGGTGATATAACCTCTCCTCCTGAAATGGTGATATAACTTCCCCTCCTGAAATGGTTATATAACTTCTCCTCCTGAAATGGTGATATAACTTCCCCTGAAATGGTGATATATCTTATCGTCCTGAAATGGTGACATAACTTCCCCTGAAATGGTGATATATCTTATCGTCCTGAAATGGTGATATAACCTCTCCTCCTGAATGGTGATATAACCTCTCCTCCTGAAATGGTGATATAACTTCTCCTCCTGAAATGGTGATATAACCTCTCCTCCTGAATGGTGATATAACTTCCCCTCCTGAAATGGTTATATAACTTCTCCTCCTGAAATGGTGATATAACTTCTCCTCCTGAAATGGTGATATAACTTCCCCTGAAATGGTGATATATCTTATCGTCCTGAAATGGTGATATAACTTCCCCTGAAATGGTGATATATCTTATCGTCCTGAAATGGTGATATATTTCCCCTGAAATGGTGATATATTTACCCCTCCTGAAATGGTGTTTGTTTACTCAACTAGATATAATAACCTAGTTGTTTCATTTGACAGAATTCGTCCATGGATTCTATTTCCATAGTTGTACGATCCCCCAGATATGTCATAGGCTGCATGTATCCCAAATGTCTCTGGGCAAAAGTAGTGCACTATATTTGACTGAGGCCTACAGTTCTCCAAGGTTGAGAGTGTCTCTCTCTCTCTCTATATATATATATATCCCTCTCTCTCTCTCTCTCTCTCTCTGTCTATTTATCCATCCATCTCTCTCTGTCGCTCTGTCTCTCTCTATCCATCTCAATTTCTATCGCTGTCTATCAATTTCTATCGCTCTCTCTCTCTCCCTCCCTCTCCCTCTCTCTCTATCCATCTCTCTCTCCCCCTCTCTCTCTCCCTCTCTCTCTCCTTCTCTCTCTCTCCTTTCTCTCTCTCTCTCTCCCCATCTCAATCCCTCTCTCTCCCCCATCTCAATCTCTCTCTGTCTATCCATCCCAGTCCCTATCGCTGTCTATCCGTTTCTATCGCTCTCTCTCTCTCTCCCCATCTCAATCCCTCTCTCTTTCCCTCTCTCTCTCTCTCCCCCATCTCAATCTCTCTCTGTCTATCCATCCCAGTCCCTATCGCTGTCTATCCGTTTCTATCGCTCTCTCTCTCCCTCTCTCTCTCTCCCCATCTCAATCCCTCTCTCTCTCCCTCTCTCTCTCTCCCCATCTTAATCCCTCTCTCTCTCCCTCTCTCTCTCTCCCCATCTCAATCCCTCTCTCTTTTCCTCTCTCTCACCCCATCTCAATCCCTCTCTCTCTCTCCTTCTCTCTCTCCTTTCTCTCTCTCCCTCTCTCTCTCTCCACATCTCAATCCCTCTCTCTCTCCCTCTCTCCCCATCTCAATCCCTCTCTCTCTATCCCTCTCTCTCTCTCCCCATCTCAATCCCTCTCTCTTTTCCTCTCTCTCTCACCCCATCTCAATCCCTCTCTCTCTCTCCTTCTCTCTCTCCTTTCTCTCTCTCCCTCTCTCTCTCTCCCTCTCTCTCTCTCCCTCTCTCTCTCTCTCTCCCTCTCTCTCTCCCTCTCTCTCTCTCCCTCTCTCTCTCTCCCCATCTCAATCCCTCTCTCTCTCTCCTTTCTCTCTCTCCCTCTCTCTCTCTCCCCATCTCAATCCCTCTCTCTATCCCTCTCTCTCTCTCCCCCCATCTCAATCCCTCTCTCTATCCCTCTCTCTCTCTCCCCCATCTCAATCCCTCTCTCTATCCCTCTCTCTCTCTCCCTATCTCAATCCCTCTCTCTCTAGCCCTGGTTTCACCTTGCGTTAACATGTGGTTGTCGCCATCCAATCAAGATGATCCGATCTCTATCTGATGGAGATTTGTTGCGTCTCCACCGGTGCCGGATTCTGCAGGGAGGACGGCTCATAATAATGTCTGGAACGGAGCAAATGGAAGGGCTTTAGACACAGGTGGCCCCCAACCTCCCGTGGTCTACACATGGCAATAAAACGTGTCTCTAATCTGCCCACGGCGTCCATATCCATAAACCTCCCGTGGTCTACACATGGCAATAAAACGTGTCTCTAATCTGCCCACGGCGTCCATATCCATAAACCTCCCGTGGTCTACACATGGCAATAAAACGTGTCTCTAATCTGCCCACGGCGTCCATATCCATAAACCTCCCGTGGTCTACACATGGCAATAAAACGTGTCTCTAATCTGCCCACGGCGTCCATATCCATAAACCTCCCGTGGTCTACACATGGCAATAAAACGTGTCTCTAATCTGCCCACGGCGTCCATATCCATAAACCTCCCGTGGTCTACACATGGCAATAAAACGTGTCTCTAATCTGCCCACGGCGTCCATATCCATAAACCTCCCGTGGTCTACACATGGCAATAAAACGTGTCTCTAATCTGCCCACGGCGTCCATATCCATAAACCTCCCGTGGTCTACACATGGCAATAAAACGTGTCTCTAATCTGCCCACGGCGTCCATATCCATAAACCTCCCGTGGTCTACACATGGCAATAAAACGTGTCTCTAATCTGCCCACGGCGTCCATATCCATAAACCTCCCGTGGTCTACACATGGCAATAAAACGTGTCTCTAATCTGCCCACGGCGTCCATATCCATAAACCTCCCGTGGTCTACACATGGCAATAAAACGTGTCTCTAATCTGCTCACGGCGTCCATATCCATAAACCTCCCGTGGTCTACACATGGCAATAAAACGTGTCTCTAATCTGCCCACGGCGTCCATATCCATAAACCTCCCGTGGTCTACACATGGCAATAAAACGTGTCTCTAATCTGCTCACGGCGTCCATATCCATAAACCTCCCGTGGTCTACACATGGCAATAAAACGTGTCTCTAATCTGCTCACGGCGTCCATATCCATAAACCTCCCGTGGTCTACACATGGCAATAAAACGTGTCTCTAATCTGCCCACGGCGTCCATATCCATAAACCTCCCGTGGTCTACACATGGCAATAAAACGTGTCTCTAATCTGCTCACGGCGTCCATATCCATAAACCTCCCGTTATGACACGAGCTGTATAAAATGGACAGAAAAGAGCACACTTTTACAATCAATAGTTTTAAACGACGACTGGGTGTAATACTGTCTAGATAACCTAAACCTGTCCACAGCTGTACTAATGAATATTCATAGAAACACTCAACATTCCTAAAAAAGTCACAACACAAATAAGTTGCGTATCTGGATGAAGTTACGGGCCCTAATGAAACAGGTTCAGTTACAGGCCCTAGTAAAACAGGTTCAGTTACAGGCCCTAATGAAACAGGTTCAGTTACAGGCCCTAATGAAACAGGTTCAGTTACAGGCCCTAATGAAACAGGTTCAGTTGCAGGCCCTAGTGAAACAGGTTCAGTTACAGGCCCTAATGAAACAGGTTCAGTTACAGGCCCTAATGAAACAGGTTCAGTTACAGGCCCTAATGAAACAGGTTCAGTTACAGGCCCTGGTGACACAGGTTCAGTTACAGGCCCTAATGAAACAGGTTCAGTTACAGGCCCTAATGAAACAGGTTCAGTTACAGGCCCTAGTGAAACAGGTTCAGTTACAGGCCCTAATGAAACAGGTTCAGTTACAGGCCCTAATGAAACAGGTTCAGTTACAGGCCCTAATGAAACAGGTTCAGTTACAGGCCCTAGTGAAACAGGTTCAGTTACAGGCCCTAATGAAACAGGTTCAGTTACAGGCCCTAGTGAAACAGGTTCAGTTACAGGCCCTAATGAAACAGGTTCAGTTACAGGCCCTAGTGACACAGGTTCAGTTACAGGCCCTAATGAAACAGAAACAGGTTCAGTTACAGGCCCTAATGAAACAGGTTCAGTTACAGGCCCTAGTGAAACAGGTTCAGTTACAGGCCCTAGTGACACAGGTTCAGTTACAGGCCCTAATGAAACAGAAACAGGTTCAGTTACAGGCCCTAATGAAACAGGTTCAGTTACAGGCCCTAGTGAAACAGGTTCAGTTACAGGCCCTAGTGAAACAGGTTCAGTTACAGGCCCTAGTGAAACAGGTTCAGTTACAGGCCCTAGTGAAACAGGTTCAGTTACAGGCCCTAGTGAAACAGGTTCAGTTACAGGCCCTAGTGAAACAGGTTCAGTTACAGGCCCTAGTGAAACAGGTTCAGTTACAGGCCCTAATGAAACAAAAACAGGTTCAGTTACAGGCCCTAGTGAAACAGGTTCAGTTACAGGCCCTAGTGAAACAGGTTCAGTTACAGGCCCTAGTGAAACAGGTTCAGTTACAGGCCCTAGTGAAACAGGTTCAGTTACAGGCCCCAATGAAACAGGTTCAGTTACAGGCCCTAATGAAACAGGTTCAGTTACAGGCCCCAATGAAATAGGTTCAGTTACAGGCCCTAATGAAACAGGTTCAGTTACAGGCCCTAATGAAACAGGTTCAGTTACAGGCCCTAATGAAACAGGTTCAGTTACAGGCCCCAATGAAACAGGTTCAGTTACAGGCCCTAATGAAACAGGTTCAGTTACAGGCCCTAGTGAAACAGGTTCAGTTACAGGCCCTAATGAAACAGGTTCAGTTACAGGCCCTAATGAAACAGGTTCAGTTACAGGCCCTAATGAAACAGGTTCAGTTACAGGCCCTAATGAAACAGGTTCAGTTACAGGCCCTAGTGAAACAGGTTCAGTTACAGGCCCTAAAGAAACAGATTCAGTTACAGGCCCTATGGGCTCTCCTTCACCGTGGCCAACTAAACGTGTTAACCCTCGTAAGGCTGCCGGCCCAGACGGCATCCCTAGCCGCGTCCTCAGAATGCGCAGACCAGCTGGCTGGAGTGTTTACGGACATATTCAATCTCTCCCTATCCCAGTCTGTTGTCCCCACATGCTTCAAGATGGCCACCATTGTTCATGTTCCCAAGAAAGCTGAGGTAAATATCTTGACTGGATACCACTACTTGAACACTGAAAATAAATATCACCACTAATGTACCCGAACCTCCTGCTGAATATTTGACCACATCCCTACACTACCTAATTTCACATGGTTTGTTCGTTTTTATTTACGACACATTTGTACTGTGTTCTTTTTTCCTCAAAGTGCCAATTTGAGATCTCTAAATAGCTGCTCGGTGTAGTTACCGTTGGTTTCCACTAGATGGCAGCCTAAGTTAGAGGAAGTCACCGCTCTAGTAACCCGGCCCGTTGGTGCATGTTCAAAGCAGTTTTTTCTTCCTAGTTTCTCTGGCTACGCTTGATCTTGTTGTATGGGAGTGTGACATGCTGGAGGATGTTGCAGGCAGCAGAACGTTCTCCACGGCGTCTCCAGACTCTGTCACGCCTGTCACATGTGCTCATGTGCTCAGTGTGAACCTGCTTTCATCTGTGAAGAGCACAGGGCGCCAGTGGCAAATTTGCCAATCTTGGTGTTCTCTGGCAAATGCCAAACGTCCTGCACGGTGTTGGGCTGTAAGCACAACCCCCACCTGTGGACGTCGGGCCCTCATACCACCCTCATGGAGTCTGTTTCTGACCGTTTGAGCAGACACATGCACATTTGTGGCCTGCTGGAGGTCATTTTGCAGGGCTCTGGCAGTGCACCTCCTTGCACAAAGGCGGAGGTAGCGGTCCTGCTGCTGGGTTGTTGCCCTCCTACGGCCTCCTCCACGTCTCCTGATGTACTGGCCTTTTAAAGTCAAGGGGTCTTGCCAAATGCAATGAAAACACAAGTATAACACTTACTGTACAGACTGAAAACAGAAACTACAGTACAGACTGAAAACACAAGCATATACAGGGCAGACAGGAACCAAATATAACAAGTACAGTACAGACTGAAAACACATTCATATTCTGTATTGACTGAGAACACAAGCATTTACACTACATACTGAAAATACAAGCATAACATTAACAGTACAGACTGAAAACACAAGCATTACAGACTGAAAACACAAGCATTACAGACTGAAAACACAAGCATTACAGACTGAAAACACAAGCATTACAGACTGAAAACACAAGCATTACAGACTGAAAACACAAGCATTACAGACTGAAAACACAAGCATTACAGACTGAAAACACAAGCATTACAGACTGAAAACACAGGCATATTGTGTACAGACTGAAAACACAGGCATATTGTGTACAGACTGAAAACACAGGCATATTGTGTACATACTGAAAACACAGGCATATTGTACACAGGCATATTGTGTACATACTGAAAACACAGGCAAATTGTGTACAGACTGAAAACACAGGCATATTGTGTACAGACTGAAAACACAGGCATATTGTGTACAGACTGAAAAAACAGGCATATTGTGTACATACTGAAAACACAGGCATATTGTGTACATACTGAAAACACAGGCATAACACTTACACAGTAGTTGTGGTCAGTGGTTTTGTGGTTATCTTCAGTAGTTGTGTGGTTGTGGTCAGTATTTTTGGTCAGTTTTTGTAGTTAGTAGTAGTCAGAAGTTTGGTCAGTAGTTGTGGTTGTGGTCAGTAGTTGTGTGGTTGTGGTCAGTAGTTGTGTGGTTGTGGTCAGTAGTTGTGTGGTTGTGGTCAGTAGTTGTGGTTGTGGTCAGTAGTTGTGTTGTTGTTGTCAGTAGTTGTGGTTGTTGTCAGTAGTTGTGTGGTCGTGGTCAGTAGTTGTGTGGTTGTGGTCAGTAGTTGTGGTTGTTGTCAGTAGTTGTGTGGTTGTGGTCAGTAGTTGTGTGGTTGTGGTCAGTAGTTGTGGTTGTGGTCAGTAGTTGTGTTGTTGTTGTCAGTAGTTGTGGTTGTTGTCAGTAGTTGTGGTCAGTAGTTGTGTGGTTGTGGTCAGTAGTTGTGTGGTTGTGGTCAGTAGTTGTGTGGTTGTGGTCAGTAGTTGTTTGGTTGTTGTCAGTAGTTGTGTGGTTGTGGTCAGTAGTTGTGTGGTTGTTGTCAGTAGTTGTGTGGTTGTGGTCAGTAGTTGTGTGGTTGTGGTCAGTAGTTGTGGTTGTTGTCAGTAGTTGTGTGGTTGTGGTCAGTAGTTGTGTGGTTGTGGTCAGTAGTTGTGTGGTTGTTGTCAGTAGTTGTGTGGTTGTGGTCAGTAGTTGTGTGGTTGTGGTCAGTAGTTGTGTGGTTGTGGTCAGTAGTTGTGGTTGTTGTCAGTAGTTGTGTGGTTGTGGTCAGTAGTTGTGTGGTTGTTGTCAGTAGTTGTGTGGTTGTGGTCAGTAGTTGTGTGGTCGTGGTCAGTAGTTGTGTGGTTGTGGTCAGTAGTTGTGGTTGTTGTCAGTAGTTGTGTGGTTGTGGTCAGTAGTTGTGTGGTTGTGGTCAGTAGTTGTGGTTGTTGTCAGTAGTTGTGTGGTTGTGGTCAGTAGTCGTGTGGTTGTGGTCAGTAGTCGTGTGGTTGTGGTCAGTAGTTGTGGTTGTTGTCAGTAGTTGTGTGGTTGTGGTCAGTAGTTGTGTGGTTGTGGTCAGTAGTTGTGGTTGTTGTCAGTAGTTGTGTGGTTGTGGTCAGTAGTTGTGTGGTTGTGGTCAGTAGTTGTGTGGTTGTGGTCAGTAGTTGTGTGGTTGTGGTCAGTAGTTGTGTGGTTGTTGTCAGTAGTTGTGGTTGTGGTCAGTAGTTGTGGTTGTTGTCAGTAGTTGTGGTTGTTGTCAGTAGTTGTGTGGTTGTTGTCAGTAGTTGTGGTTGTTGTCAGTAGTTGTGGTTGTGGTCAGTAGTTGTGGTTGTGGTCAGTAGTTGTGGTTGTTGTCAGTAGTTGTGGTGTTGTCAGTAGTTGTGTGGTTGTGGTCAGTGGTTGTGTGGTTGTGGTCAGTAGTTGTGGTTCTTGTCAGTAGTTGTGTGGTTGTGGTCAGTAGTTGTGGTTGTTGTCAGTAGTTGTGTGGTTGTGGTCAGTGGTTGTGTGGTTGTTGTCAGTAGTTGTGGTTGTTGTCAGTAGTTGTGTGGTTGTGGTCAGTAGTTGTGGTTGTTGTCAGTAGTTGTGTGGTTGTGGTCAGTGGTTGTGTGGTTGTTGTCAGTAGTTGTGGTTGTTGTCAGTAGTTGTGTGGTTGTGGTCAGTAGTTGTGGTTGTTGTCAGTAGTTGTGTGGTTGTGGTCAGTAGTTGTAGTTGTGGTGTTGTCAGTAGTTGTGTGGTTGTGGTCAGTAGTTGTGGTTGTTGTCAGTAGTTGTGGTGTTGTCAGTAGTTGTGTGGTTGTGGTCAGTAGTTGTGTGGTTGTTGTCAGTAGTTGTGGTTGTTGTCAGTAGTTGTGGTGTTGTCAGTAGTTGTGTGGTTGTGGTCAGTAGTTGTGGTGTTGTCAGTAGTTGTGTGGTTGTGGTCAGTAGTTGTGTGGTTGTGGTCAGTAGTTGTGGTTGTGGTCAGTAGTTGTGTGGTTGTTGTCAGTAGTTGTGGTGTTGTCAGTAGTTGTGTGGTTGTGGTCAGGAGTTGTGGTGTTGTCAGTAGTTGTGTGGTTGTTGTCAGTAGTTGTGGTGTTGTCAGTAGTTGTGTGGTTGTGGTCAGTAGTTGTGTGGTTGTGGTCAGTAGTTGTGGTGTTGTCAGTAGTTGTGTGGTTGTGGTCAGTAGTTGTGTGGTTGTGGTCAGGAGTTGTGGTGTTGTCAGTAGTTGTGTGGTTGTTTTCAGTAGTTGTGGTTGTGGTCAGTAGTTGTGATTGTGTGGTTGTGGTCAGTAGTTGTGTGGTTGTGGTCAGTAGTTGTTTGGTTGTTGTCAGTAGTTGTGTGTTTGTGTGGTTGTTGTCAGCAGTTGTGTGGTTGTGGTTGCTGTCAGTGGTTGTGTGGTTGTGGTCAGTAGTTGTGTGGTTGTGGTCAGTAGTTGTGTGGTTGTTGTCAGTTGTTGTGTGGTTGTGGTCAGTAGTTGTTTGGTTGTTGTCAGTAGTTGTGTGGTTGTGGTCAGTAGTTGTGTGGTTGTGGTCAGTAGTTGTGGTTGTTGTCAGTAGTTGTGTGGTCGTGGTCAGTAGTTGTGTGGTTGTGGTCAGTAGTTGTGGTTGTGGTCAGTAGTTGTGGTTGTTGTCAGTAGTTGTGGTTGTTGTCAGTAGTTGTGGTTGTTGTCAGTAGTTGTGGTGTTGTCAGTAGTTGTGTGGTTGTGGTCAGTAGTTGTGGTCAGTAGTTGTGTGGTTGTGGTCAGTAGTTGTGGTGTTGTCAGTAGTTGTGTGGTTGTGGTCAGTAGTTGTGTGGTTGTGGTCAGTAGTTGTGGTTGTTGTCAGTAGTTGTGGTTTTTGTCAGTAGTTGTGGTTGTTGTCAGTAGTTGTGGTGTTGTCAGTAGTTGTGTGGTCGTGGTCAGTAGTTGTGTGGTTGTGGTCAGTAGTTGTGGTTGTTGTCAGTAGTTGTGTGGTTGTGGTCAGTAGTTGTGGTTGTTGTCAGTAGTTGTGGTTGTTGTCAGTAGTTGTGGTGTTGTCAGTAGTTGTGTGGTTGTTGTCAGTAGTTTTGTGGTTGTTGTCAGTAGTTGTGGTTGTTGTCAGTAGTTGTGTGGTCGTGGTCAGTAGTTGTGTGGTCGTGGTCAGTAGTTGTGTGGTTGTGGTCAGTAGTTGTGGTTGTTGTCAGTAGTTGTGTGGTTGTGGTCAGTAGTTGTGTGGTTGTGGTCAGTAGTTGTGGTTGTTGTCAGTAGTTGTGGTGTTGTCAGTAGTTGTGGTGTTGTCAGTAGTTGTGTGGTTGTGGTCAGTAGTTGTGTGGTTGTTGTCAGTAGTTGTGGTTGTTGTCAGTAGTTGTGGTTGTTGTCAGTAGTTGTGGTGTTGTCAGTAGTTGTGTGGTTGTTGTCAGTAGTTGTGTGGTTGTGGTCAGTAGTTGTGGTGTTGTCAGCAGTTGTGTGGTTGTGGTCAGTAGTTGTGGTTGTTGTCAGTAGTTGTGGTGTTGTCAGTAGTTGTGTGGTTGTGGTCAGTAATTGTGGTTGTTGTCAGTAGTTGTGGTTGTTGTCAGTAGGTGTTTGGTTGTGGTCAGTAGTTGTGTGGTTGTTGTCAGTAGATTTTTGGTTGTTGTCAGTAGATTTTTGGTTGTTGTCAGTAGTTGTGGTGTTGTCAGTAGTTGTGGTGTTGTCAGTAGTTGTGTGGTTGTGGTCAGTAGTTGTGGTGTTGTCAGTAGTTGTGTGGTTGTGGTCAGTAGTTGTGGTGTTGTCAGTAGTTGTGTGGTTGTGGTCAGTAGTTGTGGTGTTGTCAGTAGTTGTGTGGTTGTGGTCAGTAGTTGTGGTTGTTGTCAGTAGTTGTGGTTGTGGTCAGTAGTTGTGGTGTTGTCAGTAGTTGTGTGGTTGTGGTCAGTAGTTGTGGTGTTGTCAGTAGTTGTGTGGTTGTGGTCAGGAGTTGTGTGGTTGTTGTCAGTAGTTGTGTGGTTGTTGTCAGTAGTTGTGGTGTTGTCAGTAGTTGTGTGGTTGTGGTCAGTAGTTGTGGTGTTGTCAGTAGTTGTGTTGTTGTGGTCAGTAGTTGTGTGGTTGTTGTCAGTAGTTGTGGTTGTTGTCAGTAGTTGTGGTTGTGGTCAGTAGTTGTGGTGTTGTCAGTAGTTGTGTGGTTGTGGTCAGTAGTTGTGGTGTTGTCAGTAGTTGTGTGGTTGTGGTCAGGAGTTGTGGTCAGTAGTTGTGTGGTTGTTGTCAGTATTTGTGTGGTTGTGGTCAGTATTTAAGTTTGACTTTGTAACGAGTGCACAGCATGGTGTTTTGGGAAACGGGTGGGACACGGTCTGTGTGTTTTTGTCTGTCTGTCTGTCTGTCTGTCTGTCTGTCTGTCTGTGTTTTTCTGTGTTTTTCTGTCTGTCTGTGTGTGTTTTTCTGTCTGTCTGTGTGTGTTTCTCTGTCTGTCTGTGGTCATCAGCTTTGATGCTATCCAGAATTTGACTAGATTTTACTACTCGTTTTTAATGACTGATAGTTTTTCATCAGCATGCTAGGCTAGCTAATGCTATAGGAGCCCGTTGGATTCGCCAACACATCCGGGTAGCTGCAACACATCCGGGTAGCCACAACTCATCCGGGTAGCTACAACTCATCCGGGTAGCTACAACACACCCGGGTAGCTACAACACACCCGGGTAGCTACAACTCATCTGGGTAGCTACAACACACCCGGGTAGCTACAACTCATCCGGGTAGCTACAACACACCCGGGTAGCTACAACACATCTGGGTAGCTACAACACACCCGGGTAGCTACAACTCACCCGGGTAGCTACAACTCACCCGGGTAGCTACAACTCATCCGGGTAGCCACAACACACCCGGGTAGCTACAACTCATCCGGGTAGCTACAACTCATCTGGGTAGCTACAACACACCCGGGTAGCTACAACTCATCCGGGTAGCTACAACACACCCGGGTAGCTACAACACATCTGGGTAGCTACAACACACCCGGGTAGCTACAACTCATCCGGGTAGCTACAACTCATCCGGGTAGCTACAACTCATCCGGGTAGCTACAACACACCCGGGTAGCTACAACACACCCGGGTAGCTACAACACACCCGGGTAGATACAACACACCCGGGTAGATACAACACACCCGGGTAGATACAACTCACCCGGGTAGCTACAACTCACCCGGGTAGCTACAACTCATCCGGGTAGCTACAACACACCCGGGTAGCTACAACTCACCCGGGTAGCTACAACTCACCCGGGTAGCTACAACTCATCTGCGTAGCTACAACTCATCCGGGTAGCTACAACACATCCGGGTAGCCACAACTCATCCGGGTAGCTACAACTCATCCGGGTAGCTACAACACACCCGGGTAGCTACAACACACCCGGGTAGCTACAACTCATCTGGGTAGCTACAACACACCCGGGTAGCTACAACTCATCCGGGTAGCTACAACACACCCGGGTAGCTACAACACATCTGGGTAGCTACAACACACCCGGGTAGCTACAACTCACCCGGGTAGCTACAACTCACCCGGGTAGCTACAACTCATCCGGGTAGCCACAACACACCCGGGTAGCTACAACTCATCCGGGTAGCTACAACTCATCTGGGTAGCTACAACACACCCGGGTAGCTACAACTCATCCGGGTAGCTACAACACACCCGGGTAGCTACAACACATCTGGGTAGCTACAACACACCCGGGTAGCTACAACTCATCCGGGTAGCTACAACTCACCCGGGTAGCTACAACTCATCCGGGTAGCCACAACACACCCGGGTAGCTACAACTCATCCGGGTAGCTACAACTCATCTGGGTAGCTACAACACACCCGGGTAGCTACAACTCATCCGGGTAGCTACAACTCATCTGGGTAGCCACAACACACCCGGGTAGCTACAACTCATCCGGGTAGCTACAACTCATCTGGGTAGCTACAACACACCCGGGTAGCCAAAACTCATCCGGGTAGCTACAACACATCCGGGTAGCTACAACTCATCCGGGTAGCTACAACTCATCCGGGTAGCTACAACACACCCGGGTAGCTACAACTCATCTGGGTAGCTACAACACACCCGGGTAGCTACAACTCATCCGGGTAGCTACAACACATCCGGGTAGCTGCAACACACCCGGGTAGCCACAACACACCCGGGTAGCTACAACACACCCGGGTAGCTACAACTCATCCGGGTAGCTACAACTCATCCGAGTAGCTACAACTCATCCGGGTAGCTACAACTCACCCGGGTAGCTACAACTCATCCGGGTAGCTACAACTCATCCGGGTAGCCACAACACACCCGGGTAGCTACAACACACCTGGGTAGCTACAACTCATCCGGGTAGCTACAACTCATCTGGGTAGCTACAACACACCCGGGTAGCTACAACTCATCCGGGTAGCTACAACACACCCGGGTAGCTACAACTCATCCGGGTAGCTACAACTCATCCGGGTAGCTACAACTCATCCGGGTAGCTACAACTCATCCGGGTAGCTACAACACACCCGGGTAGCTACAACTCATCCGGGTAGCTACAACACACCAGGGTAGCTACAACTCATCCGGGTAGCTACAACTCACCCGGGTAGCTACAACTCATCCGGGTAGCTACAACTCATCTGGGTAGCTACAACACACCCGGGTAGCTACAACTCATCCGGGTAGCTACAACTCATCCGGGTAGCTACAACTCATCTGGGTAGCTACAACACATCCGGGTAGCTACAACTCATCTGGGTAGCTACAACACATCCGGGTAGCTACAACTCATCCGGGTAGCTACAACTCATCCGGGTAGCTACAACACACCCGGGTAGCTACAACACACCCGGGAAGCTACAACTCACCCGGGTAGCTACAACTCATCTGGGTAGCTACAACTCATCCGGGTAGCTACAACACACCCGGGTAGCTACAACACATCCGGGTAGCTACAACTCATCCGGGTAGCTACAACACACCCGGGTAGCTATAACACACCCGGGTAGCTACAACTCATCCGGGTAGCCACAACTCACCCGGGTAGCTACAACTCATCCGGGTAGCTACAACTCACCTGGGTAGCTACAACTCATCCGGGTAGCCACAACACACCCGGGTAGCTACAACTCATCCGGGTAGCTACAACTCATCTGGGTAGCTACAACACACCCGGGTAGCTACAACTCATCCGGGTAGCTACAACTCATCTGGGTAGCTACAACACACCCGGGTAGCTACAACTCATCCGGGTAGCTACAACTCATCTGGGTAGCCACAACACACCCGGTTAGCTACAACTCATCCGGGTAGCTACAACTCATCTGGGTAGCTACAACACACCCGGGTAGCCAAAACTCATCCGGGTAGCTACAACACATCCGGGTAGCTACAACTCATCCGGGTAGCTACAACTCATCCGGGTAGCTACAACACACCCGGGTAGCTACAACTCATCTGGGTAGCTACAACACACCCGGGTAGCTACAACTCATCCGGGTAGCTACAACACATCCGGGTAGCTGCAACACACCCGGGTAGCCACAACACACCCGGGTAGCTACAACTCATCCGGGTAGCTACAACTCATCCGAGTAGCTACAACTCATCCGGGTAGCTACAACTCACCCGGGTAGCTACAACTCATCCGGGTAGCCACAACACACCCGGGTAGCTACAACACACCCGGGTAGCTACAACTCATCCGGGTAGCTACAACTCATCTGGGTAGCTACAACACACCCGGGTAGCTACAACTCATCCGGGTAGCTACAACACACCCGGGTAGCTACAACTCATCCGGGTAGCTACAACTCATCCGGGTAGCTACAACTCATCCGGGTAGCTACAACACACCCGGGTAGCTACAACTCATCCGGGTAGCTACAACACACCAGGGTAGCTACAACTCATCCGGGTAGCTACAACTCACCCGGGTAGCTACAACTCATCCGGGTAGCTACAACTCATCTGGGTAGCTACAACACACCCGGGTAGCTACAACTCATCCGGGTAGCTACAACTCATCTGGGTAGCTACAACACATCCGGGTAGCTACAACTCATCTGGGTAGCTACAACACATCCGGGTAGCTACAACTCATCCGGGTAGCTACAACTCATCCGGGTAGCTACTTACCCTAACGCCAGGCGTTGCATTTTCATAGAATCCAATGATTTTTGAAAACAGAAAGCATCGACTCCAAACGGAAAAAAATGTTTTTTTTGCAACGAAAACAGGAGTTTCCGTTTGACAAATGAAGGTAGGTTTCCTCCTCGTGTCTCTTCTGCATCCCTTTGGTTTCTGGTGAACACACCCCTTGTTGTATGTAGACACTACTGCGCCCTGGTTCATGTGGTGGTGCTAATCAGATCGTTCTCCGTGGGGACTTTAAACAACGACAGATTGATGCTGAAGAACATCACATGGACCCCTATTCAACAAACCGTATCAGTAGGAGAGATGATGTAGGATCAATGATGTCTTTAAGATCATACTGAATAAGAGAGGAGAGCTGGTCCTAGATCAGTTATGTCTTTAAGATCATAATGAATAAGAGGAGAGCTGGTCTAGGATCAGTTATGTCTTTAAGATCATAATGAATAAGAGAGGAGAGCTGGTCCTAGATCAGTTCTGTCTTTAAGATCATAATGAATAAGAGGAGAGCTGGTCTAGGATCAGTTATGTCTTTAAGATCATAATGAATAAGAGAGAGGAGAGCTGATCCTAGATCAGTTATGTCTTTAAGATCATAATGAATAAGAGAGAGGAGAGCTGGTCTAGGATCAGTTATGTCTTTAAGATCATAATGAATAAGAGAGGGGAGCTGATCCTAGATCAGTTATGTCTTTAAGATCATAATGAATAAGAGAGAGGAGAGCTGGTCTAGGATCAGTTATGTCTTTAAGATCATAATGAATAAGAGAGGGGGGAGCTGGTCTAGGATCAGTTATGTCTTTAAGATCATAATGAATAAGAGAGGGGAGCTGATCCTAGATCAGTTATGTCTTTAAGATCATAATGAATAAGAGAGAGGAGAGCTGGTCTAGGATCAGTTATGTCTTTAAGATCATAATGAATAAGAGAGGGGAGCTGATCCTAGATCAGTTATGTCTTTAAGATCATAATGAATAAGAGAGAGGAGAGCTGGTCTAGGATCAGTTATGTCTTTAAGATCATAATGAATAAGAGAGGGGGGAGCTGGTCTAGGATCAGTTATGTCTTTAAGATCATAATGAATAAGAGGGGGGAGCTGGTCTAGGATCAGTTATGTCTTTAAGATCATAATGAATAAGAGGGGAGAGCTGATCCTAGATCAGCAGTCTGACACGCTCTCTGAATAATACCGGCCATAGGCTCTGATTACCAGCTTCCTGTTGATGCAGTGCAGAGACCATGGAGCAGACTATTTGTTCACAACACAGAGAGAGAGACGAGACACACTGAAGAGATCTGGGAGACAAGAGGTCTCCAACTGATTGGCTAAGAACTATAATCAATTTAATAATTGATTGTCTCTGATATGCACTAGCGAGGACAGCACACATTCCACCGAGAGACCCGGGTGCTGCTGATCGACATCGATAACCGGCATCAAACTCTGGTGTGTTCGTTAGGAACCAAACGAAACAAAACAGGGAGGGACCTACCTGAATTTGTCTGAAAGTAATTGGTTTTCATCATAAAATGTTCTGAATTCTGAATGTTTTTGCTACGGTGTGTGACTAATGAATACACCCCTTGAACTCGTGCGACTGATGTTATCTATGTAAAGAGTTCTCCGGCTCTATTCACTCTGGTCAACCTCCTTGATTGGATTTACAAATAACTCTGTGAGGACTTGTTACCACTCCGCCTGTCTGCTAAAAGATATTCTCCTGCTGAGAAGACTAAACCTCATAGAGGTTGAGAAAAAAAAAAACGAGCCTGATATCCTCTCCTCGTCTCCTTGGACACCTAACGATAACAAGCCTGATATCCTCTCCTCGTCTCCTTGGACACCTAACGATAACAAGCCTGATATCCTCTCCTCCTCTCCTCGTCTCCTCGGACACCAACAACAGTGAAAGTCAAGTCTAGTTGATTGTCGTTCCTGTATCCTAAACATGTCTCCATCGAAGTCTGTGGAGGCTCCTCTCTCCAGTGGGCAGTCTGCGTCTGGTCAGTCTGTGCCTGCTCCTCTGTCCATCTCCTTCTCTGGATCGGGGTTCCTGGCTACGTACCAGTTGGGTGTGGCCCAGAGCATGCTGGACCGGTCCCCCTGGGTGCTGCAAGCAGCCCCTAAGGTCATGGGGGCCTCAGCCGGGTCCCTGGTGGCTGCTGCCGTAGTCTGTGGATCCAGTCTGGGTAAGATAGTTAATTATACTGAGAAGTTGACCAGTCTGGGTAAGAGAGTTAATTATTCTGAGTAGTTGACCAGTCTGGGTAAGATAGTTAATTATACTGAGAAGTTGACCAGTCTGGGTAAGAGAGTTAATTATTCTGAGAAGTTGACCAGTCTGGGTAAGAGAGTTAATTATTCTGAGAAGTTGACCAGTCTGGGTAAGATAGTTAATTATACTGAGAAGTTGACCAGTCTGGGTAAGAGAGTTAATTATACTGAGAAGTTGACCAGTCTGGGTAAGAGTGTGTGTGTGTGTGTGTGTGTGTGTGTGTGTGTGTGTGTGTGTGTGTGTGTGTGTGTGTGTAACAAGCTGACTGTTTATGTGTGTATGTCTGTCTATATATATGTGTGTGTGTGTGTGTGTGTGTATCTCTGTGTCTCTCTGTCTGTAACAAGCAGACTGTTTATGTGTGTGTCTCTGTCCGTGTGCCTGTCTGTAACAAGCAGACTGTTTATGTGTGTGTCTCTGTCCGTGTGCCTGTCTGTAACAAGCAGACTGTTTATGTGTGTGTCTCTGTCCGTGTGCCTGTCTGTAACAAGCAGACTGTTTATGTGTGTGTCTCTGTCCGTGTGCCTGTCTGTAACAAGCAGACTGTTTATGTGTGTGTCTCTGTCCGTGTGCCTGTCTGTAACAAGCAGACTGTTTATGTGAGTGTGTGTGTGTGTGTGTGTGTGTGTCTCTGTCCGTGTGCCTGTCTGTAACAAGCAGACTGTTTATGTGTGTGTGTGTGTGTGTGTGTCTCTGTCCGTGTGCCTGTCTGTAACAAGCAGACTGTTTATGTGAGTGTGTGTGTGTGTGTGTGTGTGTGTCTCTGTCCGTGTGCCTGTCTGTAACAAGCAGACTGTTTATGTGTGTGTGTGTGTGTGTGTGTCTCTGTCCGTGTGCCTGTCTGTAACAAGCAGACTGTTTATGTGTGTGTGTGTGTGTGTGTGTGTGTGTGTCTCTGTCCGTGTGTGTGTGTGTGTGTGTGTGTGTCTCTGTCCGTGTGTGTGTGTGTGTGTGTGTGTGTCTCTGTCCGTGTGCCTGTCTGTAACAAGCAGACTGTTTATGTGTGTGTGTGTGTGTGTGTGTCTCTGTCCGTGTGCCTGTCTGTAACAAGCAGACTGTTTATGTGTGTGTGTGTGTGTGTGTGTGTGTGTGTCTCTGTCCGTGTGCCTGTCTGTAACAAGCAGACTGTTTATGTGTGTGTGTGTGTGTGTGTGTGTGTGTGTCTCTGTCCGTGTGCCTGTCTGTAACAAGCAGACTGTTTATGTGTGTGTGTGTGTGTGTGTGTGTGTGTGTCTCTGTCCGTGTGCAGACGCGGTGCGTGATGAGATGCTGCGGTTTGCCCGTCAGATGAAGGGCCACTTCCTGGGGCCGCTACACCCTGCGAGGAACGTGTCTGTGTGGATAGAACGTATGGTGCGCCTCTTGCTCCCGGCCGACGCCCACATCAGGGCCAGCGGACGCCTGGCCGTCGCCATGACGCGCATCCCAGATGGACAGAACATCTTGGTGTCAAAGTTCACGTCCAGAGAGGACGTGGTGCAGGTGTGTCCTATGCTATAGACAATTACATTGATAAAACTAACGTGAGTAAATCCCAGTTTACCCTGAGTAAATCTCAGTTTAACGTGAGTAAATCTCAGTTTACCGTGAGTAAATCTCAGTTTACCCTGAGTAAATCTCAGTTTACCGTGAGTAAATCTCAGTTTAACGTGAGTAAATCTCAGTTTACCCTGAGTAAATCTCAGTTTACCGTGAGTAAAACCCAGTTTACCGTGAGTAAATCTCAGTTTACCCTGAGTAAATCTCAGTTTACCGTGAGTAAATCTCAGTTTACCGTGAGTAAATCTCAGTTTACCCTGAGTAAATCTCAGTTTACCGTGAGTAAAACCCAGTTTACCGTGAGTAAATCTCAGTTTACCCTGAGTAAATCTCAGTTTACCCTGAGTAAATCTCAGTTTACCCTGAGTAAATCTCAGTTTACCCTGAGTAAATCTCAGTTTACTGTGGTACACAGCAGTAGATAGAAGTACCAACATGCAGAACTTAGTGATGGTGTCTGTCTATGAGCCAGATGTTTAACTGCAGTTCTGTGTTTCCCCCACATGGAGGCGCTGTTGTGCGGTTGCTTTCTGCCTGGGTACTGTGGTATACAGCCACCAAGTTACAAAGGAGTGGTGAGTCCTCACACTGCTCGCTATCTGTGGGCTAATACTAACCCTGCTATACTTTAAACTAATACACTCAACGTTTTACATTTGAGTTGACGTAGCACAACCTGAGTCAAGGGCTTGATGATTAGTTGATCAGTGTAGTCAGCTGGTTCTGGAACGGATTAGATCCACGGACCGGCTCCCTGAGGTTTGATAGAGACTGCCATAAAGCTCCGTGGTGCCTGGGATCACATCCCTGTTTGTGCGTCGTCCCGCAGCATTACGTAGACGGTGGATTCTCCAGTATGCAGCCGACCAACTCCTGCCCAATTGGCCACACCCTCACTGTGTCTCCGTTCGCTGGTGAGACGGACATCTGCCCTAAAGACCCCGCCCCACTCTGTGACATCGTGGTGAGAGGAGCGCACCTCCACTGCAGTGTTGTCAACGGTTACCGGATGCTAAACGCCATCTACCCCTACAACTGGGAGGTACACCCCAAAACAAACCCCTGCCTTCCACCTCCCTCTAAATCTCCACCCAGTCCTCTACCTCTCCACCCAGCCCTCTACCTCTCCACCCAGCCCTCTACCTCTCCACCCAGCCCTCTACCTCTCCACCCAGTCCTCTACCTCTCCACCCAGCCCTCTACCTCTCCACCCAGCCCTCTACCTCTCCACCCAGCCCTCTACCTCTCCACCCAGCCCTCTATCTCTCCACCAAGCCCTCTACCTCTCCAACCAGCCCTCTACCTCTCCACCCAGCCCTCTACCTCTCCACCCAGCCCTCTACCTCTCCACCCAGCCCTCTACCTCTCCACCCAGCCCTCTACCTCTCCACCCAGCCCTCTACCTCTCCACCCAGCCCTCTACCTCTCCACCCAGCCCTCTACCTCTCCACCCAGCCCTCTACCTCTCCACTCAGCCCTCTACCTCTCCACCCAGCCCTCTACCTCTCCACCCAGCCCTCTACCTCTCCACCCAGCCCTCTACCTCTCCACCCAGCCCTCTACCTCTCCACCCAGTCCTCTACCCCTCCACCCAGTCCTCTACCTCTCCACCCAGTCCTCTACCTCTCCACCCAGCCCTCTACCTCTCCACCCAGCCATCTACCTCTCCACCCAGTCCTCTACCTCTCCACCCAGCCTTCTACCTCTCCACCCAGCCCTCTACCTCTCCACCCAGTCCTCTACCTCTCCACCCAGTCCTCTACCCCTCCACCCAGCCCTCTACCTCTCCACTCAGCCCTCTACCTCTCCACCCAGCCCTCTACCTCTCCACCCAGCCCTCTACCTCTCCACCCAGCCCTCTACCCCTCTACCTCTCCACCCAGCCCTCTACCCCTCTACCTCTCCACCCAGCCCTCTACCCCTCTACCTCTCCACCCAGCCCTCTACCCCTCTACCCAGCCCTCTACCCCTCTACCTCTCCACCCAGCCCTCTACCCCTCTACCTCTCCACCCAGCCCTCTACCCCTCTACCTCTCCACCCAGCCCTCTACCCCTCTACCCAGCCCTCTACCCCTCTACCTCTCCACCCAGCCCTCTACCCCTCTACCTCTCCACCCAGCCCTCTACCCCTCTACCTCTCCACCCAGCCCTCTACCCCTCTACCCAGCCCTCTACCCCTCTACCTCTCCACCCAGCCCTCTACCCCTCTACCCAGCCCTCTACCCCTCTACCTCTCCACCCAGCCCTCTACCTCTCCACCCAGCCCTCTACCTCTCCACCCAGCCCTCTACCTCTCCACCCAGCCCTCTACCCATCTACCTCTCCACCCAGCCCTCTACCCCTCTACCCAGCCCTCTACCCCTCTACCTCTCCACCCAGCCCTCTACCTCTCCACCCAGCCCTCTACCTCTCCAACCAGCCCTCTACCTCTCCACCCAGCCCTCTACCCCTCTACCCAGCCCTCTACCCCTCTACCTCTCCACCCAGCCCTCTACCTCTCCACCCAGCCCTCTACCTCTCCACCCAGCCCTCTACCTCTCCACCCAGCCCTCTACCTCTCCACCCAGCCCTCTACCTCTCCACCCAGCCCTCTACCTCTCCACCCAGCCCTCTACCTCTCCACCCAGTGATGGCTCCACCATATTGCCTTACAGTAAATGTCAGAATGCTGTTAACATGATAACAGATGGAGTGTTTGTGTCTATAACCTCTCCTCAGGCTATGGAAAAGGCCTACCACAGTGGATACAGAGACGGCCTTCACTTCCTACAAACCAGTGGTGGGTCCATGATGTCTTGTGATCTCTGTAGAAATTAGTCTCTTTATGGGCGAAAGAGATGATGTCATAGTGACTCCTTATCCAATTGGTTTCTCTCTCTCTCTCTCTCTCTCTTTCTGTCTCCCTCTGTGTCTCTCTCTCTCTCTCTTTCTGTCTCCCTCTGTGTCTCTCTCTCTCTCTTTCTGTCTCCCTCTGTCTCTCTCTCTCTCTCTCTCTTTCTGTCTCCCTCTGTGTCTCTCTCTCTCTCTCTCTCTCTCTGTCTCCCTCTGTGTCTCTCTCTCTCTCTCTCTTTCTGTCTCCCTCTGTGTCTCTCTCTCTCTCTTTCTGTCTCCCTCTGTCTCTCTCTCTCTCTCTCTCTCTCTCTTTCTGTCTCCCTCTGTGTCTCTCTCTCTCTCTCTCTCTCTGTCTCCCTCTGTGTCTCTCTCTCTCTCTCTCTTTCTGTCTCCCTCTGTGTCTCTCTCTCTCTCTCTCTTTCTGTCTCCCTCTGTGTCTCTCTCTCTCTCTTTCTGTCTCCCTCTGTCTCTCTCTCTCTCTCTCTCTTTCTGTCTCCCTCTGTGTCTCTCTCTCTCTCTCTCTCTCTGTCTCCCTCTGTGTCTCTCTCTCTCTCTCTCTTTCTGTCTCCCTCTGTGTCTCTCTCTCTCTCTCTCTTTCTGTCTCCCTCTGTGTCTCTCTCTATCACTTTCTCACTCACTCTCTGTGTCTCTCTCTCTCTCTCTCTTTCTGTCTCCCTCTGTCTCTCTCTCTCTCTCTCTCTCTCTCTCTTTCTGTCTCCCTCTGTGTCTCTCTCTCTCTTTCTGTCTCCCTCTGTGTCTCTCTCTCTCTCTCTCTTTCTGTCTCCCTCTGTGTCTCTCTCTCTCTCTCTCTCTCTTTCTGTCTCCCTCTGTATCTCTCTCTCTCTCTCTCTTTCTGTCTCCCTCTGTGTCTCTCTCTCTCTCTTTCTGTCTCCCTCTGTGTCTCTCTCTCTCTCTATCACTTTCTCACTCACTCTCTGTATCTCTCTCTCTCTCTCTCCATGTATCTACCTGTATGCCCCCCCCCCCCCACCCCCACTAGACCTGGTCCCATGTCTGCCTCTTCTTAGCACCCCATCAGAGCCTCACTTCTCACCTCCTCCTGATGGATGGACAGATCTGGAGACAGACCTGGAGGAGGAGGAGGAGGAGGAGGAGGAGGAGGAGAAAGAAGAGGAGGAACAGATAGAGAGGAGGAAGATGAAGAGATGGGAGCAAAAGGAGGATGAGATAGAGGAGTATGATGAGGAAGAGGATGAGATGAATGTGTGGTCCTCTCTGACAGAGACCAGTCAGAGAAACGGTTATCTTGAAGGGGGAGATCTACCTTGGCATCTGACAAGCCTGGAGCACGCCATGTACCTAGCCCTGCCCACCTGGATAAACACAGGTACACCACACACACACACACACACACACACACACACACACACACACACACACACACACACACACACACACACACACACACACACACACACACACACACACACACACACACACACACAGCGTCATCAAGCATATTAAATGCTGAAACCATCAGACTCAAGTTTTTTCTTGACCTAAAACTTGCACTTGTCTTTTCTTACTCGCACTGGCTTTTGCCACCATATAAATGTTTACCATAGGGAATTTTAAAAACACTTAAAATAAGGGGCTGTGTTTCGTGTAGGCGAACCCTGACGTAGCTTTTGATAACCGTGTAAATCTCTCTCGGACAAGGTGACTTTTACCAATATATTACTCTCACATTCAACAATGTTAATTAGCATCAAAGTAGACATCATGTAAAACTACAAATCCCAGCATGCTCCTGCACTTCCTCTCTCGCTGACACCTCTGCTAACAGCTATTGTGTCCATGTAAAACTTGCACAAGACAGTCAACAGAATATGCCTCGATTCAGCAGTCTCTTCCAAACCATCATGGCATCCTTTGTTCCTTATGATAGCCACATTAGCAGCTAATTAGCATTACATTTTGGGGTGGTAAAAACACGCGAATATATAGATAAAAGTCACCTTGTCCTAGACAGATTTACATGGGTATCAAAATGTCACGCCAAGGTAAGCCTACACGAATCATAGCCCTTCTATGTTTCTAAAATCCCATTTGGGGAAACATGAATGGTGGGAAAAACAATTGGAACCATTTCCTTGTTTGACCGCTAGGTTTTATGGTTATTATGACTCATACTCTGGTACTCTATGGAAGAAAAAAAAAATCCTTACTATGACTGTGATATGCAGTTGTCTCCCCTTAGCTACTGTGAGATGAATGCACTAACTGTAAGTCGCTCTGGGTAAGAGCCTCTGCTAAATGACTAAAATGTCATGTCAATGTAAATTATTCGATTTTTACCTTGAGAACACTTAATAGACAGAGCGGCCTGGTATAAGGAAGTGTCATGTTATTACCAGCTGTGATTGGTGTTTCAGCGTTGCTATGCAACATCACAGGGTTGCTGTGGACTCACCCCCTACTCCGTGTGATGTCATACCTGCTCCTCCCCTTCATGGTGCTACTCAGCTTCCTGATTGAAAAAACACACAGGTAAGACACACACACACACACACACACTAGTGCTGAGCGATTAACTGAAATCTCTGTTATTTGTTTTTTAAAAAGGGGAATTTCACCTTTAAGGGGGGATCTGGGCTCGTTTTCATCACGTCAGAGTCATTTCTAGGACTGTGAGATGTAAAAGCCCAGGAGGAAGTCAGGTCAGGACTTCGCTCGCTGAATTATACACCTTATGACAACTTCCGGTGTCTGAAGATACACGTCGTCCTGCTTTGTGGCATTTCGCAATGGCTCTATGTGATACTGGTCACGCGATAAGGCTCTACTGATCACACTATAAGGCTCTACTGATCACACTATAAGGCTCTATGTTAAACTGATCACACTATAAGGCTCTATGTTATACTGATCACACTATAAGGCTCTATGTTATACTGATCACACTATAAGACTCTATGTTATACTGATCACACTATAAGGCTCTATGTTAAACTGATCACACTATAAGACTCTACTGATCACACTATAAGGCTCTATGTTATACTGATCACACTATAAGGCTCTATGTTATACTGATCACACTATAAGGCTCTACCTATCACACTATAAGGCTCTATGTGATACTGATCACACTATAAGGCTCTATGTTACACTGATCACACTATAAGGCTCTATGTGATACTGATCACACTATAAGGCTCTACTGATCACACTATAAGGCTCTACTGATCACACTATAAGGCTCTATGTTATACTGATCACACTATAAGGCTCTACTGATCACACTATAAGGCTCTATGTTATACTGATCACACTATAAGGCTCTATGTTATACTGATCACACTATAAGGCTGTATGTTATACTGATCACACTATAAGGCTCTATGTTATACTGATCACACTATAAGGCTGTATGTTATACTGATCACACTATAAGGCTCTATGTTATACTGATCACACTATAAGGCTGTATGTTATACTGATCACACTATAAGGCTCTATATTATACTGATCACACTATAAGGCTCTACTGATCACACTATAAGGCTCTATGTGATACTGATCACACTATAAGGCTCTATGTTATACTGATCACACTATAAGGCTGTATGTTATACTGATCACACTATAAGACTCTATGTTACACTGATCACACTATAAGACTACTGATCACACTATAAGGCTCTATGTTACACTGATCACACTATAAGACTCTACTGATCACACTATAAGACTCTATGTTCTACTGATCACACTATAAGACTCTACTGATCATACTATAAGGCTCTACTGATCACACTATAAGGCTCTATGTGATACTGATCACACTATAAGGCTCTATGTTACACTGATCACACTATAAGACTCTACTGATCACACTATAAGACTCTATGTTACACTGATCACACTATAAGACTCTACTGATCACACTATAAGACTCTATGTTCTACTGATCACACTATAAGACTCTACTGATCATACTATAAGGCTCTACTGATCACACTATAAGGCTCTATGTGATACTGATCACACTATAAGGCTCTATGTTAAACTGATCACACTATAAGGCTCTATGTTATACTGATCACACTATAAGGCTCTATGTTATACTGATCACACTATAAGGCTCTATGTTATACTGATCACACTATAAGGCTGTATGTTATACTGATCACACTATAAGGCTCTATGTTATACTGATCACACTATAAGGCTCTATGTTAAACTGATCACACTATAAGGCTCTACTGATCACACTATAAGGCTCTATGTGATACTGATCACACTATAAGGCTCTATGTTAAACTGATCACACTATAAGGCTCTATGTTATACTGATCACACTATAAGGCTCTATGTTATACTGATCACACTATAAGGCTCTATGTTATACTGATCACACTATAAGGCTCTATGTTAAACTGATCACACTATAAGGCTCTACTGATCACACTATAAGGCTCTATGTTAAACTGATCACACTATAAGGCTCTATGTTAAACTGATCACACTATAAGGCTCTATGTTATACTGATCAGACTATAAGGCTCTATGTTATACTGATCACACTATAAGGCTCTATGTTATACTGATCACACTATAAGGCTCTACTGATCTCTAATTAATTAATGTTAATTCCATGCTGACTGTAAATTGATCAATCTTAGCCATCGGCTTGTAAATATTTTGTCCAACTCACCTTCACCTTGTGAAAACACATGTTGGTGGAATCAGATTCTATACCACCTACAACACAGTTCACGACAATACAACAATACGTCACGTTCTGACCTTAGTTCTTTTGTATTTTCTTTTTTTTTAGTATGGTCAGGGCGTGAGTTGGGTGGGTTATCTATGTTTGTTTTTCTATGTTGGGTTTTTTGTTTGGCCTGATATGGTTCTCAATCAGGGACAGGTGTTTGTCGTTGTCTCTGATTGGGAACCATATTTAGGTAGCCTGTTTTTCTATTGTGTTTTGTGGGTGGTTATTTTCCGTGTCAGTGTTTGTTCCACACGGAACTGTTTCGGTTTGTATTTCACGTATCGTTTATTGTTTTGTTTCTGTGTTCGTTCGTTATTAAAGAAAATGAACGCGTACCACGCTGCGCATTGGTCCTCCTCTCTTTCTCCCAACGAAGAGCGTTACAGCTAAGCACACTTAACGTGGACATTTCAATATTGTCAGCTTGCCGTTAGCTTACTAGCATCACTAAATTGGCAGCACTATTGCTAGTCAGCCAGCTGAGACTGGCTGAGAACCAACCATAGACCATTTATACACATTCATCATTGCTACCAACACACAAACAGAGAGTGAGCTAGCTATATGTCGACAATAGTTTACTCTGCTGAAGGTAGCTACCAGTCTATCAGTGGCTACCACGGCACAGGCCAAATTGATTGACAGCGTATATGTATCAAAAGATAACCAGATGATAGCTATAATAACTATATGCCGTTGGCAGAGCCATGGTGAAATCCACCTTTAAACAAGTAATTGACCTATGTCTAAATGATTTGAATTGCATTTTGTCCAGGCTTTTTCTGTGAGCGCAATGTGCATAAAATAATAATTTGTTCTTAACTGACTTGCTGAGTTAAATCAAGGTAAAAGAAAGGAGGAAAAAATATATATTGCACAGTTTCTCTATGTAGTAGGGAGTTGTAGTTTCTCTATGTAGCAGGGAGTTGTAGTTTCTCTATGTAGTATGGAGTTGTAGTTTCTCTATGTAGTAGGGAGTTGTAGTTTCTCTATGTAGTAGGGAGTTGTAGTTTCTCTATGTAGTAGGGCAGGGGTGTCAAACTCATTCCACGGAGGGCCTAGTGTCTGCAGGTTTTTGGTTTTTCCTTTCAATAAAGCCCTAGACAACCAGGTGTGGGGAGTTCCTAACTAATTAGTGATGTTAATTCATCAATCAAGTACAAGGGAGGAGCAAAAACCCGCAGACACTCGGCCCCCCGTGGAATGAGTTTGACACCTGTGTAGTAGGGAGTTGTAGTTTCTCTATGTAGTAGGGAGTTGTAGTTTCTCTATGTAGTAGGGAGTTGTAGTTTCTCTATGTAGTAGGGAGTTGTAGTTTCTCTATGTAGTAGGGAGTTGTAGTTTCTCTAGACATAAATCAGACCCAGACTGAACACTACCCGTTGAAAATGTCCCAGAAGCGTGTACATCTTCAAGTTCCCCAGGAAGATATGTAGTTTCTCGAGGCATAAATCAGATCCAGACTGAACTGTGTGATGTAGTAGGGAGTTGTAGTTTCTCTAGAGATAAATCAGATCCAGACTGAACTGTGTGATGTAGTAGGGAGTTGTAGTTTCTCTAGAGATAAATCAGCTCCAGCCTGAACTGTGCGATGTAGATGGGAGTTGTAGTTTCTCTAGACATAAATCAGATCCAGCCTGAACTGTGTGATGTAGTAGGGAGTTGTAGTTTCTCTAGAGATAAATCAGATCCAGCCTGAACTGTGTGATGTAGTAGGGAGTTGTAGTTTCTCTAGAGATAAATCAGACCCAGCCTGAACTGTGTGATGTAGTAGGGAGTTGTAGTTTCTCGAGGCATAAATCAGATCCAGCCTGAACTGTGCGATGTAGTAGGGAGTTGTAGTTTCTCGAGGCATAAATCAGATCCAGCCTGAACTGTGCGATGTAGTAGGGAGTTGTAGTTTCTCGAGGCATAAATCAGATCCAGCCTGAACTGTGGGATGTAGTAGGGAGTTGTAGTTTCCAACAGGCCAGTATTCTACACAGTGAAGAAAATAATTATGGTCATTGTAATTAAGTACAATGACCATAATCCATTGCTCTCCTACTTCGCCGGTCTGTTTTTCTTTCATGCCTGATACTGAAAAGACGGGAGAATGTGTGACTGTGAGGGGATGTAGAGAGCAGCTGTTGCTTCACAAGGTGTCTCATGATCTAAGTAATTGATTAGTTGGTCTTTAGCAGCCATAAAAGTATGCCTTATTTACCTTGAAGAACTACTAAAACAGTGATTTAGTCAGACGACTCAGACAGCAGCTCTATAGAGATGAGATGATGACTCAGACAGCAGCTCTATAGAGATGAGATGATGACTCAGACAGCAGCTCTATAGAGATGAGACGATGACTCAGACAGCAGCTCTATAGAGATGAGACGATGACTCAGACAGCAGCTCTATAGAGATGAGATGATGACTCAGACAGCAGCTCTACAGAGATGAGACGATGACTCAGACAGCAGCTCTATAGAGATGAGACGATGACTCAGACAGCAGCTCTATAGAGACGATGACTCAGACAGCAGCTCTATAGAGATGAGATGATGACTCAGACAGCAGCTCTATAGAGATGAGACGACGACTCAGACAGCAGCTCTATAGAGATGAGATGACGACTCAGACAGCAGCTCTATAGAGATGAGACGATGACTCAGACAGCAGCTCTATAGAGATGAGACGATGACTCAGACAGCAGCTCTATAGAGATGAGATGACGACTCAGACAGCAGCTCTATAGAGATGAGATGATGACTCAGACAGCAGCTCTATAGAGATGAGATGATGACTCAGACAGCAGCTCTATAGAGATGAGATGACGACTCAGACAGCAGCTCTATAGAGATGAGATGACTCAGACAGCAGCTCTATAGAGATGATGACTCAGACAGCAGCTCTATAGAGATGAGATGATGACTCAGACAGCAGCTCTATAGAGATGAGACGACGACTCAGACAGCAGCTCTATAGAGATGAGACGATGACTCAGACAGCAGCTCTATAGAGATGATGACTCAGACAGCAGCTCTATAGAGATGAGACGATGACTCAGACAGCAGCTCTATAGAGATGAGATGATGACTCATACAGCAGCTCTATAGAGATGAGATGACTCAGACAGCAGCTCTATAGAGATGAGATGATGACTCAGACAGCAGCTCTATAGAGATGAGACGATGACTCAGACAGCAGCTCTATAGAGATGAGATGATGACTCAGACAGCAGCTCTATAGAGATGAGACGATGACTCAGACAGCAGCTCTATAGAGATGAGATGATGACTCAGACAACAGCTCTATAGAGATGAGACGACGACTCAGACAGCAGATCTATAGAGATGAGATGACGACTCAGACAGCAGCTCTATAGAGATGAGACGATGACTCAGACAGCAGCTCTATAGAGATGAGATGATGACTCAGACAGCAGCTCTATAGAGATGAGATGATGACTCAGACAGCAGCTCTATAGAGATGACGACTCAGACAGCAGCTCTATAGAGATGAGATGATGACTCAGACAGCAGCTCTATAGAGATGAGACGATGACTCAGACAGCAGCTCTATAGAGATGAGACGATGACTCAGACAGCAGCTCTATAGAGATGAGATGATGACTCAGACAGCAGCTCTATAGAGATGAGATGATGACTCAGACAGCAGCTCTAGAGAGATGATGACTCAGACAGCAGCTCTATAGAGATGAGATGATGACTCAGACAGCAGCTCTATAGAGACGATGACTCAGACAGCAGCTCTATAGAGATGATGACTCAGACAGCAGCTCTATAGAGATGAGACGATGACTCAGACAGCAGCTCTATAGAGATGAGATGATGACTCAGACAGCAGCTCTATGGAGATGATGACTCAGACATCAGCTCTATAGAGATGAGACGACGACTCAGACAGCAGCTCTATAGAGATGAGGTGATGACTCAGACAGCAGCTCTATAGAGATGAGATGATGACTCAGACAGCAGCTCTATAGAGATGAGATGATGACTCAGACAGCAGCTCTATAGAGATGAGATGATGACTCAGACAGCAGCTCTATAGAGATGAGATGATGACTCAGACAGCAGCTCTATAGAGATGAGATGACTCAGACAGCAGCTCTATAGAGATGAGACGATGACTCAGACAGCAGCTCTATAGAGATGAGACGATGACTCAGACAGCAGCTCTATAGAGATGAGACGATGACTCAGAAAGCAGCTCTATAGAGATGAGATGATGACTCAGACAGCAGCTCTATAGAGATGAGACGACGACTCAGACAGCAGATCTAGAGATGAGATGACGACTCAGACAGCAGCTCTATAGAGATGAGACGATGACTCAGACAGCAGCTCAATAGAGATGAGATGATGACTCAGACAGCGGCTCTATAGAGATGAGACGATGACTCAGACAGCAGCTCTATAGAGATGAGATGATGACTCAGACAGCAGCTCTATAGAGATGAGATGATGACTCAGACAGCAGCTCTATAGAGATGAGACGATGACTCAGACAGCAGCTCTATAGAGATGAGATGATGACTCAGACAGCAGCTCTATAGAGATGAGATGATGACTCAGACAGCAGCTCTATAGAGATGACGACTCAGACAGCAGCTCTATAGAGATGAGACGACTCAGACAGCAGCTCTATAGAGATGAGATGACGACTCAGACAGCAGCTCTATAGAGATGAGATGATGACTCAGACAGCAGCTCTATAGAGATGAGACGATGACTCAGACAGCAGCTCTATAGAGATGAGACGATGACTCAGACAGCAGCTCTATAGAGATGAGATGATGACTCAGACAGCAGCTCTATAGAGATGAGACGATGACTCAGACAGCAGCTCTATAGAGATGATGACTCAGAAAGCAGCTCTATAGAGATGAGATTATGACTCAGACAGCAGCTCTATAGAGATGAGATTATGACTCAGACAGCAGCTCTATAGAGATGAGACGATGACTCAGACAGCAGCTCTATAGAGATGAGATGATGACTCAGACAGCAGCTCTATAGAGATGAGATGATGACTCAGACAGCAGCTCTATAGAGATGAGATGATGACTCAGACAGCAGCTCTATAGAGATGAGACGATGACTCAGACAGCAGCTCTATAGAGATGAGATGATGACTCAGACAGCAGCTCTATAGAGATGAGACGACGACTCAGACAGCAGATCTAGAGATGAGATAACGACTCAGACAGCAGCTCTATAGAGATGAGACGATGACTCAGACAGCAGCTCAATAGAGATGAGATTATGACTCAGACAGCGGCTCTATAGAGATGAGACGATGACTCAGACAGCAGCTCTATAGAGATGAGATGATGACTCAGACAGCAGCTCTATAGAGATGAGATGATGACTCAGACAGCAGCTCTATAGAGATGAGACGATGACTCAGACAGCAGCTCTATAGAGATGAGATGATGACTCAGACAGCAGCTCTATAGAGATGAGATGATGACTCAGACAGCAGCTCTATAGAGATGACGACTCAGACAGCAGCTCTATAGAGATGAGACGACTCAGACAGCAGCTCTATAGAGATGAGATGACGACTCAGACAGCAGCTCTATAGAGATGAGATGATGACTCAGACAGCAGCTCTATAGAGATGAGACGATGACTCAGACAGCAGCTCTATAGAGATGAGACGATGACTCAGACAGCAGCTCTATAGAGATGAGACGATGACTCAGACAGCAGCTCTATAGAGATGATGACTCAGAAAGCAGCTCTATAGAGATGAGACGATGACTCAGACAGCAGCTCTATAGAGATGAGATTATGACTCAGACAGCAGCTCTATAGAGATGAGACGATGACTCAGACAGCAGCTCTATAGAGATGAGATGATGACTCAGACAGCAGCTCTATAGAGATGAGACGATGACTCAGACAGCAGCTCTATAGAGATGAGACGATGACTCAGACAGCAGCTCTATAGAGATGAGACGATGACTCAGACAGCAGCTCTATAGAGATGAGATGATGACTCAGACAGCAGCTCTATAGAGATGAGATGATGACTCAGACAGCAGCTCTATAGAGATGATGACTCAGACAGCAGCTCTATAGAGATGACGACTCAGACAGCAGCTCTATAGAGATGAGACAATGACTCAGACATCAGCTCTATAGAGATGAGATGATGACTCAGACAGCAGCTCTATAGAGATGAGACGACTCAGACAGCAGCTCTATAGAGATGAGATGACGACTCAGACAGCAGCTCTATAGAGATGAGATGATGACTCAGACAGCAGCTCTATAGAGATGAGACGATGACTCAGACAGCAGCTCTATAGAGATGAGACGATGACTCAGACAGCAGCTCTATAGAGATGAGACGATGACTCAGACAGCAGCTCTATAGAGATGAGACGATGACTCAGACAGCAGCTCTATAGAGATGAGATGATGACTCAGACAGCAGCTCTATAGAGATGAGACGATGACTCAGACAGCAGCTCTATAGAGATGAGACGATGACTCAGACAGCAGCTCTATAGAGATGAGACAATGACTCAGACAGCAGCTCTATAGAGATGAGATGATGACTCAGACAGCAGCTCTATAGAGATGAGATGATGACTCAGACAGCAGCTCTATAGAGATGAGATGATGACTCAGACAGCAGCTCTATAGAGATGATGACTCAGACAGCAGCTCTATAGAGATGACGACTCAGACAGCAGCTCTATAAAGATGAGACAATGACTCAGACATCAGCTCTATAGAGATGAGATGATGACTCAGACAGCAGCTCTATAGAGATGAGACGATGACTCAGACAGCAGTTCTATAGAGATGAGATGATGACTCAGACAGCAGCTCTATAGAGATGAGACGATGACACAGACAGCAGCTCTAAAGAGATGATGACTCAGACAGCAGCTCTATAGAGATGAGACGATGACTCAGACAGCAGCTCTATAGAGATGAGATGATGACTCAGACAGCAGCTCTATAGAGATGAGACGATGACTCAGACAGCAGCTCTATAGAGATGAGATGATGACTCAGACAGCAGCTCTATAGAGATGAGATGATGACTCAGACAGCAGCTCTATAGAGATGAGATGACTCAGACAGCAGCTCTGTGGAGATGAGATGATGACTCAGACAGCAGCTCTATAGAGATGAGACGATGACTCAGACAGCAGCTCTATAGAGATGAGACGATGACTCAGACAGCAGCTCTATAGAGATGAGACGATGACTCAGACAGCAGCTCTATAGAGATGAGACGATGACTCAGACAGCAGCTCTATAGAGATGAGATGATGACTCAGACAGCAGCTCTATAGAGATGAGACGATGACTCAGACAGCAGCTCTATAGAGATGAGACGATGACTCAGACAGCAGCTCTATAGAGATGAGACAATGACTCAGACAGCAGCTCTATAGAGATGAGATGATGACTCAGACAGCAGCTCTATAGAGATGAGATGATGACTCAGACAGCAGCTCTATAGAGATGAGATGATGACTCAGACAGCAGCTCTATAGAGATGATGACTCAGACAGCAGCTCTATAGAGATGACGACTCAGACAGCAGCTCTATAAAGATGAGACAATGACTCAGACATCAGCTCTATAGAGATGAGATGATGACTCAGACAGCAGCTCTATAGAGATGAGACGATGACTCAGACAGCAGTTCTATAGAGATGAGATGATGACTCAGACAGCAGCTCTATAGAGATGAGACGATGACACAGACAGCAGCTCTAAAGAGATGATGACTCAGACAGCAGCTCTATAGAGATGAGACGATGACTCAGACAGCAGCTCTATAGAGATGAGATGATGACTCAGACAGCAGCTCTATAGAGATGAGACGATGACTCAGACAGCAGCTCTATAGAGATGAGATGATGACTCAGACAGCAGCTCTATAGAGATGAGATGATGACTCAGACAGCAGCTCTATAGAGATGAGATGACTCAGACAGCAGCTCTGTGGAGATGAGATGATGACTCAGACAGCAGCTCTATAGAGATGAGACGATGACTCAGAGAGCAGCTCTATAGAGATGAGACGATGACTCAGACAGCAGCTCTATAGAGATGAGACGATGACTCAGACAGCAGCTCTATAGAGATGAGATGATGACTCAGACAGCAGCTCTATAGAGATGAGACGATGACTCAGACAGCAGCTCTATAGAGATGAGACGATGACTCAGACAGCAGCTCTATAGAGATGACGACTCAGACAGCAGCTCTATAGAGATGAGAAGATGACTCAGACAGCAGCTCTATAGAGATGAGACGATGACTCAGACAGCAGCTCTATAGAGATGAGACGATGACTCAGACAGCAGCTCTATAGAGATGAGATGATGACTCAGACAGCAGCTCTATAGAGATGAGACGATGACTCAGACAGCAGCTCTATAGAGATGAGATGACGACTCAGACAGCAGCTCTATAGAGATGAGATGACTCAGACAGCAGCTCTATAGAGATGAGATGATGACTCAGACAGCAGCTCTATAGAGATGAGACGATGACTCAGACAGCAGCTCTATAGAGATGAGACGATGACTCAGACAGCAGCTCTATAGAGATGAGATGATGACTCAGACAGCAGCTCTATAGAGACGAGACGATGACTCAGACAGCAGCTCTATAGAGATGAGATGACGACTCAGACAGCAGCTCTATAGAGATGAGATGACTCAGACAGCAGCTCTATAGAGATGAGATGATGACTCAGACAGCAGCTCTATAGAGATGAGACGATGACTCAGACAGCAGCTCTATAGAGATGAGACGATGTCTCAGACAGCAGCTCTATAGAGATGAGACGATGACTCAGACAGCAGCTCTATAGAGATGAGACGATGACTCAGACAGCAGCTCTATAGAGATGAGACGATGACTCAGACAGCAGCTCTATAGAGATGAGACGATGACTCAGACAGCAGCTCTATAGAGATGAGACGATGACTCAGACAGCAGCTCTATAGAGATGAGACGATGACTCAGACAGCAGCTCTATAGAGATGAGACGATGACTCAGACAGCAGCTCTATAGAGACGAGACGATGACTCAGACAGCAGCTCTATAGAGATGAGATGACTCAGACAGCAGCTCTATAGAGATGAGACGACTCAGACAGCAGCTCTATAGAGATGAGATGACTCAGACAGCAGCTCTATAGAGATGAGATGACGACTCAGACAGCAGCTCTATAGAGATGATGACTCAGACAGCAGCTCTATAGAGATGAGATGACGACTCAGACAGCAGCTCTATAGAGATGAGATGACTCAGACAGCAGCTCTATAGAGATGAGATGACTCAGACAGCAGCTCTATAGAGATGAGATGATGACTCAGACAGCAGCTCTATAGAGATGAGACGATGACTCAGACAGCAGCTCTATAGAGATGAGACGATGACTCAGACAGCAGCTCTATAGAGATGAGAAGATGACTCAGACAGCAGCTCTATAGAGATGAGACGATGACTCAGACAGCAGCTCTATAGAGATGAAATGATGACTCAGACAGCAGCTCTATAGAGATGAGACGATGACTCAGACAGCAGCTCTATAGAGATGAGACGATGACTCAGACAGCAGCTCTATAGAGATGAGACGATGACTCAGACAGCAGCTCTATAGAGATGAGACGATGACTCAGACAGCA
This sequence comes from Salvelinus fontinalis, assembly GCF_029448725.1. Taxonomy (NCBI): domain Eukaryota; kingdom Metazoa; phylum Chordata; class Actinopteri; order Salmoniformes; family Salmonidae; genus Salvelinus; species Salvelinus fontinalis. The sequence continues at coordinate 4,524,660 of NC_074695.1, read as the reverse complement.
GCTCTATAGAGATGAGACGACGACTTGGAATGAAACAATAAAATCATCAAATAAAACGAATGTAATAAACAACTGAAATATTGTATTTAACACGAGAACCACCAGGCCTTCCAGCCTATAAATAGCCACAAGACAACATTGCTGGGCGTGTCTCCTTTACCATATGCATCAGATTGCATATCAACCTGCAAACGTAAGCACCAACGCTTGATAAATACTGACTAAACTATTATAAAGGATTAAATGCATGAATACATATTTGTGGAAATATATTAATCAATATATCAATAAATATATCAATAAATATATCAATAAATATATCAATAAAAAGTGATGTTTTGTATAATTCTACAAAGTCCTAGAAAACATAGTAGGCCTGTTTCCCTTCCAATTAAAACATTACAGAATCCATTTGAGCAACTTTATTTACAGATTACATTATCAATAGAGTTATAGTAATTGATTAGTAATATTGTTATAGTAATTGATTAGTAATATTGTTATAGTAATTGATTAGTAATATTGTTATAGTAATTGATTAGTAATATTGTTATAGTAATTGATTAGTAATAGTTATAGTAATTGATTAGTAATATTGTTATAGTAATTGATTAGTAATATTGATATAGTAATTGATTAGTAATAGTTATAGTAATTGATTAGTAATAGAGTTATAGTAATTGATTAGTAATAGTTAGAGTAATTTATTAGTAATTGGCTACAGCTTCTTTTGACAAAGTAGATACTTATAATTTTGAATGACGTCTCAGTGAGCGAGAGACGTCATTCATTCAGTGAGGAGAGAGACCTCATTCATTCAGTGAGGAGAGAGAAACCTCATTCATTCAGTGAGGAGAGAGAGAGACCTCATTCATTCAGTGAGGAGAGTGAGAGACCTCATTCATTCAGTGAGGAGAGAGAGACCTCATTCATTCAGTGAGGAGAGAGAGACCTCATTCATTCAGTGAGGAGAGAGAGACCTCATTCATTCAGTGAGGAGAGAGAGAGACCTCATTCATTCAGTGAGGAGAGAGAGACCTCATTCATTCAGTGAGGAGAGAGAGAGACTCATTCATTCAGTGAGGAGAGAGAGAGACCTCATTCATTCAGTGAGGAGAGAGAGAGACCTCATTCATTCAGTGAGGAGAGAGAGAGACCTCATTCATTCAGTGAGGAGAGAGAGACGTCATTCATTCAGTGAGGAGAGAGAGAGACCTCATTCATTCAGTGAGGAGAGAGAGAGACTCATTCATTCAGTGAGGAGAGAGAGAGACCTCATTCATTCAGTGAGGAGAGATAGAGACCTCATTCATTCAGTGAGGAGAGAGAGAGACCTCATTCATTCAGTGAGGAGAGAGAGACGTCATTCATTCAGTGAGGAGAGAGAGAGACCTCATTCATTCAGTGAGGAGAGAGAGACCTCATTCATTCAGTGATGAGAGAGAGACCTCATTCATTCAGTGAGGAGAGAGAGAGACGTCATTCATTCAGTGAGGAGAGAGAGACCTCATTCATTCAGTGAGGAGAGAGAGAGACCTCATTCATTCAGTGAGGAGAGAGAGACCTCATTCATTCAGTGAGAGGAGAGAGAGAGACTCATTCATTCAGTGAGGAGAGATAGAGACCTCATTCCTTCAGTGAGGAGAGAGAGAGAGACCTCATTCATTCAGTGAGGAGAGAGAGAGACCTCATTCATTCAGTGAGGAGAGATAGAGACCTCATTCATTCAGTGAGGAGAGATATAGACCTCATTCATTCAGTGAGGAGAGATAGAGACCTCATTCATTCAGTGAGGAGAGAGAGACCTCATTCATTCAGTGAGGAGAGAGAGAGACTCATTCATTCAGTGAGGAGAGAGAGACCTCATTCATTCAGTGAGGAGAGAGAGACCTCATTCATTTAGTGAGGAGAGAGAGAGACCTCATTCATTCAGTGAGGAGAGAGAGAGACCTCATTCATTCAGTGAGGAGAGAGAGACCTCATTCATTCAGTGAGGAGAGAGAGACCTCATTAGCGCCTGTCTGTATACCAACATCCCACAGCACATTGTCTTGGTGGGTTAAGTCAGGAATTGTTTTGAAAATAACTGCGCTAAATACTTGTCTGTTTGTGCTGTCAAAATTGTGACAAATGAGCAGTGTAAAATAACAAACATTTAGGAAGTCAGGGAATTAGTAGGACATGGTTTTTTTAAAAGCAGACTTTTCCCTCTCTCTCTCTCTCTCTGTGTGTGTGTGTGTCAGGATGGGAGTTTTAGGGTTCTGGCTGTGGCAGGATCTACGCCAGATCACCTTCTATATCACGGACATCTTCGTCTCCAACCTCCGCAGAAACCTACAGGACAGGTACAACACATACACATACACACACACTAGAGATTCATATTTTGTGTCTGCATCAGAGCACTATGTACAGTATTCACATACTGTATGCCTATATCTGGTGTGTGGTGTGTGTGTGTGTGTGTGTGTGTGTGTGTGTGTGTGTGTGTGTGTGTGTGTGTGTGTGTGTGTGTGTGTGTGTGTGTGTGTGTGTGTGTGTGTGTGCATGGTGTGTGTGTGGTGTGTGTTCTCAGGGTACTACCTCCTCTCTTCCTGCCCACGATGACAGAGGTGCGGGCGGAGTACGAGGGTCTGGGAGAGACCCCCCAAGAACAGACGTGTTCCACCCTCCGCCTCTCCTCTTTCTCATCCCCCTCTCCGTCCTCTCCTCCCTCACCAGACTCCAACCAGTACACAATCTTACTCCGCTTGGATCTGGAGCGAGGGGATGTAGAGAGGGAGGGAGAGGAGGATGTGGAGACAACCCCCACCATACCTCTCTATCCTGGGCTGAAAGAGGGGAGGATGAAGAGAGAGAGACCTTTGTTGACCCCCCTGGCACCCCATCCTAATAAAGCAGACCTTGCTTGACCCCCCCCACCCCATCCTAATAAAACAGACCTTGGTTGACCCCCCCACCCCATCCTAATCAAACAGACCTTGGTTGACCCCCCCACCCCATCCTAATCAAACAGACCTTGGTTGACCCCCCCCCCCTAATAAAACAGACCTTGGTTGAACCCCCCATCCTTATAAAACAGACCTTGGTTTACCCCCCCCCCACCCTACTAAAACAGACCTTGGTTGAACCCCCCCCCCCCACCCCAGTTAAACTGACCTTGGTTGAACCCCCCCCCCCCCACCCCATCCTAGTTAAACAGACCTTGGTTGACCCCCCCATCCTAATAAAACAGACCTTGGTTGACCCCCCCTCCCCATCCTACTAAAACAGACCTTGGTTGAACCCCCCCCCCCCCCGCCCATCCTAATAAAACAGACCTTGGTTGACCCCACCCCCCATCCTACTAAAACAGACCTTGGTTGACCCCCCCTCCCCATCCTACTAAACCAGACCTTTGTTGACCCCCCCCCCCATCCTACTAAAACAGACCTTTGTTGACCCCCCCCATCCTAATTAAACAGACCTTGGTTGAACCCACTTGGACCTCATCTTTATAATAGGGTATTCACACTAGACTAAACAGACTCTCTAAAGACTTTGAGAGAATACCTTCGGACAGACCGATTCCCTCAAGGAGTCGAGGGAATCAACTCTTTTGGAGTTGACTCCCAGTGTTTAAGGAGTCGAGGGAATCAACTCTTTTGGAGTTGACTCCCAGTGTTTAAGGAGTCGAGGGAATCAACTCTTTTGGAGTTGACTCCCAGTGTTTAAGGAGTCGAGGGAATCAACTCTTTTGGAGTTGACTCCCAGTGTTCAAGGAGTCGAGGGAATCAACTCTTTTGGAGTTGACTCCCAGTGTTTAAGGAGTCGAGGGAATCAACTCTTTTGGAGTTGACTCCCAGTGTTCAAGGAGTCGAGGGAATCAACTCTTTTGGAGTTGACTCTCCACCACTATTATCAACTGCCCCAGTGAATTGTCTTTTTCAGTCACAATGTGCTTTTTTTTCATGTAATTATTTGCATGATATTGATAAAATGAAGGTAGGCCGAAAAATAATATAGAAGCTAGCTATTGTTTAGGTAATGTTTGCTGACGTTAGCATTCAGCTAACTAATTAGCAAGTTAGCTTGTATGTGGGGAGGATGCAGACAATTTGTTTAGCCTGCTACCTAGCTCTGTATAATATGAATTACACTGTATAATAACGTTACTGTTATAGTCGTATGGTAAACGTTCATTTTTTGCGATGCTGAAATGACTTGATGAAGCAAATGTTGTTAGCTAACGTTAGCTAGCTAGCTAGCTAGCAGCTGAGTGTATAGATGAGAAAATAAATCATTGATACGTCTGCACAGGCTTGTGAATTATTGCATTATTCAAGAGTTTAATATGGTTTTGTTGCACTAATACAACAGTAAATACTTAGTTGTGTCCTTGTACTTGGCCCCAGTAGTGGTGCGTGGGGGAAATCACTGAGGAAGCTAAGCCAAACCAGTAAATTAAAAAAAATACCGTAATTTCCGGACTATAAGCCGCAACTTTTTCCCACGCTTTGAACCTCGCGGCTTATACAATGACGCGGCTAATTTATGGATTTTTCCCGCTTTCACAAATTCATGCCGCCAAAAAACTGAGCACCGTCACATAATGTGACGTAAATCGAGCGCGTTCAAACTTCGCATCATTCTGATTACGGAAACATTTTGTCACCCTCATCATGGCAAAGACACGGAGAAATGCATATGATGCAGCTTTCAAGTTGAAGGCGATCGATCTGGCTGTTGGAAAGGGAAATAGAGCTGCTGCACGGGAGCTTGGCCTTAATGAGTCGATGATAAGACATTGGAAACAGCAGCATGAGCAACTGACTCAGTGCAGAAAGACAACAAAAGCTTTCAGAGGGAAGAAAAGCAGATGGCCCGAACTAGAAAATGAGCTTGAAGACTGGGTCAACACACAGAGAGCAGACGGCCGAGGTGTTTCAACTGTGCAGATCCGACTGAAAGCCAAAACAATCGCCACCGCAATGAAGTTTGAGGATTTTAGAGGTGGACCATCGTGGTGTCTAAGATTTATGAGACGTTAAGGCCTGTCCATCAGGGTACGGACGAGTCTGTGTCAGCAGCTCCCTCCCGACTACGAGGAAAAAGTTTCAAACTTCCGTAAATTCACTGATGCAAAGATAGCGGAGCATTCCATCGGCCCGCACGACATCATAAATATGGACGAGGTTCCTCTGCCGTTTGACCTGCCTCTCACTCGGACTGTCAACAGGAAAGGCGAATCATCCATCACGCTGAAAACAACTGGGCATGAAAAAACGCACTTCACCTGTGTTCTGAGCTGCACGGCATCGGGAGAAAAGCTTCCACCGATGTTGATTTTCAAACGCATGACGATGCCAAAAGAAAAATTCCCGAGAGGAATTGTTGTGAAAGTCAACAAGAAAGGATGGATGACGGAAAGCCTAATGCATGAATGGCATACGGAGTGTTACAGCAAGCGACCGGGAGGATTCTTTCACAAGAACAAGGCATTGCTCGTGTTGGACAGCATGAGGGACCACATAACAGATTCTGTGAAAGAAGCCATCAAGAGGACAAACTCGATTCCAGCTGTGATTCCTGGGGGCACAAAAAAGTATTTGCAGCCACTCGACATCAGTGTGAATCGTGCATTTAAGGTGGCGCTCCGTGTTCAGTGGGAGGCTTGGATGACAAGTGGGGAGAAATCCTTCACTAAAACGGGCCGCATGCAAAGAGCAACTTATGGTCAAGTCTGCTAATGGGTCCTGACAGCGTGGAGCATTGTCAAAACATCCACTATCATCAACGGGTTTCGAAAGGCTGGACTGCTGCGTGTTGAAGAGGGCAGCATGAGCTCAGCGGGGAATTTGCCTCCGGATGAAAGTGACGAGAGCGACAATGAAAACGATCCAACATCGGATGAAGCAATTCTGAGGCTATTCAACTCCGACACCAAAGGAGATGACTTCAGTGGTTTCAGTGCACAGGAGGAAGATAGTGACCAAGGACTTTCTTGGTAGGCTACTGTTTACTGCTATTTTTTTTTATTTTGTTACAAGCCGTGTTTCGTTAAAGCCTATTTATTTTTGTTACAAGCCGTGTTTCGTTTAAAGGCTGTGTAAAGTTCATTTGTTTCAATGTACCGGTAGGCACCTGCGGCTTATAGACATGTGCGGCTTATTTATGTACAAAATACATATTTTTTTTTAATTCAGTGGGTGCGGCTTATATTCAGGTGCGCTTAATAGTCCAGAAATTACGGTATGACAACATATGTTGTGATAATTGCGTTGTTTGCTCTATAACCCCTTTCGTTAATATACCACCGTGAAATACAATAAGGCCCGTGACAACAAAAGAGACAACAGTCACACAGTGGCGAAAATAAATTCAACCACACATGTGTGTTTTATTAAAAAGTGGCCAGTGATTTCGCAAAGGTAACTGAACCAGTTAACTGATGTCCACCATTGTTCCTGTACCCAAGAAAGCTAAGGTAACTGAACTAAATGACTATCGCTCCGTAGCACTCACTTCTATCATCATGAAGTGCTTTGAGAGACTAGTCAAGGATCATGTCACCTCTACCTTACCTTAGACCCACTTCAATTTGCTTACCGTCCAAATAGATCCACAGACGATGCAATCACCATCGCACTGCACACTGCCCTATCCCATCTGGACAAGAGGAATACCTATGTAAGAATGCTGTTCATTGACTACAGCTCAGTTTTCAACACCATAGTACCCTCCAAGCTCATCATTAAGCTTCAGGTCCTGGGTCTCGACCCCGCCCTGTGCAACTGGGTCCTGGACTTCCTGACGGGCCGCCCCCCAGGTGGTGAAGGTAGGAAACAACATCTCCACTTTACTGATCCTCAACACTGGGGCCCCACAAGGGTGTGTTCTCAGCCCTCTCCTGTTCACCCATCACTATGTTGCCACACACACCTTCAACTCAATCATCAAGTTTGCAGACGACATAACAGTAGTAGGCCTGATTACCAACAATGACGAGACAGCCTACAGGGAGGAGGTGAGGGCCCTGGCAGAGTGGTGCCGTATGTGCCCTCCAGGACACCTACAGAACCCGATGTCACAGGAAGGCCTAAAAGATCAATGAGGACATCTGTTCACACTGCTACCATCCAGAAGGCGAGGTCAGTACAGGTGCATCAAAGCTGGGACCGAGAGACTGAAAAACAGCTTCTATTTCAAAGCCATCAGACTGTTAAATAGCCATCTCTCCGTATCGTCTGAGATCCCCAAAAATTGGAAAGCTGCCACGGTCATCCCCCTCTACAAAGCGGGAGACAATCCAGACCCAAACTGTTGAAGACCATTAGCCATCCTGCCCTGCCTTTCTAAAATCTTCAAAAGCCAAGTTAACAAATAGATCACCGACCATTTCGAATCCCACTGTACCTTCTCCGCTATGCAATCTGGTTTCCGAGCTGGTCACGGGTGCACCTCAGTCCTAAATGACATCATAACCGCCATCGATAAGAGACAATACTGTGCAGCCGTCTTCATCGACCTGGCCAAGGCTTTCGACTCTGTCAATCACAACATTCTTATCGGCAGACTCGACAGCCTTGGCTTCTCAATTGACTGCCTCGCCTGGTTCAACAACTACTTCTCAAGTAGAGTTCAGTGTGTCAAATCGGAGGGCCTGTTGTCCGGACCTCTGGCAGTCTCTATGGGGGTGCCACAGGGTTAAATTCTCGGGACGATTCTTTTCGCTGTATATATCAATGATGTTGCTCTCGCTGCTGATGATTCTCTGATCCACCTCTACGCAGACAACACCATTCTGTATACTTCTGGCCCTTCCTTGGACACTGTGCTAACAAACCTCCAAACGAGCTTCAATGCCATACAACACTCCTTCCGTGGCCTCCAACTGCTTTTAAATGTTAGTAAAACTAAATGCATGCTCTTCAACCGATTTCTGCCGGCACCCACCTGCCCGCCCGTCCAGCATCACTACTCTGGACGGTTCTGACTTAGAATATGTGGACAACTACAAATACCTAGGTGTCTGGTTAGACTGTAAACTCTCCTTCCAGACTCACATTAAACATCTCCAATCCAAAATTAAATCTAGAATCAGCATCCTTCACTCATGCTGCCAAACATACCCTCGTAAAACTGACTATCCTACCGATCCTTGACTTCGGCAATGTCATTTACAAAATAGCCTCCAACACTCTACTCAACAAATTGGATGTAGTCTATCACAGTGCCATCTGTTTTGTCACCAAAGCCCCTTAAACTACCCACCACTGCAACCTGTGTGCTCTCGTTGGCTGGCCCTCACTACATATCCATTGCCAAACCCACTGGCTCCAGGTCATCTATAAGTCTTTGCTAAGTAAAGCCCCGCCTTAACTCACTGGTCACCATAGCAACACCCACCCGTAGCACGCGCTCCAGCAGGTATATTTCACTGCTCATCCCCAAAGCCAACACTTACTTCGGCCGCCTTTCGTTCCAGTTCTCTGCTGCCAATGACTGGAACGAATTGCAAAAATCTGAAGCTGGAGTCTTATATCTCCCTCTCTAACTTTAAGCATCAGCTGTCAGAGCAGCTTACCGATCACTGTATCTGTACACAGCCCATCTGTAAATAGCCCAACCAACTACCGCATCCCCATATTATTACTAACCCTCTTGCTTTTTTGCACCCCAGTATCTCTACTTTGACATCATCATCTGCACATCTATCACTCCAGTGTTAATGCTAAATTGTAATTATTTTGCCTCTTGGGCCTATTTATTGCTTTACCTTCCTACTCTTCTACATTTGCACACACTGTACATAGATTTTTCTATTTTTCTATTGTGTTATTGACTGTACGTTTGTTTATGTGTAACTCTGTTTTGTTGTTTGTGTCTCACTGCTTTGCTTTATCTTGGTCAGGTAGCAGTTGTAAATGAGAACTTGTTCTCAACTAGCCTACCAGGTTAAATAAAGGGGAAATAAAATATCAAATAAAATCACTATCCGTATATAAATAGACTTGAAATCACTGGCCACTTCAATACGCGGAACACTAGTCATCTGAAATCAGTTCACTGAGACACTGTAACCCTAGCCCTAACACAACCCTAACCTTAACCTTAACCTAACCCAACCCTAACCTAACCCTAACCCAACCCTAACCTTAACCTAACCTAATCCTAACCTACCCCTAACCTAACCTTAACCTAACCTAACCCTAACCTACCCCTACCCCTAACCCTAACCCAACCCTAACCCTAACCTAACCCTAACCTAACCTAAATAACCTAACCCAAACTAACCTTAAATAACCCAACCCAACCCTAACCCAACCTAACCCTAGCCTAACCTTAACCTAACCCTAACCCAATCTAACCCGACCCAACCCAACCCTAACCCTAACCATAACCCAACCCTAACCCAACCCTAACCCCAACCCAACCCCAACCCTAACCCAACCCTAACCCAACCCAACCCTAACCCCAACCCTAACCCTAACCCTAACCCTAACCCAACCTAACCCTAACCCAACCCAACCTAACCCCAACCCAACCCAACCCTAACCCAACCTAACCCCAACCCAACCCTAACCCAACCTAACCCTAACCAAACCCAACCCTAACCCTAACCCAATCTCATCTGAAATCAGTTCACTGAGACACTGTAACCCTAGCCCTAACCCAACCCTAACCTTAACCTTAACCTAACCCAACCCTAACCTTAACCTAACCTAATCCTAACCTACCCTTAACCTAACCCTAACCCTAACCCAACCCTAACCCTAACCCCAACCCCAACCCTAACCCTAACCCAACCCCAACCTTAACCCAACCCTAACCTAACCTAACCTTCCACAGTCTCTTTTCACCTGAGAGCACACCTTGAGACAACCCTAACCCTGGGTTAGGTTAGGTTATTTAACCCCCTACAGTCGATTTACGCACCGGTGCATCAAACTAAGTTGCATAACAAAAGATCCCCATCAAAATCCATCCGTTTTTTGTTGCTGACTGCGTCTCTATGTCACACTTTCACAGCTGCAATGTAAGGTGGCAGAGCTAGAGGGATGTTTGTCAGACCATGAGACATCCTGAAAGGTGTTCTTCTCACGTAAACGTCTGTAGTGTCCAAATGGTTTGGCCTACAGGTTAGGTTAGGTTACTTTGGGTTGGGTTATTTATTAAGGTTAGGTTATATAAGGTTAGGTTACTTTGGGTAGGGTTATTTAAGGTTAGGTTATATATGGTTAGGTTAGGCTGGGTTATTTAAGGTTAGGTTATTTAAGGTTAGGTTATATAAGGTTAGGTTAGGCTGGGTTATTTAAGGTTAGGTTATATAAGGTTAGGTTATATAAGGTTAGGCTGTGTTATTTAAGGTTAGGTTATTTAAGGTTAGGTTATATAAGGTTAGGTTAGGCTGGGTTATTTAAGGTTAGGTTATTTAAGGTTAGGTTATATAAGGTTAGGTTAGGCTGGGTTATTTAAGGTTAGGTTATTTAAGGTTAGGTTATATAAGGTTAGGTTAGGCTGGGTTATTTAAGGTTAGGTTATATAAGGTTAGGTTATCTAGGGTTAGGTTGGGTTAGGCTGGGTTATTTAAGGTTAGGTTATATAAGGTTAGGTTATATAAGGTTAGGTTATATAGGGTTAGGTTGGGTTAGGTTGGGTTATATAAGGTTAGGTTATATGAGGTTAGGTTATATAGGGTTAGGTTGGGTTAGGTTGGGTTATTTAAGGTTAGGTTAGGTTATATACAGTGGGGCAAAAAAGTATTTAGTCAGCCACCAATTGTGCAAGTTCTCCCACTTAAAAAGATGAGAGAGGCCTGTAATTTTCATCATAGGTACACTTCAACTATGACAGACAAAATGAGAAAAAAAAATCCAGAAAATCACATTGTAGGATTTTTTATGAATTTATTTGCAAATTAGGGTGGAAAATAAGTATTTGGTCACCTACAAACAAGCAAGATTTCTGGCTCTCACAGACCTGTAACTTCTTCTTTAAGAGGCTCCTCTGTCCTCCACTCGTTACCTGTATTAATGGCACATGTTTGAACTTGTTATCAGTATAAAAGACACCTGTCCACAACCTCAAACAGTCATACTCCCAACTGCACTATGGCCAAGACCAAAGAGCTGTCAAAGGACACCAGAAACAAAATTGTAGACCTGCACCAGGCTGGGAAGACTGAATCTGCAATAGGTAAGCAGCTTGGTTTGAAGAAATCAACTGTGGGAGCAATTATTAGGAAATGGAAGACATACAAGACCACTGATAATCTCCCTCGATCTGGGGCTCCACGCAAGATCTCTCCCCGTGGGGTCAAAATGATCACAAGAACTGTGAGCAAAAATCCCAGAACCACACGGGGGGACCTAGTGAATGACCTGCAGAGAGCTGGGACCAAAGTAACAAAGCCTACCATCAGTAACACACTACGCCGCCAGGGACTCAAATCCTGCAGTGCCAGACGTGTCCCCCTGCTTAAGCCAGTGTAACGGATGTGAAATGGCTAGCTAGTTAGTGGGTACGCGCTAGTAGCATTTCAATCAGTTACGTCACTTGCTCTGAGACTTAAGTAGTGTTGCCCCTTGCTCTGCAAGGGCCGCGGCCTTTGTGGAGCGATGGGTAGCGATGCTTCGTGGGCAACCGTTATTGATGTGTGCAGAGGGTCCCTGGTTCGCGCCCGTGTCGGGGCGAGGGGACGACGTAAAGTTAATCTGTTACACCAGTACATGTCCAGGCTCGTCTGAAGTTTGCTAGAGAGCATTTGGATGATCCAGAAGAAGATTGGGAGAATGTCATATGGTCAGATGAAACCAAAATATAACTTTTTGGTAAAAACTCAACTCGTCATGTTTGGAGGACAAAGAATGCTGAGTTGCATCCAAAGAACGCCATACCTACTGTGAAGCATGGGGGTGGAAACATCATGCTTTGGGGCTGTTTTTCTGCAAAGGGACCAGGACGACTGATCCGTGTAAAGGAAAGAATGAATGGGGCCATGTCTCGTGAGATTTTGAGTGAAAACCTCCTTCCATCAGCAAGGGCATTGAAGATGAAACGTGGCTGGGTCTTTCAGCATGACAATGATCCCAAACACACCGCCCGGGCAACCTAGGAGTGGCTTCGTAAGAAGCATTTCAAGGTCCTGGAGTGGCCTAGCCAGTCTCCAGATCTCAACCCCATAGAAAATCTTTGGAGGGAGTTGAAAGTCCGTGTTGCCCAGCAACAGCCACAAAACATCACTGCTCTAGAGGAGATCTGCATGGAGGAATGGGCCAAAATACCAGCAACAGTGTGTGAAAACCTTGTGAAGACTTACAGAAAACGTTTTACCTCTGTCATTGCCAACAAAGGGTATATAACAAAGTATTGAGATAAACTTTTTTTATTGACCAAATACTTATTTTCCACCATAATTTGCAAATAAATTCATAAAAAATCCTACAATGTTATTTTCTGGATTTTTTTCCTCATTTTGTCTGTCATAGTTGAAGTGTACCTATGGTGAAAATTACAGGCCTCTCTCAGCTTTTTAAGTGGGAGAACTTGCACAATTGGGGGCTGACTAAATACTTTTTTGCCCCACTGTAAGGTTAGGTTAGGCTGGGTTATTATACAGTTTAACGGACCAGTTTAATGGGCCAGTTTAACGGGTCAGTTTAATGGGCCAGTTTAATGGGCCAGTTTAACGGGCCAGTTTAACGGTCAGTTTAATGGGCCAGTTTAATGGGCCAGTTTAGGACCAGTTTAACGGGCCAGTTTAATGGGCCAGTTTAGGACCAGTTTAATGGGCCAGTTTAATGGGCCAGTTTAATGGGCCAGTTTAATGGGCCAAGTTTAATGGGTCAGTTTAATGGGCCAGTTTAACGGGTCAGTTTAGGACCAGTTTAATGGGCCAGTTTAATGGGCCAGTTTAATGGGTCAGTTTAATGGCATGCTCATTCCCTCACAATCCACAACTAGCGGCACTATTCCAGCTCCTCTGTGGTGCTCAGTGCCCCACCATGTGGCAGTCTGGTGTTACTGCATGTGTTTATGTCCGCTATGGAGGAGAACGTCTTTCTAATGGGTGGCCCCAGCGGGAATCGAACCTCAGGATGTTTCGTGTCGCAAGCACCATACTCTACCACCTGAAGCACATAACCATCCTGGCCCAATGGTGCTATGTGCTATCTACAGTCCCTGTCAAACGTTTGGACACACCTACTCAGTCAAGGGTTTTTCTTTATTTATTTTTTTACAGTTTTCTACATTGTAGAATAATAGTGAAGACATCAGAACTAATGACATAACACATATGGAATCATGTAGTAACCAAAAAGAGTGTTTAACAAATCAACATTTATTTATGACAGCTTTGCACACTCTTGGCATTCTCTCAACCAGCTTTATTAGGAATGCTTTTCCAACAGTCTTGAAGGAGTTCCCACATATGCTGAGCACTTGTTGTCTGCTTTTCCTTCACTCTGCGGTCCAAATAATCCCAAATAGGCCTTACACCGCCTGGTGGTGTGTTTTGGGTCATTGTCATGTTGAAAAACAACTGATAGTTCCACTAAGAGTAAACCAGATGGGATGGCGTATCACTGCAAAATGCTGTGGTAGCCATGCTGGTTAAGTGTGCCTTGAATTCTAAATAAATCACTGACAGTGTCACCAGCAAAGCATCCCCACACCATCACACCTCCTCCTCCATGCTTCATGGTGGAGAACTTCCATTCACCTACTCTGCATCTCACAAAGACACGCCGGTTGGAACCAAAAATCTCCAATTTGGACTCATCAGACCAAGCAAGTCTCTTCTTATTATTGGTGTACTTTAGTAGGGGTTTCTTTGCAGCAATTTGACCATCTAGACTTGTTGTGTTGCTACCATGTTGTGTTGCTACCATGCTGTGTTGCTACCATGCTGTGTTGCTACCATGTTGTGCTGCTACCATGCTGTGTTGCTACCATGTTGTGTTGCTACCATGTTGTGCTGCTACCATGCTGTGTTGCTACCATGTTGTGTTGCTACCATGTTGTGCTGCTACCATGCTGTGTTGCTACCATGCTGTGTTGCTACCATGTTGTGTTGCTGCCATGTTGTGTTGCTGCCATGCTGTGTTGCTACCATGCTGTGTTGCTACCATGCTGTGTTGCTACCATGCTGTGTTGCTACCATGTTGTGTTGCTATCATGTTGTGTTGTTGTCATGTTGTGTTGCTACCACGTTGTGCTGCTACCATGTTGTGTTGCTGCCATGTTGTTGTCATGTTGTGTTGCTACCATGCTGTGTTGCTGCCATGCTGTGTTGCTACCATGCTGTGTTGCTACCATGCTGTATTGCTACCATGCTGTGTTGCTACCATGTTGTGTTGCTACCATGCTGTGTTGCTACCATGTTGTGTTGCTACCATGTTGTGTTGTCATGTTGTGTTGCTACCACGTTGTGCTGCTACCATGTTGTGTTGCTGCCATGTTGTTGTCATGCTGTGTTGCTACCATGCTGTGTTGCTACCATGCTGTGTTGCTACCATGCTGTGTTGCTACCATGCTGTGTTGCTACCATGTTGTGTGCTGCTACCATGTTGTGTTTCTACCATGTTGTGTTGCTACCATGTTGTTGTCATGTTGTGTTGCTACCATGTTGTGCTGCTACCATGGTGTGTTGCTACCATGTTGTTGTCATGTTGTTTTGCTAACGTGCTGTGTTGTCATGTGTTTCTGCCATGTTGTTGTCTCAGGTCTCTCTCTATGTAGTGTTGTGTTGTCTCTCTTGTTGTGATGTGTGTTTTGTCCTATATTTAAATTGTATTTGTTTTTTGTATTTTTAATCCCAGGCCCCCGTCCCCGCAGGAGGCCTTCTGGTAGGCCGTCATTGTAAATAATAATTTGTTCTTAACTGACTTGCCTAGTTAAATAAAGGTTAAATAAAAAAAAAATTAAAATTAAAAAATGAAGGCCTGATTCACGCAGTCTCCTCTGAACAGTTGATGTTGATGTGTCTGTTACTTGAACTCTGAAGCATTTATTTGGGCTGCGATTTCTGAGGCTGGTAACTCCTAATGAACTTATCCTCTGCAGCAGAGGTAACTCTGGGTCTTCCTTTCCAGTGGCAGTTCTCATGAGAGACAGTTTCATCATAGCGCTTGATGGTTTTTGCGACTGCACTTGAAGAAACTTTCAAAGTTCTTGAAATGTTCCGTATTGACTGACCTTCATGTCTTAAAGTAATGATGGACTGTTGTTTCTCTTTGCTTATTTGAGCTGTTCTTGCCATAATATGGACTTGGTCTTTTACCAAATAGGGCTATCTTCTGAATACCACCCCTACCTTGTCACAACACTCAAACGCTCAAACGCATTAAGAAGGAAATAAATTCCACAAATTAACTTTAACAAGGCACACCTGTTAATTGAAACGTATTCCAGGTGACTACCTCATGAAGCTGGTTGAGAGAATGCCAAGCGTATGCAAAGCTGTCATCAAGGAAAAGGGTAGCTACTTTGAAGAATCTCAAATGTAAAATATATTTTTATTTGTTTAACACGTTTTTGGTTACTACATAAATCCATATGTGTTATTTCATAATTTTGATGTCTTCACTATTATTCTACAACGTAGAAAATTGTAAAGAAAATAAAGAAAAACCATTGACGTAGGTTTGTCCAAACTTTTGACTGGTACTGTACATGCCAGAGAATAAAAGGACCAGTGTAATAAGAAGATATACTAGGTCATACTGGGCCCTGGGCCTGGTCACACTGACACCATGGAGGATCACTGACATACAGCATCAATCCATCACACTCTCTCTTATTAGGGACATGGGAGAGGGGAGAAGAGGAGGAGGAGAGAGGGAGGAGAGGGAGGAGAAGAGGAGGAGGAGAGAGGGAGGAGAGGGAGGAGAAGAGGAGGAGGAGGAGGAGAGAGGGAGGAGATGAGGAGAAGAGGAGGAGGAGAGAGGGAGGAGATGAGGAGAAGAGGAGGATGAGGAGAGAGGGAGGAAAGAAGGAGAAGAGCAGGAGGAGAGAAGAGGGGGAGAAGAAGAGGAGGAGGGGGAGGAGAGGAGAGGGAGGAGAAGAGGGGGAGGAGAGGGGGAGAGAAGGAGAAGAGGGGGAGGCGGGGAAGAAGAGGAGGAGGAGAAGAGGGGGAGGGAAAGGGGAGGAGAAGAGGGGGAGAAGAGTAGAGGAGGACAAGAGACGGAGGAGAAGAGGGGGAGAAGAAGAGGAGGAGGGGGGGAGAAGATGGGGAGACGAGGAGGAGGAGGAGGAGAAGAGGGGGAGACGAGGAGGAGGAGGAGGAGAAGAGGGGAGAGGAGGAGGAGAAGAGGGGGGAGGAGAGGAGGAGGACAAGAGGCGGAGAAGAGGGGGAGAAGACGGGGAGGAGAGGAGGACAAGAGGCGGAGGAGAGGGGGAGAAGAGGGGAAGGAGAAGAGGGGGAGAAGAGGAGGAGGAGAAGAAGAGGGGGAGAATAGTGAACCAGTGTGTTGTGGGGACAGAGCATCACATAATTCACCACTGTGACTCCAGAGGAAAACAATTGGCCACACGGATCAATGTGTCGCCTACAGCAGTGTCTCAACCCTCTAGAGCCTAAGTGCACCAGGCACCTACTGCCACCGTTCAATGGCACTGAAATATTTTGCCCATTCACCTTCTGAATGGCACACATTCATACAGTTTTGACATACAATTTAATCTGATTTCATCTAAGTCACAACAAAGGACAAACATAGGTGTGCTTAAATTAATAACTCACAAATTATTGTATTTTTCTCGTCTATATTGAATACATACATTAAACATTCACAGTGTAGGTTGGAAAAAGTATGTGAACCCCTAGGCTAATGACTTCTCCAAAAGCTAATTGGAGTCAGGAGTCAGCTGACCTGGAGTCCAATCAATGAGAAGAGATTGGAGATGTTGGTTAGAGCTGCCTTGCCCTATAAAAAAAAACTCACAAAATTGAAAAATAATGTGAGTTTCCTATTCACATGAATCATTGCCTGATGTGAACCACGCATCGAACAAAACAGATCTCAGAAGACCTAAGATAAAGAATTGTTGCCTGGTGTGATCCCGGACTGGTGTTTGTTAAAGCCGGTGTCTGATGATTTAAAAATGTTTTATAATTCTATGAATCTTATCCAGTTGATTAACGCACCCACTCGCCCCAAAATCTCAAGTGTCCAGAGAAATCTACCCTGATTGATTTGATATTGACAAATGTTCTACATTGAAATGCTGAATTGTTTCAATGAGCACATTGTATCCTCTGTCTCTGTACAACCCTGTATGGATGAACCAGTGTCCTCTGTCTCTGTACAACCCTGTGTGGATGAACCAGTGTCCTCTGTCTCTGTACAACCCTGTGTGGATGAACCAGTGTCCTCTGTCTCTGTCCAACCCTGTGTGGATGAACCAGTGTCCTGTCCTCTGTCTCTGTACAACCCTGTGTGGATGAACCAGTGTCCTGTCCTCTGTCTCTGTACAACCCTGTGTGGATGAACCAGTGTCCTCTGTCTCTGTACAACCCTGTGTGGATGAACCAGTGTCCTCTGTCTCTGTACAGACCCTGTGTGGATGAACCAGTGTCCTCTGTCTCTGTACAACCCTGTGTGGATGAACCAGTGTCCTCTGTCTCTGTACAACCCTGTGTGGATGAACCAGTGTCCTCTGTCTCTGTACAACCCTGTGTGGATGAACCAGTGTCCTCTGTCTCTGTACAACCCTGTGTGGATGAACCAGTGTCCTCTGTCTCTGTCCAACCCTGTGTGGAGGAACCAGTGTCCTCTGTCTCTGTACAACCCTGTGTGGAGGAACCAGTGTCCTCTGTCTCTGTACAACCCTGTGTGGAGGAACCAGTGTCCTCTGTCTCTGTCCAACCCTGTGTGGATGAACCAGTGTCCTCTGTCTCTGTACAACCCTGTGTGGAGGAACCAGTGTCCTCTGTCTCTGTACAACCCTGTGTGGATGAACCAGTGTCCTCTGTCTCTGTACAACCCTGTGTGGATGAACCAGTGTCCTCTGTCTCTGTCCAACCCTGTGTGGATGAACCAGTGTCCTGTCCTCTGTCTCTGTACAACCCTGTGTGGATGAACCAGTGTCCTGTCCTCTGTCTCTGTACAACCCTGTGTGGATGAACCAGTGTCCTCTGTCTCTGTACAACCCTGTGTGGATGAACCAGTGTCCTCTGTCTCTGTACAGACCCTGTGTGGATGAACCAGTGTCCTCTGTCTCTGTACAACCCTGTGTGGATGAACCAGTGTCCTCTGTCTCTGTACAACCCTGTGTGGATGAACCAGTGTCCTCTGTCTCTGTACAACCCTGTGTGGATGAACCAGTGTCCTCTGTCTCTGTACAACCCTGTGTGGATGAACCAGTGTCCTCTGTCTCTGTCCAACCCTGTGTGGAGGAACCAGTGTCCTCTGTCTCTGTACAACCCTGTGTGGAGGAACCAGTGTCCTCTGTCTCTGTACAACCCTGTGTGGAGGAACCAGTGTCCTCTGTCTCTGTCCAACCCTGTGTGGATGAACCAGTGTCCTCTGTCTCTGTACAACCCTGTGTGGAGGAACCAGTGTCCTCTGTCTCTGTACAACCCTGTGTGGAGGAACCAGTGTCCTCTGTCTCTGTACAACCCTGTGTGGAGGAACCAGTGTCCTCTGTCTCTGTACAACCCTGTGTGGATGAACCAGTGTCCTCTGTCTCTGTACAACCCTGTGTGGATGAACCAGTGTCCTCTGTCTCTGTCCAACCCTGTGTGGATGAACCAGTGTCCTCTGTCTCTGTACAACCCTGTGTGGATGAACCAGTGTCCTCTGTCTCTGTACAACCCTGTGTGGATGAACCAGTGTCCTCTGTCTCTGTCCAACCCTGTGTGGATGAACCAGTGTCCTCTGTCTCTGTACAAGCCTGTGTGGATGAACCAGTGTCCTCTGTCTCTGTACAACCCTGTGTGGAGGAACCAGTGAGAGCTGATCAAACGTTTTGCCCTGAAATCCTTAGATCAGCCTGCATGTCCTGATCTTCCTGATCCCTGCTTTATAAAACATGCAGCTGATTTCATAGCTGAACCACTTACGTATCTGTTCAATCCTAACCCTGGAATGTATTGAAATTCCAAGGATCTGGAAATCAACGTATTTCCTACCACTTTTAAAAAGGGGTGATCCAACTCTTTTAAATAATTATAGGTTAAATCTTTAAGCTGTCACGAAAATACTTGAAACCTTTGTTAGTGAACAGCTAAAATAGTTTTTTTTTATACTAATTATATTTTATCAGTGTACCTAATCGGGCTTCAGGAAGAAGCATAGCACAATTACAGCAGCCATGAAGGTTTTAAATTATATCACTGAAGCCCTTGACAAAAAACAGCACTGTGTCTCTTTTGATCATGCTATACCGAGGCAGAGATTGTCGAGTGTAGGTCTTTCGGAGAATACAGTTGCATGGTTTGCTAACTATCTGTCTGATAGAACTCAGTGCACTCAATTTGATGGGCTTATGTCTGTAAAACTGTCTGTCCTGAATGGTATGCACCAAGGCTCTGTACTTGGTCCTCTCTTATTTACTATTTATATAAATAATTTAGACAAAAATGTCAAATGCGCAACTTCACTTTTATGCTGATGATACTGTTATTGATTGTTGTGCCTCGTCTCTCAGAAAAGCTTTCCAGAACTTGCAAACTGCTTTTTATACTGTTCAACATACCTTGTGTCAATTGAAGCTTATCCTCAATACTGAAAAAACTAATGGTGTTTTCTAAAGGAAGAAATAGACCTCAACCTTTCACCTATTACTACCTGTCAGGGCAAGGAGATTGAGACTGTAACCTCATATATATCTTGGGATTTTAATTGATGACGGCCTCTCTTTTAAATTGCACAAAATTGAAGCTGAAGTTGTGATTTTAATTTCAGAATAAGTCCTGTTTGTCTTTTGAAGCCAGAACGAGGCTAGTATCAGCTACATTTATGCCAAGACTAGACTATGGGGATATTTTATATATGAATGCTTCCGCTCAGTTTGAGATCAGTTGACACCCTTAATTTAGATTTATTTAAAACTGCAAAACCCTTACGCACCACTTCACTTTGTATACCAGGGTTGGCTGGCCTTCTCTAGTCACTCGTAGGCTCAGTCACTGGTATACCAGGGTTGGCTGGCCTTCTCAAGTCCCTCGTAGGCTCAGTCACTGGTATACTTTTATTTACAAAGCCATTTTTGGGGTTTACTACCTTTTTATTTGGGCATTTTTATTGTTCAGAAATGTGGTAGGTCGTCTCTTCGTTCGCAGGACTTTATCCTGCTAACTGTTTCAAATTTCAGAACTGAATTTGGTAAAAGGGCTTTTATGTACTCTGAGCCATCGGCTTGGAACGCCTTTTAAAAATATTGATGAAGGATTGAGGCTGATGTTTTTAATTTGCTGTTTTATGATTGTCACGATCGTCTTGAGGATAATGAGTGGACCAAGGCGCAGCGTGTGAAAAATACATCTCTTTTATTTGAGACGAGTGAAACACGAAACGAACACTTATAACAAAACGAAACAAAACAACAAACGACCGTGAAGCTACAAACGTAAGTGCAATACAAAAGCTACAAACGTTCTACATAGACAATTACCCACTTACCCAATTGCTTATGGTTGCCTTAAATATGGTTCCCAATCAGAGACAATGAACCACAGCTGCCTCTAATTGAGAACCAATCTAGGCAGCCATAGACATACAAACACCTAGACAAGACACTGACCCATTTAACATACAAACCCCTATACAATCCAAAAACACATACATTCCCCATGTCACACCCTGACCTAACTAAAATAATAAAGAAAACAAAGAATACTAAGGCCAGGGCGTGACAGTACCCCCCCCAAAGGTGCGGACTCCGGCCAGGGCGTGACAGTACCCCCCCCCAAAGGTGCGGACTCCGGCCAGGGCGTGACAGTACCCCCCCCCCCAAAGGTGCGGACTCCGGCCAGGGCGTGACAGTACCCCCCCCAAAGGTGCGGACTCCGGCCAGGGCGTGACAGTACCCCCCCCCCCCAAAGGTGCGGACTCCAGCCAGGGCGTGACAGTACCCCCCCCCAAAGGTGCGGACTCCGGCCAGGGCGTGACAGTACCCCCCCCCCCCAAAGGTGCGGACTCCGGCCAGGGCGTGACAGTACCCCCCCCCCCCCAAAGGTGCGGACTCCGGCCAGGGCGTGACAGTACCCCCCCCAAAGGTGCGGACTCCGGCCAGGGCGTGACAGTACCCCTCCCCCCAAAGGTGCGGACTCCGGCCAGGGCGTGACAGTACCCCCCCCCAAAGGTGCGGACTCCGGCCAGGGCGTGACAGTACCCCCCCCCCCCCAAAGGTGCGGACTCCGGCCAGGGCGTGACAGTACCCCCCCCAAAGGTGCGGACTCCGGCCAGGGCGTGACAGTACCCCCCCCCCCCAAAGGTGCGGACTCCGGCCAGGGCGTGACAGTACCCCCCCCCCAAAGGTGCGGACTCCGGCCAGGGCGTGACAGTACCCCCCCCAAAGGTGCGGACTCCGGCCAGGGCGTGACAGTACCCCTCCCCCCAAAGGTGCGGACTCCGGCCAGGGCGTGACAGTACCCCCCCCAAAGGTGCGGACTCCGGCCAGGGCGTGACAATGATGTTGTTATACTCTTGTGAATTCTATGGTTTTTACTAGATGACTTGTAGTTTTTCATGTTGTCTGTCTGTAATTTTTGTAATGACTTGGTGCTGCCTATCTTGGCCAGGACGCTTTTGAAAAAGAGATTTAAAATCTTAATAAGCTCTTCCTGGTTAAATAAATAAAAGTTTAAACTTTGGTCGCGCTCCCCTGCTCAGACGTTGCATATACAGTTAGTCTGAGGTTTACATACACTTAGGTTGGAGTCATTAAAACTTGTTTTTCAACCACTCCACAAATTTCTTGTTATCAAACTATAGTTTTGGCAAGTCGGTTAGGACATCTACTTTGTGCATGACACAAGTGATTTTTCCAACAATTGTTTACGGACAGATTATTTCACTTATAATTCACTGTATCACAATTCCAGTCGGTCAGAAGTTTACATACACTAAGTTGACTGTGCCTTTAAACAGCTTGGAACATTCCAGAAGATGATGTCATGGCTTTAGAAGCTTCTGATAGGCTAATTGACATCATTTGAGTCAATTGAAGGTGTACCTGTGGATGTATTTCAAGGCCTACCTTCAAACTCGGTGCCTCTTTGCTTGACATCATGGGAAAATCAAAAGAAATCAGCCAAGACCTCAGAAAAAAATTGTATACCTCCACAAGTCTGGTTCATCCTTGGGAGCAATTTCCAAACGCCTGAAGGTACCACGTTCATCTGGACAAACAATAGTACGCAAGTATAAACACCATGGGACCACGCAGCCGTCATACCGCTCAGGAAGGAGATGAGTTCTGTCTCCTAGAGATGAACGTACTTTGGTGTGAAAAGTGCAAATCAATCCCAGAACAACAGCAAAGGACCTTGTGAAGATGCTGGAGGAAATAGGTACAAAAGTATCTATATCCACAGTAAAACAAGTCCTATATCGACAACCTGAAAGGCTGCTCAGCAAGGAAGAAGCCACTGCTCCAAAACTGCCATAAAAAGCCAGACTACGGTTTGCAACTGCACATGGGGACAAAGATCGTACTTTTTTGGAGAAATGTCCTCTGGTCTGATGAAACAAAAATAGAACTGTAGGGGAGACTTGCAAGCTGAAGAACACCATCCCAACTGTGAAGCACGGGGGTGGCAGCATCATGTTTTGGGGGTGCTTTGCTGCAGGAGGGACTGGTGCACTTCCCAAAATAGATGGCATCATGAGGCAGGAAAGTTATGTGGATATATTGAAGCAACATCTCAAGACATCAGTCAGGAAGTTAAAGCTTGGTCGCAAATGAGTCTTCCAAGTGGACAATGACCCTAAACATACTTCCAAAGTTGTGGCAAAATGGCAACAAAGTCAAGGTATTGGAGTGGCCATCACAAAGCCCTGACCTCAATCCCATAGAAAATTTGGCAGAACTGAAAAAGCGTGTGCGAGCAAGGAGGCCTACAAACCTGACTCAGTTACACCAGCTCTCTCAGGAGGAATGGGCCAAAATTCACCCAACTTATTGTGGGAAGCTTGTGGAAGGCTACCCAAAACGTTTGACCCAATTTAATCATTTTTAAGGCAATGCTACCAAATACTAATTGAGTGTATGTAAACTTCTGACCCACTGGGAATGTGATGAAATAATTAAAAGCTGAAATAAATCATTCTCTCTACTATTATTCTGACATTTCACATTCTTAAAATAAAGTGGTGATCCTAACTGACCTAAGACAGGGCATTTTTACTAGGATTAAATGTCAGAAATGGTGAGAAACTGAGTTTAAATGTATTTGGCTAAGGTGTATGTAAACTTCCGACTTCAACTGTATACCATGCCATCGACTGCGTTGTTGCGCACCAGATTGCTATAACTTATGATGTGGTTAGCTGATAGGTAAATTACCTATCCAGGCGTTGTAAGATCTGGCATTTGTCAGCAACGCCCGGGCAAAGGAACACAGCCTTTTTCTAATGTTTGCAAGTATGGAGCAGGAAGCGAAACATCCCACTCCCAAATGTTTCTCTTTCAATGGAAGTCAATGAACAATGGAAGTCAATGAACAATGGAAGTCAACGAACAATGGAAGTCAATGAACTAAGCAGACTGATATCGCATTAAGCAGACAATAGTAAACAGCTTGAGTCGTTTATCTTAATAAATATACACCATCTTTGGTATGGACACAATGGATTTAGCCTATTACCGCGTTCACATGCTAGTTGGGAACTAGGGAATTGGGACATTATGTAACGGCTTTCGTCTTCCTCCTCGTCTGAGGAGGAGAAATTAGAAGGATCGGAGGACCAATGTGCAGCGTGGTAATTGTTCATCTTGATTTAATAAAAGTGAACACTCAAAATACAAAAAAAACAACAAATGTGAAAAACCCGAAACAGTTCTATCTGGTGCAAACACACGAAGACTAAAGACAACCACCCACAAAACCCAACACAAAACAGGCTACCTAAATATGGTTCCCAATCAGAGACAACACAAAACACCTGCCTCTGATTGAGAACCATATCAGGCCAAGCACAGAAATAGAAAAAACATAGAAATACAAAACTAGACTGCCCACCCCAACTCACACCCTGACCATACTAAATAAAGACACAACAAAGGAAATAAAGGTCAGAACGGGACACATTTCTGACTTGTTAACTGGTAGTAGTGCCTCGTTCAACGAATTAGCAAGTTGGAAATTTCCAGAGCTTCCTAGTTCCAACTAGCATGAGCAGGTGACATAAACCTCACCCCTTCTTCCTGTAGGCAGAAGCTCATTGTAGATGTCACATGCAGAGTGCTAGTCACTCAACTAATCACATTGGAGAAGATCTGAGGCAGGAGCCAATCACTGCCCTAGCAGGGTATCACCTGATCAGGGAGTTATCGGAACTTCCTAATTCCGACTGGGAAGTTTCACTTGAAAGTTTCACTCCAAGACGGAATTAGAAGTGGGGAATGTTGTTGCCCGAGTTAACGTTTGACCCACTGACGTTATACCTTCTCAACCAAAAGACGAAAACAAATCTGTTTTTGACAGCTATAAATACGGATAATGTAACTAGTTTGACCATTTGTCAATGTTAAGCAAGCTAGCTTTGTCCGACCAAAAAGCACACGAATGAAACAAAGTCGTATTTCCAACATCACAACTACGAAATAGGAAGTTTCGATGAGCATGTGAATGCGACATGAGAATATTGGCCAATGTGAGCGGTCTTCACAGGAGGAACAAGCCGGTGCAGCTCTTAAGGGCCATATTTAGTAGGAAACACAGGAGGAACCAGCCAGTGCAGCTCTTAAGGGCCATATTTAGTAGGAAACACAGGAGGAACCAGCCAGTGCAGCTCTTAAGGGCCATATTTAGTAGGAAACACAGGAGGAACCAGCCAGTGCAGCTCTTAAGGGCCATATTTAGTAGGAAACACAGGAGGAACCAGCCGGTGCAGCTCTAGGGCCATATTTAGTAGGAAACACAGGAGGAACAAGCCGGTGCAGCTCTTAAGGGCCATATTTAGTAGGAAACACAGGAGGAACCAGCCAGTGCAGCTCTTAAGGGCCATATTTAGTAGGAAACACAGGAGGAACCAGCCAGTGCAGCTCTTAAGGGCCATATTTAGTAGGAAACACAGGAGGAACCAGCCAGTGCAGCTCTTAAGGGCCATATTTAGTAGGAAACACAGGAGGAACCAGCCGGTGCAGCTCTAGGGCCATATTTAGTAGGAAACACAGGAGGAACCAGCCAGTGCAGCTCTTAAGGGCCATATTTAGTAGGAAACACAGGAGGAACCAGCCGGTGCAGCTCTTAAGGGCCATATTTAGTAGGAAACACAGGAGGAACCAGCCAGTGCAGCTCTTAAGGGCCATATTTAGTAGGAAACACAGGAGGAACCAGCCGGTGCAGCTCTTAAGGGCCATATTTAGTAGGAAACACAGGAGGAACCAGCCAGTGCAGCTCTAGGGCCATATTTAGTAGGAAACACAGGAGGAACCAGCCAGTGCAGCTCTTAAGGGCCATATTTAGTAGGAAACACAGGAGGAACCAGCCAGTGCAGCTCTTAAGGGCCATATTTAGTAGGAAACACAGGAGGAACCAGCCAGTGCAGCTCTTAAGGGCCATATTTAGTAGGAAACACAGGAGGAACCAGCCAGTGCAGCTCTTAAGGGCCATATTTAGTAGGAAACACAGGAGGAACCAGCCGGTGCAGCTCTTAAGGGCCATATTTAGTAGGAAACACAGGAGGAACCAGCCAGTGCAGCTCTAGGGCCATATTTAGTAGGAAACACAGGAGGAACCAGCTGGTGCAGCTCTTAAGGACCATATTTAGTAGGAAACACAGGAGGAACCAGCCAGTGCAGCTCTTAAGGGCCATATTTAGTAGGAAACACAGGAGGAACCAGCCGGTGCAGCTCTTAAGGGCCATATTTAGTAGGAAACACAGGAGGAACCAGCCGGTGCAGCTCTTAAGGGCCATATTTAGTAGGAAACACAGGAGGAACCTGCAGGTGCAGCTCTTAAGGGACATATTTAGTAGGAAACACAGGAGGAACCAGCCAGTGCAGCTCTAGGGCCATATTTAGTAGGAAACACAGGAGGAACCAGCCGGTGCAGCTCTATGGCCATATTTAGTAGGAAACACAGGAGGATCCAGCCAGTGCAGCTCTTAAGGGCCATATTTAGTAGGAAACACAGGAGGAACCAGCCGGTGCAGCTCTAGGGCCATATTTAGTAGGAAACACAGGAGGAACCAGCCAGTGCAGCTCTTAAGGGCCATATTTAGTAGGAAACACAGGAGGAACCAGCCGGTGCAGCTCTAGGGCCATATTTAGTAGGAAACACAGGAGGAACCAGCCAGTGCAGCTCTTAAGGGCCATATTTAGTAGGAAACACAGGAGGAACCAGCCGGTGCAGCTCTAGGGACATATTTAGTAGGAAACACAGGAGGAACCAGCCAGTGCAGCTCTTAAGGGCCATATTTAGTAGGAAACACAGGAGGAACCAGCTGGTGCAGCTCTTAAGGACCATATTTAGTAGGAAACACAGGAGGAACCAGCAGGTGCAGCTCTTAAGGGCCATATTTAGTAGGAAACACAGGAGGAACCAGCCAGTGCAGCTCTAGGGCCATATTTACTAGGAAACACAGGAGGAACCAGCCAGTGCAGCTCTTAAGGGACATATTTAGTAGGAAACACAGGAGGAACCAGCCGGTGCAGCTCTAGGGCCATATTTAGTAGGAAACACAGGAGGAACCAGCCAGTGCAGCTCTTAAGGGCCATATTTAGTAGGAAACACAGGAGGAACCAGCAGGTGCAGCTCTTAAGGGCCATATTTAGTAGGAAACACAGGAGGAACCAGCCGGTGCAGCTCTAGGGACATATTTAGTAGGAAACACAGGAGGAACCTGCAGGTGCAGCTCTTAAGGGCCATATTTAGTAGGAAACACAGGAGGAACCAGCCAGTGCAGCCCTTAAGGGCCATATTTAGTAGGAAACACAGGAGGAACCAGCCGGTGCAGCTCTTAAGGGCCATATTTAGTAGGAAACACAGGAGGAACCAGCAGGTGCAGCTCTTAAGGGCCATATTTAGTAGGAAACACAGGAGGAACCAGCAGGTGCAGCTCTTAAGGGCCATATTTAGTAGGAAACACAGGAGGAACCAGCCGGTGCAGCTCTTAAGGGCCATATTGTTGCAGATAGAAACACCAACAACAGAGCCAACGTGATTCCTTTTTCTCCAAAAACTATTGGCACCCTTGATAAAGATGAGAAAAAATGAATGTATAAAATAAATAATTCTAATACGGATCTACATTCTATGCAACAACAATAAATAAAATTATATTATTATATACTAACACAATTTCTCAGAGAATGAGATTTTGTTTACCATGTAATTGTTTTTCCCTAAAAAACATATGGGACCGGAGAACGCATTGGGAGGGATCGGAGAACGCATTGGGAGGGATCGAAGAAAGCATCGGGAGGGATCGGAGAACGCATTGGGAGGGATCGGAGAACGCATTGGGAGGGATCGGAGAACGCATTGGGAGGGATCGGAGAACGCATTGGGAGGCACCGGAGAACACATTGGGAGGGACCGGAGAACACATCGGGAGGGATCGGAGAACGCATTGGGAGGGATCGGAGAACACATCGGGAGGGATCGGAGAACACATCGGGAGGGATCGGAGAACACATTGGGAGGGACCTGGGAAGGATCGGAGAACGCATTTGGGAGGGACCGGAGATCTTCATTCCTCCACAATCTTTCCAGGTCCTTGATATCCTTCGTCTCCGTCTCTCTTCGATATCCGACGGCCCTCTTCAAACCACAGGTTTGCGCACACACACACACACACACACACACACACACACACACACACACACACACACACACACACACACACACACACACACACACACACACACACACACACACACACAGTGCTGTGACCTGTTGTCCAGAAGACATGGCCAGATCAGAGCAGACCTCCAGGAAGAGGGCGTCGGATTTCTCTCTGACCCAGATTTAGAGCCTCTTCTCTGGGTGTACAGTTACCCTGCTGCCTCTTAGAGCCCCCGCCCCCACCACCACCACCACCACCACCACCACCACCACAGTTGACCACATACAACATACTGGACACGTGACACATGTAGTATGCACACACCAACCCACAACATGAATCCAACGCCACACTGTAAAGCCGCTGACATTACTGCACAATTATAGATCATCCGTGGGTCAGTGGCAACAGCATAGGCCTCACGGAAACCTCACTGTATTATATCTTACAGTAGGATCTTAATGAGAGCCAGTTTGGTACAGTAGGAAAATAATCCTGCAGCCACAGGAATTGTGAATGATAAAGTAGATGATGGAGCATCTCAGTAAATCATCCATACGGATAAAAAATGTGCTTACATTCCTGTTAGTGAGCATTTCTCCTTTGCCAAGATAATCCATCCACTCGACAGGTGTGGCAAATCAAGAAGCTGATTAATCAATATGCTCATTACATAGGTGCACCTTGTGCTGGGGGGACAATAAAAGGCCACTCTAAAAATGTGCAGTTTTGTCACACAACACAATGCCACAGATATCTCAAGTTGAGGGAGTGTGTAATTGGCATGCTGAAATGTCCACCAGAGCTGTTGCAAGATAATTGATTGTTAATTTCTCTACCACGAGCCTACTATGTCGTTTTGCAGAATTTGGCGGTACGTCCAACCAGCCTCGTGTATGGCGTTGTGTGGGTGAACGGTTTGCGGATGTCAACGTTGTGAACAGAGTGCCCCATGGTGGCGGTGGGGTTATGGTATGGGGAGGCAGAAGCTATGGACAATGAACACAATTGCATTTTATCGATGACAACATGAATGAACAGAGATACCGTGACGAGATCCTGAGGCCCATTGTCGTGCCATTCATCCGCCGCCATCACCTAATGTTTCAGCATGATAATGCACGGCCTCGTGTCGCAAGGATCTGGACACAATTCCTGGAAGCTGAAAATGTCCCAGTTCTTCCATGGCCTGCATACTCACCAGACATGTCACCCATTGAGCATGTTTGGGATGCTCTGGTACGACGTGTACGACAGCATGTTCCAGTTCCCGCCCAATATCCAGCAACTTCACACAGCCATTGAAGAGCAGTGGGACAATATTCCACAATCAACAGCCTGATCAACTCTATGTGAAGGAGATGTGTTGTGCTGCCTAAGGCAAATGGTGGCAACACCAGATACTGACTGGTTCTCTGATCCACACTCCTACTTTTTTCATGTCTCTGACCAACAGATGCACATCTGTATTCCCAGTCATGTGAAATCCATAGATTACGGCCTAATTAATTCATTTCAATTGATTGATTTCCTTATATGAACTGTAACTCAGTAAAACCTATGAAATTGTAGCATGTTGCGTTCATATTTTTGTTCGGTGTAATTAATGGACATATTTGTAAGGATTGATACATTTTTCTTAAGGAAAAATCTAATCTGAAATTCTAAGTGAAAATTAGAAACTACATTTGTGATCAAATTAAGATCCTACATCTGTTGCTCTTTATTTCCAGATGTTTCCTGCTATAAACGTAAAGCTTAACATATAAAAACCAATTGAGTCCCAAATGGCACCCTATTCCTTATATAGTGCACTACTTTAGACCAGTGGGCCCATTGGGAATAGGGTGCTATTACCAAATAGGGTCACCTAAAATGGGTGCTGAAAAAAAAAAAAAAAAAGTGAAAAAACTAAAAAGTGCTGTATTTTCTAAACGGTTCACCCGATATGGATGAAAATACCCTCAAATTAAATCTGACAGTCTGCACTTTAATGTCATTGTATAATTTCAAATCAAAAATTAAAACTCTCCAAAGAGTACAGAGCCAAAACAACAACATGTGTAACTTTCCCAAACCTTTTGGAGCTCACTGTATGTACATCACCAGTCAACAGTTTAGACACACCTACTCAGTCAAGGGTTTTTCTTTATTTTTACTATTTTCTACATTGTAGAATAACAGTGAAATTGAGATACTAGTCATTTGTACAACAAGGCCTTCAACTGAAATGTGTCTTCCTCATTTAACCCTCTGAAACAGAGAGAAATCAAAACTATGAAATAACACATATAGAATCATGTAGTAACCAAGCATGTCTTTAAAGTAATGATGGACTGTTGTTTCTCTTTGTTATTAAAGTTGTTCAGGCCATAATATGGACTTGGTCTTTTACCAAATAGGGATTCTACTGTATATTACCCGTACCTTGTCACAACACAACTAAATTGGGCTCAAACACATTAAGAAGGAAAGAAATTCCACACGAATCTCAAATATATTTTTATTTGTTTAATCCTTTTTTTTGTTGTTACTACATGATTCCATATGTGTTATTTCATAGTTTAGATGTCTTCACTATTATTCTACAATGTAAAAAATAGTAAAAATAAAGAAAAACCCTTGAATGAGTAGCTGTGTCCAAACTTTTGACTGGTACTGTAAATACATGCAGAACATAGAGCTATAGAACATTTACATTTTACATTTAAGTCATTTAGCAGACGCTCTTATCCAGAGCGACTTACAACTTACAAATTAGACTTACAAATTGGAACTAGGCAAGTCAGTTAAGAACAAATTCTTATTTACAATGACGGCCTAGTGGGTTAACTGCCTTGTCCAGGGGCAGAAAGACAGGTTTTTACCTTGTCAGCTCGGGGATTCGATCTTGCAACCTTTCGGTTACAAGTCCAACGCTCTAACCACTAGGCTACCTGCCGCCCCTAGAACACGGGCGGCTGGTGGCACCTTAATTGGGGAGGATGGGCTCTGGAATGAAATAAATGTAATGTTTTAAGCACATAAAAAAACACACAGATTCCATTCCATTCACTCCATCCCAGACATTATTACGAGCCTCCCCTCACCAGTCTCCTGTGCTGTAGAAGGATCAGACACGCGTTCAGGTGAAGTCACAGCGCGGCCGGGCGGATGTGTCCGGGTGATGTTGGTCTCCATGCTGACGGCGGGCAGGGGAGCGAGCCGTGTGAGCATGGCCGGGAGGGCACATGGCGACAGCCGCGATAAGGACAAGAGGGGAATCCTGGGAGATTTAAGGGATTAGGTAGCGAGAATGTTGAGTACGGCCCTCTCTCTCTCAGGTGGAAGAGGAACATGTGAGAGTTTACCATTACGCAAAGATTGACTGGTCCTAACACACTAACCCTGCTGACTGACTGGTCCTAACTCACTAACTGACTGGTCCTAACACACTAACCCTGCTGACTGACTGGTCCTAACACACTTAACCTGCTGACTGACTGGTCCTAACACACTAACCCTGCTGACTGACTGGTCCTAACACACTTACCCTGCTGACTGACTGGTCCTAACACACTAACCCTGCTGACTGACTGGTCCTAACACACTTACCCTGCTGACTGACTGGTCCTAACACACTTACCCTGCTGACTGACTGGTCCTAACACACTAACCCTGCTGACTGACTGGTCCTAACACACTAACCCTGCTGACTGACTGGTCCTAACACACTAACCCTGCTGACTGACTGGTCCTAACACACTTACCCTGCTGACTGACTGGTCCTAACACACTTACCCTGCTGATTGACTGGTCCTAACACACTTACCCTGCTGATTGACTGGTCCTAACACACTTACCCTGCTGATTGACTGGTCCTCCTAACACACTTACCCTGCTGATTGACTGGTCCTCCTAACACACTTAACCTGCTGACTGACTGGTCCTAACACACTTACCCTGCTGACTGACTGGTCCTCCTAACACACTTAACCTGCTGACTGACTGGTCCTAACACACTTACCCTGCTGACTGACTGGTCCAAACTCACTAACTGACTGGTCCTAACACACTAACCCTGCTGACTGACTGGTCCTAACACACTAACCCTGCTGACTGACTGGTCCTAACACACTAACCCTGCTGATTGACTGGTCCTAACACACTTACCCTGCTGATTGACTGGTCCTAACACACTTACCCTGCTGATTGACTGGTCCTCCTAACACACTAACCCTGCTGACTGACTGGTCCTAACACACTAACCCTGCTGACTGACTGGTCCTAACACACTTAACCTGCTGACTGACTGGTCCTAACACACTTACCCTGCTGACTGACTGGTCCTAACACACTTAACCTGCTGACTGACTGGTCCTAACACACTTAACCTGCTGACTGACTGGTCCTAACACACTTAACCTGCTGACTGACTGGTCCTAACACACTTACCCTGCTGACTGACTGGTTCTAACACACTTACCCTGCTGACTGACTGGTCCTAACACACTAACCCTGCTGACTGACTGGTCCAAACTCACTAACCCTGCTGACTGACTGGTCCTAACACACTAACCCTGCTGACTGACTGGTCCTAACACACTTACCCTGCTGACTGACTGGTCCTAACACACTAACCCTGCTGACTGACTGGTCCTAACACACTAACCCTGCTGACTGACTGGTCCTAACACACTAACCCTGCTGATTGACTGGTCCTAACACACTTAACCTGCTGACTGACTGGTCCTAACACACTTACCCTGCTGACTGACTGGTCCTAACACACTTACCCTGCTGACTGACTGGTCCTAACACACTTAACCTGCTGACTGACTGGTCCTAACACACTTACCCTGCTGACTGACTGGTCCTAACACACTTAACCTGCTGACTGACTGGTCCTAACACACTTAACCTGCTGACTGACTGGTCCTAACACACTAACCCTGCTGACTGACTGGTCCTAACACACTTAACCTGCTGACTGACTGGTCCTAACACACTTACCCTGCTGATTGACTGGTCCTAACACACTAACCCTGCTGACTGACTGGTCCTAACTCACTAACTGACTGGTCCTAACACACTAACCCTGCTGACTGACTGGTCCTAACTCACTAACTGACTGGTCCTAACACACTAACCCTGCTGACTGACTGGTCCAAACTCACTAACTGACTGGTCCTAACACACTAACCCTGCTGACTGACTGGTCCAAACTCACTAACTGACTGGTCCTAACACACTAACCCTGCTGACTGACTGGTTCTAACACACTAACCCTGCTGACTGACTGGTCCTAACACACTAACCCTGCTGACTGACTGGTCCTAACACACTAACCCTGCTGACTGACTGGTCCTAACACACTAACCCTGCTGACTGACTGGTCCTAACACACTAACCCTGCTGACTGACTGGTTCTAACACACTAACCCTGCTGACTGACTGGTCCTAACACACTAACCCTGTTGACTGACTGACTGGTCCTAACACACTAACCCTGCTGACTGACTGACTGGTCCTAACACACTAACCCTGCTGACTGACTTGTCCTAACACACTAACCCTGCTGACTGACTTGTCCTAACACACTAACCCTGCTGACTGACTGGTTCTAACACACTAACCCTGCTGACTGACTGGTCCTAACACACTAACCCTGCTGACTGACTGGTTCTAACCCTGCTGACTGACTGGTTCTAACCCTGCTGACTGACTGGTTCTAACACACTAACCCTGCTGACTGACTGACTGGTCCTAACACACAAACCCTGCTGACTGACTGACTGGTCCTAACACACAAACCCTGTTGACTGACTGACTGGTCCTAACACACTAACCCTGACTGACTGGTTCTAACCCTGCTGACTGACTGGTTCTAACCCTGCTGACTGACTGGTTCTAACACACTAACCCTGCTGACTGACTGACTGGTCCTAACACACTAACCCTGCTGACAGACTGGTCTTAACACACTAACCCTGCTGACTGACTGGTCCTAACACACTAACCCTGCTGTCTGACTGGTCCTAACACACTAACCCTGCTGACTGACTGGTCCTAACACACTAACCCTGCTGACAGACTGGTCTTAACACACTAACCCTGCTGACTGACTGGTTCTAACACACTAACCCTGCTGACCGACTGGTTCTAACACACTAACCCTGCTGACTGACTGGTCCTAACTCACTAACCCTGCTGACTGACTGGTCCAAACACACTAACCCTGCTGACTGACTGGTCCTAACACACTAACCCTGCTGACTGACTGGTTCTAACACACTAACCCTGCTGACTGACTGACTGGTCCTAACACACAAACCCTGTTGACTGACTGGTTCTAACCCTGCTGACTGACTGGTTCTAACACACTAACCCTGTTGACTGACTGGTCGTAACACACTAACCCTGCTGACAGACTGGTCGTAACACACTAACCCTGCTGACAGACTGGTCTTAACACACTAACCCTGCTGACTGACTGACTGGTCCTAACACACAAACCCTGTTGACTGACTGGTTCTAACACACTAACCCTGCTGACTGACTGGTCCTAACACACTAACCCTGCTGACTGACTGGTTCTAACACACTAACCCTGCTGACTGACTGGTCCTAACACACTAACCCTGCTGACTGACTGGTCCTAACACACTAACCCTGCTGACTGACTGGTCCTAACACACTAACCCTGCTGACTGACTGGTCCTAACACACTAACCCTGCTGACTGACTGGTTCTAACACACTAACCCTGCTGACTGACTGGTCCTAACACACTAACCCTGTTGACTGACTGACTGGTCCTAACACACTAACCCTGCTGACTGACTGACTGGTCCTAACACACTAACCCTGCTGACTGACTTGTCCTAACACACTAACCCTGCTGACTGACTTGTCCTAACACACTAACCCTGCTGACTGACTGGTTCTAACACACTAACCCTGCTGACTGACTGGTCCTAACACACTAACCCTGCTGACTGACTGGTTCTAACCCTGCTGACTGACTGGTTCTAACCCTGCTGACTGACTGGTTCTAACACACTAACCCTGCTGACTGACTGACTGGTCCTAACACACAAACCCTGCTGACTGACTGACTGGTCCTAACACACAAACCCTGTTGACTGACTGACTGGTCCTAACACACTAACCCTGACTGACTGGTTCTAACCCTGCTGACTGACTGGTTCTAACCCTGCTGACTGACTGGTTCTAACACACTAACCCTGCTGACTGACTGACTGGTCCTAACACACTAACCCTGCTGACAGACTGGTCTTAACACACTAACCCTGCTGACTGACTGGTCCTAACACACTAACCCTGCTGTCTGACTGGTCCTAACACACTAACCCTGCTGACTGACTGGTCCTAACACACTAACCCTGCTGACAGACTGGTCTTAACACACTAACCCTGCTGACTGACTGGTTCTAACACACTAACCCTGCTGACCGACTGGTTCTAACACACTAACCCTGCTGACTGACTGGTCCTAACTCACTAACCCTGCTGACTGACTGGTCCAAACACACTAACCCTGCTGACTGACTGGTCCTAACACACTAACCCTGCTGACTGACTGGTTCTAACACACTAACCCTGCTGACTGACTGACTGGTCCTAACACACAAACCCTGTTGACTGACTGGTTCTAACCCTGCTGACTGACTGGTTCTAACACACTAACCCTGTTGACTGACTGGTCGTAACACACTAACCCTGCTGACAGACTGGTCGTAACACACTAACCCTGCTGACAGACTGGTCTTAACACACTAACCCTGCTGACTGACTGACTGGTCCTAACACACAAACCCTGTTGACTGACTGGTTCTAACACACTAACCCTGCTGACTGACTGGTCCTAACACACTAACCCTGCTGACTGACTTGTCCTAACACACTAACCCTGCTGACTGACTGGTCCTAACACACTAACCCTGCTGACTGACTGGTCCTCCTAACACACTAACCCTGCTGACTGACTGGTCCTAACACACTAACCCTGCTGACTGACTGGTCCTAACACACTAACCCTGCTGACTGACTGGTCCTAACACACTAACCCTGCTGACTGACTGGTCCTAACACACTAACCCTGCTGGTTGACTGGTTCTAACACACTAACCCTGCTGGTTGACTGGTTCTAACACACTAACCCTGCTGGTTGACTGGTTCTAACACACTAACCCACTAGACTAGAGTCATTACACTCGTCCACCAAACTTTACAGTTGGCACTATGAATTCGGGCAGATGGCATCCGCCAAACCCAGATTCGTCCGTCTGACTGCCAGATGGTGAGGAGTGATTCATCACTCCAGAGAACAGGTTTCCACTGCTCCAGAGTCCCATGGCAGTGAGCTTTACATCACACCAGGCTTGTGTGTGGCTGCTCGGCCATGGAAACCAATTTCATTAAACTACTGACGAACAGTTTTTGTACTGATGTTTCTGCCAGAGGTAGTTAGGAACTCGGTAGGTTGCACCCGAGGACAGATAATTTTTACGCGTTACGAACTTCAGCGGTCACGTTCTGTGAGCTTGTGTGGTCTACCACTTTGCGGCTGAGCCGTTGTTGCTCCTAGACGTTTCCACTTCACAGCAGCACTTACAGTTGACCGGGGCAGTTCTAGCAGGGCAGACATGTGATGAACTGACTTGTTGGAAAGGTGGCATCCTATGACGGTGCCACGTTGAAAGTCACTGAGCTCTTCAGTAAGGAGATTCTACTGCCAATGTTTGTCCGTGGAGATTGCATGGCTGTGTGCTCGATTTTATACACCTGTCAGCAACGGGTGTGGCTGAAATAGCCAAATCCACTAATTTGAAGGGGTGTCCACATACCCTGTCTACACCCAGACAGCATTATGTTCCAGGGCATCTGTATTGCAGTGTCTGCATACTTTTGGCCATGTAGTGTACTATTCTTCTTCTCACATTTCATTTTGTTTATAAAGTGTATATGTCATACACACTCTAGACCCAAACTGTTATAGACCCATATCCATCCTGCCTTTCTAAAACCTTAGAAAGTCAACCTTTCTAGAACGTTCCGCTAGCGGAACTCCTCGACAACATTCCCCTCGAAAAGGCAGCGCGGGAAATTCAAAAAATATATTTTTTAAAATATGTAACTTTCACACATTAACAAAAGAAAGATAAACATCTTGTTAATCTACCCATCGTGTCCCAATTAACAAACAAATCACCGACCATTTCGAATCCCACAGTACCTTCTGCGCTACGCAATCTGGTTTCAGAGCTGGTCACGGGTGCACCTCAGCCACGCTCAAGGTCCTAAACGATATCATAACCGCCATCGATAAAAGACAATACTGTGCAGCCGTATTCATCGACCTGGCCAAGGCTTTCGACTCTGTCAATCACCACATCCTTATCGGCAGACTCAATAGCCTTGGCTTCTCAAATGATTGCCTCGCCTGGTTCACCAACTACTTCTCAGATAAAGTTCAGTGTGTCAAATCGGAGGGCCTGTTGTCTGGACCTCTGGCAGTCTCTATGGGGGTGCCACAGGGTTCAATTCTCGGGACGGCTCTTTTCTCTATATATCAATGATGTTGCTCTTGCTGCTGGTGATTCTCTGATCCACCTCTACACAGACGACACCATTCTGTATACCTCTGGCCCTTCTTTGGACACTGTGTTAACTAACCTCCAGATGAGCTTCAATGCCATACAACACTCCTTCCGTGGCCTCCAACTGCTCTTAAATGCTAGTAAAACTAAATGCATGCTCTTCAACCGATTTCTGCCGGCACCTGCCTGCCTGCCCGACAAGCATCACTACTCTGGACGGTTCTGACTTAGAATATGAGGACAACTACAAATACCTAGGTGTCTGGTTAGACTGTAAACTCTCCTTCCAGACTCACATTAAGTATCTCCAATCCAAAATTAAATCTAGAATCGGCTTCCTATTTCGCAACAAAGCCTCCTTCACTCATGCTGCCAAACATACCCTCATAAAACTGACTATCCTACTGATCCTCGACTTCGGCGATGTAGTTTACAAAATAGCCTCCAACACTCTACTCAGCAAACTGGATGCAGTCTATCACAGTGCCATCTGTTTTGTCACCAAAGCCCCTTATACTACCCACCACTGCAACCTGTATGCTCTCGTTGGCTGGCCCTCACTACATATCCATTGCCAAACCCACTGGCTCCAGGTCATCTATAAGTCTTTGCTGGGTGAAGCCCCGCCTTATCTCAGCTCACTGGTCACCATAGCAGCACCCACCCGTAGCACGCGCTCCAGCAGGTATATTTCACTGGTCATCCCCAAAGCCAATTCCTCCTTTGGTCGTCTTTCCTTCTAGTTCCCTGCTGCCAATGACTGGAACGAATTGCAAAAATCTGAAGCTGGAGTCTTATATCTCCCTCTCTAACTTTAAGCATCAGCTGTCAGAGCAGCTTACCGATCACTGTACCTGTACACAGCCCATCTGTAAATAGCCCACCCAACTACCTCATCCCCATATTATTACTTACCCTCTTGCTATTTTGCACCCCAGTATCTCTACTTTGACATCATCATCTGCACATATATCACTCCAGTATTAATGCTAAATTGTAATTATTTTGCCTCTTGGGCCTATTTATTGCTTTACCTTCCTACTCTTCTACATTTGCACACACTGTACATAGATTTTTCTATTGTATTATTTGTTTATTCCATGTGTAACTCTGTGTTGTTGTTTGTGTCGCACTGCTTTGCTATATTCTTCGCCAGGTCACAGTTGTAAATGAGAACTTGTTCTCATCTGGCCTACCTGGTTAAATAAAGGGTTAGGGTTATATATATATAATATATAAATACCTTGTTAAATAAAGGTAGGGTTAAATATATAATATATAAATACCTGGTTAAATAAAGGGTTAGGGTTATATATATATAATATATAAATACCTGGTTAAATAAAGGGTTAGGGTTATATATATAATATATAAATACCTGGTTAAATAAAGGGTTAGGGTTATATATATATAATATATAAATACCTGGTTAAATAAAGGGTTAGAGTTATATATATAATGTATAAATACCTGGTTAAATAAAGGGTTAGGGTTATATATATAATATATAAATACCTGGTTAAATAAAGGGTTAGGGTTATATATATAATATATAAATACCTGATTAAATAAAGGGTTAGGGTTATATATAATATATATAAATACCTGGTTAAATAAAGGGTTAGGGTTATATATATATAATATATAAATACCTGGTTAAATAAAGGGTTAGGGTTATATATATATAATATATAAATACCTGGTTAAATAAAGGGTTAGGGTTATATATATATAATATATAAATACCTGGTTAAGTAAAGGGTTAGGGTTATATATATAATATATAAATACCTGGTTTAATAAAGGGTTAGGGTTATATATATAATATATAAATACCTGGTTAAATAAAGGGTTAGGGTTATATATATAATATATAAATACCTGGTTAAATAAAGGGTTAGGGTTATATATATAATATATAAATACCTGGTTAAATAAAGGGTTAGGGTTATATATATAATATATAAATACCTGGTTAAGTAAAGGAGAAATAAAATACAATGAACACAGTGTACATGTTCATGTTGTGATCTCTGGTTATCCGTCCTACATATTGAAGCCTTCTGAACAGTTAAGTAACCTGGTCAGTTGTACAAGAAGGAACCAGTAGAACTAAGACTATCCATTGTATAAGGCTAGTTGTATAACAAACACGTGGCTGTTAATTTTAACATTAGAGTTGGAATCCAATCCGACAGCGATAAAGACTGTTGTTGTTGTGGTGATGGTTGTACAATAAAGCATGTCCCCACCACCACACTGCTGAGTCCTTACCTAACAACGTCCCCACCACCACACTGCTGAGTCCTTACCTAACAACGTCCCCCTACCACACTGCTGAGTCCTTACCTAACAACGTCCCCACCACCACACTGCTGAGTCCTTACCTAACAACGTCCCCACCACCACACCGCTGAGTCCTTACCTAACAACGCCCCCTCCACCACACCGCTGAGTCCTTACGTAACAACGTCCCCACCACCACACTGCTGAGTCCTTACCTAACAACGTCCCCACCACCACACTGCTGAGTCCTTACCTAACAACGTCCCCACCACCACACCGCTGAGTCCTTACCTAACAACGTCCCCTCCACCACACCGCTGAGTCCTTACGTAACAACGTCCCCACCACCACACTGCTGAGTCCTTACCTAACAACGTCCCCACCACCACACTGCTGAGTCCTTACCTAACAACGTCCCCACCACCACACCGCTGAGTCCTTACCTAACAACGTCCCCTCCACCACACCGCTGAGTCCTTACCTAACAACGTCCCCTCCACCACACCGCTGAGTCCTTACCTAACAACGTCCCTCCACCACACCGCTGAGTCCTTACCTAACAACGTCCCCCTACCACACTGCTGAGTCCTTACCTAACAACGTCCCCACCACCACACCGCTGAGTCCTTACCTAACAACGTCCCCATCACCACACCGCTGAGTCCTTACCTAACAACGTCCCCACCACCACACCGCTGAGTCCTTACCTAACAACGTCCCCACCACCACACCGCTGAGTCCTTACCTAACAACGTCCCCTCCATCACACTGCTGAGTCCTTACCTAACAACGTCCCCACCACCACACTGCTGAGTCCTTACCTAACAACGTCCCCACCACCACACTGCTGAGTCCTTACCTAACAACGTCCCCCTACCACACCGCTGAGTCCTTACCTAACAACGTCCCTCCACCACACCGCTGAGTCCTTACCTAACAACGTCCCCACCACCACACCGCTGAGTCCTTACCTAACAACGTCCCTCCACCACACCGCTGAGTCCTTACCTAACAACGTCCCCTCCATCACACTGCTGAGTCCTTACCTAACAACGTCCCCTCCATCACACCGCTGAGTCCTTACCTAACAACGTCCCTCCACCACACCGCTGAGTCCTTACCTAACAACGTCCCTCCACCACACCGCTGAGTCCTTACCTAACAACGTCCCCTCCATCACACTGCTGAGTCCTTACCTAACAACGTCCCCTCCATCACACTGCTGAGTCCTTACGTAACAACGTCCCCTCCATCACACTGCTGAGTCCTTACCTAACAACGTCCCCTCATCACACTGCTGAGTCCTTACCTAACATTGTCCCCACCACCACACTGCTGAGTCCTTACCTAACAACGTCCCCACCACCACACCGCTGAGTCCTTACCTAACAACGTCCCCACCACCACACCGCTGAGTCCTTACCTAACAACGTCCCTCCACCACACCGCTGAGTCCTTACCTAACAACGTCCCTCCACCACACCGCTGAGTCCTTACCTAACAACGTCCCCTCCATCACACTGCTGAGTCCTTACGTAACAACGTCCCCTCCATCACACTGCTGAGTCCTTACGTAACAACGTCCCCTCCATCACACTGCTGAGTCCTTACGTAACAACGTCCCACCACCACACCGCTGAGTCCTTACCTAACAACGTCCCTCCACCACACCGCTGAGTCCTTACCTAACAACGTCCCCTCCATCACACCGCTGAGTCCTTACCTAACAACGTCCCTCCACCACACCGCTGAGTCCTTACCTAACAACGTCCCCTCCATCACACTGCTGAGTCCTTACCTAACAACGTCCCCCTACCACACTGCTGAGTCCTTACCTAACAACGTCCCCACCACCACACCGCTGAGTCCTTACCTAACAACGTCCCTCCACCACACCGCTGAGTCCTTACCTAACAACGTCCCCACCACCACACCGCTGAGTCCTTACCTAACAACGTCCCTCCACCACACCGCTGAGTCCTTACCTAACAACGTCCCCTCCATCACACTGCTGAGTCCTTACGTAACAACGTCCCCTCCATCACACTGCTGAGTCCTTACGTAACA
>NC_074695.1:4362762-4477762 GCF_029448725.1 Salvelinus fontinalis | reverse complement strand
TTGATCATACTATGACCTGCTAAATCATGATGTTGTTTGAAGGATGGTTTGTGAGTATGTGAGGAATTGTAAAGACATTCTGTTCAGTGATCACCACATTTCATGTCTTTTAGGTGTGTTTATTAAATAGATCTGTAGCAGACTGCCTGAACCTGTCAACCCATGTACTGTGGAGCTTGTTCTGACTCTGTGTGTCGACACACACACACACACACACACACACACACACCATTAGTTGCTGAGTCGACCTTTACAGTAGTGACTATGCGTTGGTATAAAACTGTTGCTGGCACCACCAGCACTACTTAGTCAACAGATGTCGTAACTCAATTTTACAATTTTTGTACAATTTTAGAAAAGGACTAACGTGACCATATTTGGAAAATGTCAAGGGACTGGAATATTTTCCGAATGCAAATATGACATAAACATGTGCTTTATAAAGGGTGGCATAAGCACTGCTTAAAACGTCTTATGGATCAAATTCCGTTAGCGGGATCGATTTGACAACATCCGGTGAAATGGCAGAGCGCCAAATTCAAATAAAATTATTAGAAATATTTAACTTTCATAAGATCACAAGTTCAATACATCAAAATAAAGCCTAACTTCTTGTTAATCCAGCCACCGTATCAGATTTTAAAAAGGCTTTACGGCGAAAGCAAAAAAAATGTGATTATCTGAGGACAGCATGCCACCATACAAACACATGACAATCATATTCCAACCCGCAACACAAAACTCAGAAATAACGATAGAATTCCAGCCTTTGAAGATCTTCTTCTGTTGGCACTCCAAAATGTCCCATCAACATCACAAATGGTCCTTTTGTTCGATTAATTCTGTCGTTATAGCCCCAAAATGTCAATTTATTTGGCGCGTTTGATTCAGAAAAAC
This sequence comes from Salvelinus fontinalis, assembly GCF_029448725.1. Taxonomy (NCBI): domain Eukaryota; kingdom Metazoa; phylum Chordata; class Actinopteri; order Salmoniformes; family Salmonidae; genus Salvelinus; species Salvelinus fontinalis. The sequence continues at coordinate 4,476,865 of NC_074695.1, read as the reverse complement.
ACCGGTTTCAACTCGCCCAACATGACTACAAATTATCTAATAAGTTACCTGTAAACTTTGTCCAAACATTTCAAACAACTTTCCTAAACCAACTTTAGGTATTTCAAAACATAAATAATCAATAGAATTTAAGACGGAATATACTGTGTTCAATAGCGGATAAAATGAAAGTGGAGCGAGCCCCAAACAAAACAGTCCACTTGGCTCGACCACAAGAAAGGAAAGGGCTACTTCTTCATTACTCAAAAGAAAATTATCAACCAATTTCTAAAGACTGTTGACATCTAGTGGAAGCCATAGGAACTGCAAGCAGATGCCTCATAAATCTAGTATCCCATAGAAAACAAATTGAAAACACAGTATGCTTTAACTTGAAATAAGCAACTTTCTGACAAAATTTGAAATGTGTAATATCTGAAAATGTAGCTAGCTAGATTATCTTACCCGTATACATGGATGGACACTTCTCCCTCTCTGTCCCTCTCTGTCCCTCTCTGTCCCTCTCTGTCCCTCTCTGTCCCTCTCTGTCCCTCTCTGTCCCGGATGTCCTTAGTTTGCAGCCTTCCATGTGTTATATTTTTTACCCCCTCTGCATATTTGCAATAAAAACGGCAGAATCTTTTCCATCTTCTTAGCTATCGTACTCAAATACTTTTGCTTTTTTAAATTTCTACTACGTGATGTCGTTAAAATCTGCCTTAGAAAGGATAACCCTACACATACTGACCAGCTCACGTTATAGACAGAAGCGTACTACATGGCAGGCCAATCCGAACTAATCTCTCGGCATGTCCAGCCCACTCATTATCTCAGCCAATCATGGCTAGCGGGAAGGTTCCTACCTTTTTCTGTGGCTAAACCAACTAGGCTTGTAATTTAACAATTGTTTTTGTATTTACAGATGACATACAAGTTTATTATTAAGGCACATGAAAGTTCCCATGTTCCAAAAGGCATTTCTGGCAAAAAAACGTATTTTGACAAACTCCAAGCGAGCTGTCATGTGCCTTTTACTGAGGAGTTGCTTCCGTCTGACCCCTCTACCATAAAGGCCTGATTGGTGGAGAGCTGCAGAGATGGTTGTCCTTCTGGAAGGTTCTCCCATCTCCAACAAGGAACTCTGGAGCTCTGTCAGAGTGACCATCGGGTTCTTGGTCACCTCCCAGACCAAGGCCCTTCTCCCTCGATTGCTCAGTTTGGCCGGGCGGCCAGTTCTGGGAAGAGTCTTGGTGGTTACAAACTTCTTCCATTTAAGAATGATGGAGGCCACTGTGTTATTGTGGACCTTCAATGCTGCAGACATATTTTGCACTCTTCCCCAGATCTGTGCCTTTGACACAATCCTGTCTTGTAGCTTCTCACAAACATGATGGTGTTCTCTGTTTTTCTCCACGACCCCCATAAGTGTCAGTCATGGCTCATCTATCCATTGATCTATTAATTCACAAGAGCCGAAGACATCAGCCGGAGAACTGTTCTTCCTCCTGTCTCACAAGAGCAGTCACTGTACTTGTAAAAAAGACACCAGTCTTACTGCGGTTCTGATCCAGCTGATCCGGTCTGTTGGAATTCCCGGGAACCTGATATCAAACAAATAATAGGACTGGAAGCCTCAAGCAGCTCCAAAGCTGGTCCACTAATAAAGGCTCCTATAAAAGACTGAAAAACACACCAAGAGCCAACACAACACGCGCCTGATGCAGGTACTCAACCATGTTTTGTCCCAAACCTATTGGAGAAATCATTTTATTTTAGAATTTGCATCAATGCAAAGGGTGGCGTGAAAAATATAACATGTTTGGTTACTACATGATTCCATATCTGTTATTTCATAGTTTTGATGTCTTCACTTATTATTCTACAATGTAGAAAATAGTAAAAATAAAGAAAAACCCTTGAATGAGTAGGGGTGTCCAACCTTTTGACTGGTAGTGTACATGGCGGAGGCTCAATCAATATCGTCTTGATTACGTTCTTGTAAATCAAAAGTTTAAAAAGTGTTGATAGGGGACAGAATGCGGTCGAACCATCACATCATTGGCATATGCGGTTGAAGTCGGAAATTTACATACACCTTAGACAAATACATTTCAACTCAGTTTTTCACAATTCCTGACATTTATTCCAAGTAAAAATTCCCTGTCTTAGGTCAGTTAGGATCACCACTTTATTTTAAGAATGTGAAATGTCAGAATAATAGTAGAGAGATTTATTTCAGCTTTCATCACATTCCCAGTGGGTCAGAAGTTTACATACACTCAATTATTATTTGGTAGCATTGCCTTTAAATTGTTTAACTTGGGTCAAATGTTTCGGGTAGACTTCCACAAGTTTCCCACAATAAGTTGGGTGAATTTTGGCCCATTTCTCCTGACAGAGCTGGTGTAACTGAGTCAGGTTTGTAGACCTCCTTGCTCGCACACGCTTTTTCAGTTCTGCCCACACATTTTCTATAGGATTGAGGTCAGGGCTTTTGATGGTCACTCCAATACCTTGACTTTATTAAGGACTTTGTTGTCCTTAAGCTATTTTGCTACAACTTTGTAAATATGCTTGAGGTCTTTGTCCATTTGAAAGAAAATTTGGAAGACCCATTTGTGACCAAGCTTTAACTTGTGAAGTGCACCAGTCCCTTCTGCAGCAAAGCACCTCCACAACATGATGCTGCCACCCCTGTGTTTCACAGTTGGGATGGTGTTCTTCGGGTTGCAAGCCTCCCCCTTTTTCTTACAAACATAAAGATGATCATTATGGCCAAACAGTTCTATTTTTGTTTCATCAGACCAGACGACATTTCTCCAAAAAGTACGATCTTTGTCCCCATGTGCAGTTGAAAACTGTAGTCTGTATTTTTTATGGCGGTTTTGGAGCAGTGTCTTCTTCCTTGCTGAGTGGCCTTTCAGGTTATGTCGATATAGGACTCGTTTTAATGTGGATATAGATACTTTTGTACCCGTTTCCTCCAGCATCTTCACAAGGCCCATTGCTGTTGTTCTGGGATTGATTTGCACTTTTCACACCAAAGTACGTTCATCTCTAAGAGACAGAACATGTCTCCTTCCTGAGCGGTATGACGGCAACGTGGTCCCATGGTGTTTATACTTCCGTACTATTGTTTGTACAGATGAAAGTGGTACCTTCAGGCGTTTGGAAATTGCTTCCAAGGATGAACTAGACTTGTGGAGGTCTACAATTGTGTGTCTGAGGTCTTGTCCACTTGACATCATGGGAAAATCAAAGAGGCACTGAGTTTGAAGGAAGGCCTTGAAATACATCCACAGGTACACCTCCAATTGACTCAAATGCTGCCAATTAACCTAGCAGAAGCTTCTAAAGCCATGACATAATTTTCTGGAATTTTTCAAGCTGTTTAAAGGTACAGTCAACTTAGTGTATGTAAACTTCTGACCCACTGGAATTGTGATACAGTGAATTATAAGTGAAATAATCTGTCTGGAAACAATTGTTGGAAAAATGACTTGTGTCATGCACAAAGTAGATGTCCTGACCGACTTGCCAAAACTATAGTTTGTTAACAAGAAATTTGTAGAGTGGTTGAAAAACGACTTTTAACGACTCAAACCAAAGTGTATGTAAACTTCCGACTTTAACTGTATATTATTCTTACAGAATTTCCACGTGAAAGATATTGGAAATTTAATCAAAGCCTACTACATGATTCCATATGTCATAGTTCTGATGTCTTCACTATTATTATACAATGTAGAAAATAGTGAAAATAAAGAAAAACCCTTGAATGAGGACACACACACATGTATTTTGTATTGTAGATATGTGGTAGTGTTGGAGTAGGGGCCTGAGGGAACACACCGTGTGGTGAAATCTGTGAATGTATTGTATTGTTTTTAAAACTGTATAACTGCCTTAATGTTGCATGACCCCAGGATGGGGATCCATTATAATAAATACGAAATACAAATACAGGTTTGCATTTTAAATTATGCAGCAACAGCATGATCAAATTAAGATACAGCATCTGTAATGCCTGACTAGTCACATTCTGGTAAAACACTTCAGAAAGGAATGCAAAAGTAAGCAGAGAGACGACGAGAACGGAAGTAAAGAGACGGGGAGAAGTGGGTAAAACGGTTTAAAAGTTTATTAGTTGAACATCTATCTTCCTGAGCGGCTCGGAATGCCATCTGAACTCAAATTACATCGGCCATTAAAATAGAAAATAAATTAACACACAATCACAGACAGCGGAACTGTAACAGGTCTTTAGGGAAATAAGATACGAAACAACTTTATTGTCCTTCACAGGGAGGAGTTTAGTGACCTTGGTATTAGGCTTGGGTGGTATACCGTATATACCGGGGTATTAGGCTTGGGTGGTATACCGTATATACCGTATACCGGGGTATTAGGATTGGGTGGTATACCGTATATACTGTATACCGGGGTATTTGAAATTAGCCGTTGGATGGTTTTTCAATACCGTTGAAATTATTTGACTTAAAAAATAAAAATAAATCTGATTTTGAATATTTGTAGCTATTTTAAGTAAATACTTGCAGTCAGCTTGTGTAATACGTTAGGAGAAAAAGATGATCACATTCTTCATTTCACCGGTCACAAAAACGTTTACATTATGAAGTTTACCGGTAGTCCCGAGTCACGTGGTGTTTGTTTAGAAGCACACAATGACTAGAGACCGGAGCCTTGCGAGTCACTCACTGTTATTCAGCACACACCAGGTGATCTAGTTACAGTAGGGGACTCACAACTAAATGTCGGCCAGCGAGATATCTTCTAACTATTAAAAGTTAACCGTCTACAATGTGCTAAAATGCTCTGCAGTTTTGCATTGGTTTGCTAATTTATTAGCTTGTTAGCTATCTAGCTAAGTGCTTAGCTTCTTCCAAAATCAAGCTTCACTTGGTGGCAGCAGAGAATCCCCTGAGCTGAGATGTCTGTCCTGCAATAGTTTAGGTCAGAGACTAGAAAATGTTCGCAATGCGCTCGTTAGAATTTAATTACTATTCTCTATGGGATTTTACATGTACCCGTTAGCATTGCTAACCTTCAGATTACAGAGGTGGGGTTTGAAAATAGCAGCCCTTGTATTCAGTGCCGTCATTCCCGAATATTCCGGTATGGCACAAGGTCGGTATAAAAGGTAGGACAATCGGGATACCACACAAGCCTGCAGCCGGTATTATTTTCAATAGCGTTTATATAATAGTTATTTTGGGGTAGGTTGGGGGGCTGAGTACTACGCAACAGCCTATAACTATTTATACCGTGGCATTGTTGAATACTCTTTTCTGATTGGCTTGAAGTGCATTCTAGAACGTGCATTATTTCTCTATAACGCCCGGTATATCAGCACGGTAGAATTAAAACCCTATAGTTCATAGTTCAGCTGCTTTCAAAAGCAAAAGTCGAATTGAAAACATTACTAGCATTGTTGAATTCGATTTTCATAATGGCAAGCTAGGACTGCTGGTTTGGTTAGTTAAACTAGCAAGTTCTGTTTGTTTGGTGACCACGGCAACTACTGTCGCTATCTAGTAAACTTGCTAGCTACTTCAGTGGATGTTGAACACATTTCTAGAGGTAAATGTGTTAAGTTATAACCATGGTATGAAAGGAATATTCACCTCGGGGCTCTATGCGTTCTCTGGAAAATAACGCAACTCTGTGGAAGATCCGTTCCACTCCGCTAGTGTGTCGTGGGACACACCTTCCACGTCGTTCATTAGTTTCCATAAAATGCATAGCCCCTCGTTGATTATCCCTTACACGTTAAGTATAGCTACAAGAAACAGGTTAAGTGTAACTAAAAGATATCTAAGATGTTTCAAATTAATTATATCCAGCTCAGGGCTCCAGCTTTGCATCTGGTTTGCTAAGTAGCTATATGTCAAGATCAAGCTTCTTGGTTTACAGCAGAGACATTCTAGCCTGGGTGCCCGTGTCTTGGTTTACAGCAGAGACATTCTAGCCTGGGTGCCCGTGTCTTGGTTTACAGCAGAGACATTCTAGCCTGGGTGCCTGTGTCTTGGTTTACAGCAGAGACATTCTAGCCTGGGTGCCCGTGTCTTGGTTTACAGCAGAGACATTCTAGCCTGGGTGCCCGTGTCTTGGTTTACAGCAGAGACATTCTAGCCTGGGTGCCCGTGTCTTGGTTTACAGCAGAGACATTCTAGCCTGGGTGCCCGTGTCTTGGTTTACAGCAGAGACATTCTAGCCTGGGTGCCCGTGTCTTTAGCTCATCCACTCACTGTTGTCCTGGTCACTGAAAAAGAGACTGGCCTTTCTGTCATCTTCAAATATCAACATTTTATCATGAATGAGATTGAGGCGAACAGAGGAGTTGATCCTGATTCGATAACTCCTCCAGTCTATCCTCCAATCACAACTATTATCCAAATATTGTAACTATCGCTTTTTTTCTCTCTCTCCACAGAACACATTGTTATCAGTTGCTAAGCAACCATTAGTTGTTTGTCCAGACGAAACCAGTCTGTCAAAAGTTGCTAGCTCACTTTTAAAAACTAAATAAATACTGCAATTCAAACTGCTTTGAATTGAATTTAAACCTAAAAATATAATTACTTACCTAGCTAACATCTCAATGTTTTAATTATGTTATTAATTAAATTAAATTTTGTCATGGAAAATAATAAATAATGTTATTTCCAACAACCAACTTTGCCATAAATCCAGCTGCATATTGAACGTTGAGATGGCCGACTGGCCAAAATAGCACCAACTGTGTGCACTTCTGTTAATACCGTATACCCCGGTAAGATACAGAAACGGTATGACCCTCCGCCCCCAACCCTGTAACTATTCCCCAGGTCGTTGCTGTAAATGAGAACGTGTTCTCAGTCAATTTACCGTAAAAAAAACAACAATAAACATCTCAAATTAAATCTTATTCCTTTTAGAACGCACTACTTTGGACCACAGCCGTATGGGCCCTGTTAAAAAGTGTCATGTCAAGGGAATAGGGTGCCACTTTGGACCGCAAATGTACACTACCGCCACTGCTACCAGGGGGGCCTCACAGCTGGCTGTCACAAGGGCCACACTCCAGGCTAACTACACTGCAGACGCCTGCCAGATTTCACAACACTCGGAAATGGTGTTTAACATGTCAGCTAAAGCGCACATCACATGACACAGCCATCTAATGGCCGACTGTGTAGTCGATGACGTAGCACACTACCATTGGTTGTATGCAATGCAACGTTTAGCTAAATGTAGTTGGCCTGGAAGGCGACCATCGTGTCAACAGTCATGCCACTAGCGCTACTTGTTGGCCAAAAAAAACTAAATAACATAACATATCACATATCACTCTTTTAAAACCTTACAGTGTAATGTCTTGGAATCTAGTTGCCGGGCAGTTTAGATATTCCTACAAACGTTGCTTCTGGCCACTGATTAGTTGTTTAATATGTTTGTTTTGTGTTAAAAAAATGAAAAAAGGCACGTGAAGAGAGTGTGCTGGCTGTGGAAAAGCTGTGTCACATGACTACAGAACGTACATAGAAGTGGGGATGTCAGTGGGGTGGGAGGGGAGGACTGGAGTTGAGAAACACTGTTGGAGGGACTGGAGGACTGGAGCTGGGCCGTTGGGGGGACTGGAGCTGGGCCGTTGGGGGGACTGGAGCTGGGCGGTTGGGGGGACTGGAGCTGGGCCGTTGGGGGGACTGGAGCTGGGCCGTTGGGGGGACTGGAGGACTGGAGCTGGGCCGTTGGGAGGACTGGAGCTGTTGGGGGGACTGGAGGACTGGAGCTGGGCCGTTGGGAGGACTGGAGCTGTTGGGGGGACTGGAGGACTGGAGCTGGGCCGTTGGGAGGACTGGAGCTGTTGGGGGGACTGGAGGACTGGAGCTGGGCCGTTGGGAGGACTGGAGCTGTTGGGGGGACTGGAGGACTGGAGCTGGGCCGTTGGGAGGACTGGAGCTGTTGGCGGGACTGGAGGACTGGAGCTGGGCCGTTGGCGGGACTGGAGGACTGGAGCTGGGCCGTTGGGGGGACTGGAGGACTGGAGCTGGGCCGTTGGGGGGACTGGAGCTGGGCCGTTGGGGGGACTGGAGCTGGGCCGTTGGGGGGACTGGAGCTGGGCCGTTGGGGGGACTGGAGCTGGGCCGTTGGGGGGACTGGAGCTGGGCCGTTGGGGGGACTGGAGCTGGGCCGTTGGGGGGACTGGAGCTGGGCCGTTGGGGGGACTGGAGCTGGGCCGTTGGGGGGACTGGAGCTGGGCCGTTGGGGGGACTGGAGCTGGGCCGTTGGGGGGACTGGAGCTGGGCCGTTGGGGGGACTGGAGCTGGGCCGTTGGGGGGACTGGAGCTGGGCCGTTGGGGGGACTGGAGCTGGGCCGTTGGGGGGACTGGAGCTGGGCCGTTGGGGGGACTGGAGCTGGGCCGTTGGGGGGACTGGAGCTGGGCCGTTGGGGGGACTGGAGCTGGGCCGTTGGGGGGACTGGAGCTGGGCCGTTGGGGGGACTGGAGCTGGGCCGTTGGGGGGACTGGAGCTGGGCCGTTGGGGGGACTGGAGCTGGGCCGTTGGGGGGACTGGAGCTGGGCCGTTGGGGGGACTGGAGCTGGGCCGTTGGGGGGACTGGAGCTGGGCCGTTGGGGGGACTGGAGCTGGGCCGTTGGGGGGACTGGAGCTGGGCCGTTGGGGGGACTGGAGCTGGGCCGTTGGGGGGACTGGAGCTGGGCCGTTGGGGGGACTGGAGCTGGGCCGTTGGGGGGACTGGAGCTGGGCCGTTGGGGGGACTGGAGCTGGGCCGTTGGGGGGACTGGAGCTGGGCCGTTGGGGGGACTGGAGCTGGGCCGTTGGGGGGACTGGAGCTGGGCCGTTGGGGGGACTGGAGCTGGGCCGTTGGGGGGACTGGAGCTGGGCCGTTGGGGGGACTGGAGCTGGGCCGTTGGGGGGACTGGAGCTGGGCCGTTGGGGGGACTGGAGCTGGGCCGTTGGGGGGACTGGAGCTGGGCCGTTGGGGGGACTGGAGCTGGGCCGTTGGGGGGACTGGAGCTGGGCCGTTGGGGGGACTGGAGCTGGGCCGTTGGGGGGACTGGAGCTGGGCCGTTGGGGGGACTGGAGCTGGGCCGTTGGGGGGACTGGAGCTGGGCCGTTGGGGGGACTGGAGCTGGGCCGTTGGGGGGACTGGAGCTGGGCCGTTGGGGGGACTGGAGCTGGGCCGTTGGGGGGACTGGAGCTGGGCCGTTGGGGGGACTGGAGCTGGGCCGTTGGGGGGACTGGAGCTGGGCCGTTGGGGGGACTGGAGCTGGGCCGTTGGGGGGACTGGAGCTGGGCCGTTGGGGGGACTGGAGCTGGGCCGTTGGGGGGACTGGAGCTGGGCCGTTGGGGGGACTGGAGCTGGGCCGTTGGGGGGACTGGAGCTGGGCCGTTGGGGGGACTGGAGCTGGGCCGTTGGGGGGACTGGAGCTGGGCCGTTGGGGGGACTGGAGCTGGGCCGTTGGGGGGACTGGAGCTGGGCCGTTGGGGGGACTGGAGCTGGGCCGTTGGGGGGACTGGAGCTGGGCCGTTGGGGGGACTGGAGCTGGGCCGTTGGGGGGACTGGAGCTGGGCCGTTGGGGGGACTGGAGCTGGGCCGTTGGGGGGACTGGAGCTGGGCCGTTGGGGGGACTGGAGCTGGGCCGTTGGGGGGACTGGAGCTGGGCCGTTGGGGGGACTGGAGCTGGGCCGTTGGGGGGACTGGAGCTGGGCCGTTGGGGGGACTGGAGCTGGGCCGTTGGGGGGACTGGAGCTGGGCCGTTGGGGGGACTGGAGCTGGGCCGTTGGGGGGACTGGAGCTGGGCCGTTGGGGGGACTGGAGCTGGGCCGTTGGGGGGACTGGAGCTGGGCCGTTGGGGGGACTGGAGCTGGGCCGTTGGGGGGACTGGAGCTGGGCCGTTGGGGGGACTGGAGCTGGGCCGTTGGGGGGACTGGAGCTGGGCCGTTGGGGGGACTGGAGCTGGGCCGTTGGGGGGACTGGAGGACTGGAGCTGGGCCGTTGGGGGGACTGGAGGACTGGAGCTGGGCCGTTGGGGGGACTGGAGGACTGGAGTTGGGGGGACTGGAGGACTGGAGTTGGGTTGTTGGGGGGACTGGAGGACTGGAGCTGGGCCGTTGGGGGGACTGGAGCTGGGCCGTTGGGGGGACTGGAGGACTGGAGCTGGGCCGTTGGGGGGACTGGAGGACTGGAGCTGGGCCGTTGGGGGGACTGGAGTACTGGAGTTGGGGGGACTGGAGGACTGGAGCTGGGCCGTTGGGGGGACTGGAGGACTGGAGTTGGGCCGTTGGGGGGACTGGAGCTGGGCCGTTGGGGGGACTGGAGGACTGGAAGCTGGGCCGTTGGGGGGACTGGAGGACTGGAGTTGGGCCGTTGGGGGGACTGGAGCTGGGCCGTTGGGGGGACTGGAGGACTGGAAGCTGGGCCGTTGGGGGGACTGGAGGACTGGAGTTGGGGGGACTGGAGGACTGGAAGCTGGGCCGTTGGGGGGACTGGAGGACTGGAGCTGGGCCGTTGGGGGGACATGGAGGACTGGAGCTGGGCCGTTGGGGGGACTGGAGGACTGGAGCTGGGCCGTTGGGGGGACTGGAGGACTGGAGCTGGGCCGTTGGGGGGACTGGAGTTGGGTCGTTGGGGGGACTGGAGGACTGGAAGCTCTGCCTGGTTAGATGATCTCCCTGCTGTTGCGGATGGCACAGCACAACACCATACTAAAGATCATCCCTATAATCTAGAGAGAGAGAGAGAGAAAGAGGGATAGATAGAGAGAGAGAGAGGGAAAGATGTCAATTGTATTTCATACCAGGTCTTCTCTGTTGCTTTAATTTATTGTTGTTCTGATTAATATTGTTGTTGTTGTTAATGGTAATCCCATGTCCACTACTACTATTATTATTGCTGTTGGTCCCACCAATTTTTGTTATGGTAAGTATGTAAGTAATTAAAGTCAATAAAGTCTATTGAATTGAGAGAGAGAGAGACAGACAAAGACAGAGAGAAAGGAAGGAGACATTGTTGGAGAGCAATTTAAAGTTGTGTGTTTATGTGTGTGTCTGTCTGTGGGAGAGAAAGACAGACTCCCCAGTCCTGTTCTCACCATGACTCCAGCGATGCCGATCCCCACGTAACCGATGATGTACAGTTTACTGTTGAAGAACTCCTTGATGCCCACCTCACAGTCCTACACACACGTTAGAAAACAACATAAAAGATTTAAATTAAAATTCCAATCTTTTGCCCAAGTTAGCGATGATGGCTATCCAGGTAGTTATCTACTGTCATTAGTCCCACCTTGGTGTCAGCTGGGGCCTCGGGGCAGACGCTCTGGGACGTTCCACAACAGTTCAGCTGCAGGGGAGAGAGGGAGTGTTACCATGATTACGGATAGTCCTGAATGAATCGTAAATAATGATGAGTGACTAAGTTACAGACATACAAATATCAAACCCCCAAGACATGCTAACCTCTCACCATTACAATAACAGGGGAGGTTAGCATTTTATATCATACCCCCAAGACATGCTAACCTCTCACCATTACAATAACAGGGGAGGTTAGCATTTTATATCATACCCCCAAGACATGCTAACCTCTCACCATCACAATAACAGAGGAGGTTAGCATTTTATATCATACCCCAAGACATGCTAACCTCGCACCATTACAATAACAGGGGAGGTTAGCATTTTATATCATACCCCCAAGGCATGCTAGCCTCTCACCATTACAATGACAGGGGAGGTTAGCATTTTATATCATACCCCCAAGACATGCTAACCTCGCACCATTACAATAACAGGGGAGGTTAGCATTGTATATCATACCCCCAAGACATGCTAACCTCTCACCATTACAATAACAGGGGAGGTTAGCATTTTATATCATACCCCCAAGACATGCTAACCTCTCACCATTACAATAACAGGGGAGGTTAGCATTTTATATCAAACCACCAAGACATGCTAACCTCTCACCATTACAATAACAGGGGAGGTTAGCATTTTATATCATACCCCCAAGACATGCTAACCTCTCACCATTACAATAACAGGGGAGGTTAGCATTTTATATCATACCCCCAAGACATGCTAACCTCTCACCATTACAATAACAGGGGAGGTTAGCACTTTATATCATACCCCCAAGACATGCTAACCTCTCACCATTACAATAACAGGGGAGGTTAGCACTTTATATCATACCCCCAAGACATGCTAACCTCTCACCATTACAATAACAGGGGAGGTTAGCATTTTATATCATACCCCCAAGACATACTAACCTCTCACCATTACAATAACAGGGGAGGTTAGCATTTTATATCATACCCCCAAGACATGCTAACCTCTCACCATTACAATAACAGGGGAGGTTAGCATTTTATATCATACCCCCAAGACATGCTAACCTCTCACCATTACAATAACAGGGGAGGTTAGCATTTTATATCATACCCCCAAGACATGCTAACCTCTCACCATTACAATAACAGGGGAGGTTAGCATTGTATATCATACCCCCAAGACATGCTAACCTCTCACCATAACAATAACAGGGGAGGTTAGCATTTTATATCATACCCCCAAGACATGCTAACCTCTCACCATTACAATAACAGGGGAGATTAGCATTTTATATCATAACCCCAAGACATGCTAACCTCTCACCATTACAATAACAGGGGAGGTTAGCATTTTATATCATACCCCCAAGACATGCTAACCTCTCACCATTACAATAACAGGGGAGGTTAGCATTTTATATCATACCCCCAAGACATGCTAACCTCTCACCATTACAATAACAGGGGAGGTTAGCATTTTTTATCATACCACCAAGACAGGCTAACCTCTCACCATTACAATAACAGGGGAGGTTAACATTTTATATCATAAAATGGGGGGGGGGGTTGATATTCGTGCGTCTAACTTTTTCACTCGTCATTATTCAAAATTCATTCAGGACTGTCCGTAACCACGGTAACATCCACATTAATGTAGAAGTGTTTAGAAACATATTCTATTCTTATTTATAATAAAACTGACTCCAAAATGACTCAATACATTATTTACCAGTAATTTCTATTGGGCACAAAATAATCTAAAACACAACCAAAACAAAGGGCAAATACATCCAACAAGTTTAAAGAGTCACAAGTTTGATGGAGTCATTGTGTGATAGGAATATGGGACCAAATACTCAACTTCTGAATACTTTTATACACATAAGTGAATTTGTCCCAATACTTTTGGTTCACTAAAATGGGGGGGGACTAAGTACAGAAATACTGTAATTTCTAAACGATTCATCAGATAAGGATGTAGATACCCTTAAATTAAAGCTGCCAGTCTGCACTTTAACCTCGTAGTCATTGTTTAATTTAAAAAACCAAAGTGTTGGAGTAGAGACAAAATAACAAAATAAAATGTCACACTGTCCCAATACTTATGGAGGGCACTGCCAATCGGTAGTTCTACTAGAGTTTTGTATCACTGAAATCAACAATAAATCTTATGCATCTTCTATCGTATGTACTATTGTTTTCAAGCATCGTTTTCTTCACCAGATAAAATGTCAGTGTTAATGTAACTTACAACTTTGTGGTAAGAGTTTTGTATCATTGTGTTGTTGTTGCTGTTGCCGTCGTTGTAGGATTTGATGTAGTAGTTCTGGACATCTTCGATTATCTGTGAGAAAAGAATCAGACAAGACCGGCAAAATAAAACTATCATTATATTCTGACAGGTGGCGTTACTGCGACGCAAAACGCCACAACTCCGTCTGATTGGTTATCTGAAGTAAGACAATAAATGACAGTTGGAACCACAATAGCGTGGTGGAGTGGTGAGGTGCATTATGGGTACCTTGTCTTTGTTTAAGAAGCCAAACACACCAGCGGCAACCTCTGCTCCAAAGATGATCAGCAGACAGGCAAAGAACTGAAACACAAACACCGGTTAGAGTGGACTGTTTCCATGGTTTCTGATCTGGAACACAAAGACCGGTTAGAGTGGACTGTTTCCATGGTTTCTGATCTGGAACACAAAGACCGGTTAGAGTGGACTGTTTTCATGGTTTCTGACCTGGAACACAAACACCGGGTAGAGTGGACCGTTTCCATGGTTTCTGACCTGGAACACAAACACCGGTTAGAGTGGACTGTTTCCATGGTTTCAGATCTGGAACACAAAGAACGGTTAGAGTGGACTGTTTCCATGGTTTCTGATCTGGAACACAAACACCGGTTAGAGTGGACTGTTTCCATGGTTTCTGATCTGGAACACAAAGACCGGTTAGAGTGGACTGTTTCCATGGTTTCTGATCTGGAACACAAAGACCGGTTAGAGTGGACTGTTTCCATGGTTTCTGACCTGGAACACAAACACCGGGTAGAGTGGACCGTTTCCATGGTTTCTGACCTGGAACACAAACACCGGTTAGAGTGGACTGTTTCCATGGTTTCTGATCTGGGTTTATCCTGAGCTCTTGGCAACAGATGATTAGGTAACATTGTATTCTAAAGGTACACATACTAGCCACTAATTTGTAGTTTATCAGTGTGTATATAAGTAGCATATAAAGTCCTTTAATAAGTATCATGAACCATATACTAGGCCTTAATTAAGTGATTTCCTATTGCAACGTTATAAGTTATCCGTGTTTGACATGAATGTTGGCTGTAGGGAGAGGTATGTCCCTTACTGTCCAATAAGGTCATATCTGGACAGGTTGGTAGAAATATGGTCCCACTTCAGAACAGGGACCATATAGAGGTACCTGTCCCGTATTCGTCCCATTTGGAGACAGCTTACTGAGAGTTCTTCTTGTGTAACTTGTCCTTTATTATAGCTAATAAACCAGGTTATTAGTGATTGGCCTGTTATACATGACTCATCATGTTTGAATTAGAAATCACTTAGTTAAGGCTTAGCATATGGCTAATGAGACCAGTGGTGTAAAGTAGTTAAGTAAAAATACTTTAAAATACTACGTAAGTGGTTTTTCGGGGGTATCTGTACTTTACTATTTATATTTTAGACAAGTTTTACTTCACTACATTCCTAAAGAGAATAATGTACTTTTTACTCCATACATTTTCCCTGACACCCAAAAGTACAAGTTACATTTTCAAAAGGAAAAAAGGTCCAATTGACACAATTATCAAGAGAACATCCCTGGTCATCTCTACTGCCTCTGATCTGGAGGACTTACTAAACAGAGAACATCCCTGGTCATCCCTACTGCCTCTGATCTGGAGGACTCACTAAACAGAGAACATCCCTGGTCATCCCTACTGCCTCTGATCTGGAGGATTCACTAAACAGAGAACATCCCTGGTCATCCCTACTGCCTCTGATCTGGAGGACTCACTAAACAGAGAACATCCCTGGTCATCCCTACTGCCTCTGATCTGGAGGACTCACTAAACAGAGAACATCCCTGGTCATCTCTACTGCCTCTGATCTGGAGGACTCACTAAACAGAGAACATCACTGGTCATCCCTACTGCCTCTGATCTGGAGGACTCACTAAACAGAGAACATCACTGGTCATCCCTACTGCCTCTGATCTGGTGGACTCACTAAACAGAGAACATCCCTGGTCATCCCTACTGCCTCTGATCTGGAGGACTCACTAAACAAAAATGCTTCGTTTGGAAATGATGTCTGAGTGTTGGAGTGTTGCCCTGTCTATCTGTAATGATGTCTGAGTGTTGGAGTGTGTCCCTGGCTATCTGTAATGATGTCTGAGTGTTCCCCTGGCTATCTGTAAATGATGTCTGAGTGTTGGAGTGTTCCCCTGGCTATCTGTAATGACGTCTGAGTGTTGGAGTGTTACCCTGGGTATCTGTAATGATGTCTGAGTGTTGGAGTGTGTCCCTGGCTATCTGTAATGATGTCTGAGTGTTCCCCTGGCTATCTGTAAATGATGTCTGAGTGTTGGAGTGTTCCCCTGGCTATCTGTAAATGATGTCTGAGTGTTGGAGTGTTCCCCTGGCTATCTGTAAATGATGTCTGAGTGTTGGAGTGTTCCCCTGGCTATCTGTAAATGATGTCTGAGTGTTGGAGTGTTCCCCTGGCTATCTGTAATGATGTCTGAGTGTTGGAGTGGTCCCCTGGCTATCTGTAATGATGTCTGAGTGTTCCCCTGGCTATCTGTAAATTATGTCTGAGTGTTGGAGTGTTCCCCTGGCTATCTGTAATGATGTCTGAGTGTTGGAGTGTTCCCCTGGCTATCTGTACATGATGTCTGAGTGTTGGAGTGTTCCCCCTGGCTATCTGTAAATGATGTCTGAGTGTTGGAGTGTTCCCCTGGCTATCTGTAAGGATGTCTGGGTGTTGGACTGTTCCCCTGGCTATCTGTAAATTATGTCTGAGTGTTGGAGTGTTCCCCTGGCTATCTGTAATGATGTCTGAGTGGTCCCCTGGCTATCTGTAATGATATCTGAGTGTTGGAGTGTTCCCCTGGCTATCTGTAAATGATGTCTGAGTGTTGGAGTGTGCCCCTGGCTATCTGTAATGATGTCTGAGTGTTGGAGTGTGCCTCTGACTATCTGTAATGATGTCTGAGTGTTGTAGTGTTCCCCTGGCTATCTGTAATGATGGTCTGAGTGTTGGAGTGTGTCCCTGGCTATCTGTAAATGATGTCTGAGTGTTGGAGTGTTCCCCTGGCTATCTGTAAATAATGTCTGAGTGTTGGAGTGTTCCCCTGGCTATCTGTAAGGATGTCTGGGTGTTGGAGTGTTCCCCTGGCTATCTGTAATGATGTCTGAGTCTTGGAGCGTTCCCCTGGCTATCTGTAATGATGTCTGAGTGTTCCCCTGGCTATCTGTAATGATATCTGAGTGTTGGAGTGTGCCTCTGGCTATCTGTAATGATGTCTGAGTGTTGGAGTGTTCCCCTGGCTATCTGTAATGATGTCTGAGTGGTCCCCTGGCTATCTGTAATGATGTCTGAGTGTTGGAGTGTTCCCCTGGCTATCTGTAATGATGTCTGAGTGTCCCCTGGCTATCTGTAATGATGTCTGAGTGTTGGAGTGTGTCCCTGGCTATCTGTAATAATGTCTGAGTGTTGGAGTGTTCCCCTGGCTATCTGTAATGATGTCTGAGTGTTGGAGTGTTCCCCTGGCTATCTGTAATGATGTCTGAGTGTTGGAGTGTTCCCCCTGGCTATCTGTAATGATGTCTGAGTGTTGGAGTGTTCCCCTGGCTATCTGTAATGATGTCTGAGTGTTCCCCTGGCTATCTGTAAATGATGTCTGAGTGTTGGAGTGTTCCCCTGGCTATCTGTAATGACGTCTGAGTGTTGGAGTGTTACCCTGGGTATCTGTAATGATGTCTGAGTGTTGGAGTGTGTCCCTGGCTATCTGTAATGATGTCTGAGTGTTCCCCTGGCTATCTGTAAATGATGTCTGAGTGTTGGAGTGTTCCCCTGGCTATCTGTAAATGATGTCTGAGTGTTGGAGTGTTCCCCTGGCTATCTGTAAATGATGTCTGAGTGTTGGAGTGTTCCCCTGGCTATCTGTAATGATGTCTGAGTGTTGGAGTGGTCCCCTGGCTATCTGTAATGATGTCTGAGTGTTCCCCTGGCTATCTGTAAATTATGTCTGAGTGTTGGAGTGTTCCCCTGGCTATCTGTAATGATGTCTGAGTGTTGGAGTGTTCCCCTGGCTATCTGTACATGATGTCTGAGTGTTGGAGTGTTCCCCTGGCTATCTGTAAATGATGTCTGAGTGTTGGAGTGTGCCCCTGGCTATCTGTAATGATGTCTGAGTGTTGGAGTGTGCCTCTGACTATCTGTAATGATGTCTGAGTGTTGTAGTGTTCCCCTGGCTATCTGTAATGATGTCTGAGTGTTGGAGTGTGTCCCTGGCTATCTGTAAATGATGTCTGAGTGTTGGAGTGTTCCCCTGGCTATCTGTAAATTATGTCTGAGTGTTGGAGTGTTCCCCTGGCTATCTGTAAGGATGTCTGGGTGTTGGAGTGTTCCCCTGGCTATCTGTAATGATGTCTGAGTCTTGGAGCGTTCCCCTGGCTATCTGTAATGATGTCTGAGTGTTCCCCTGGCTATCTGTAATGATATCTGAGTGTTGGAGTGTGCCTCTGGCTATCTGTAATGATGTCTGAGTGTTGGAGTGTTCCCCTGGCTATCTGTAATGATGTCTGAGTGTTCCCCTGGCTTTCTGTAATGATGTCTGAGTGTTGGAGTGTTCCCCTGGCTATCTGTAATGATGTCTGAGTGATGGAGTGTTCCCCTGGCTATCTGTAATGATGTCTGAGTGTTGGAGTGTTCCCCTGGCTATCTTTAATGATGTCTGAGTGTTGGAGTGTTCCCCTGGCTATCTGTAATGATGTCTGAGTGTCCCCTGGCTATCTGTAATGATGTCTGAGTGTTGGAGTGTGTCCCTGGCTATCTGTAATAATGTCTGAGTGTTGGAGTGTTCCCCTGGCTATCTGTAATGATGTCTGAGTGTTGGAGTGTTCCCCTGGCTATCTGTAATGATGTCTGAGTGTTGGAGTGTTCCCCCTGGCTATCTGTAATGATGTCTGAGTGTTGGAGTGTTCCCCTGGCTATCTGTAATGATGTCTGAGTGTTGGAGTGTTCCCCTGGCTATCTGTAATGATGTCTGAGTGTTGGAGTGTTCCCCTGGCTATCTGTAATGATGTCTGAGTGATGGAGTGTTCCCCTGGCTATCTGTAAATGATGTCTGAGTGTTGGAGTGTTCCCCTGGCTATCTGTAATGATGTCTGAGTGTTGGAGTGTTCCCCTGGCTATCTGTAATGATGTCTGAGTGTTGGAGTGTTCCCCTGGCTATCTGTAATGATGTCTGAGTGTTGGAGTGTTCCCCTGGCTATCTGTAATGATGTCTGAGTGTTGGAGTGTGTCCCTGGCTATCTGTAATGATGTCTGAGTGTTGGAGTGTTCCCCTGGCTATCTGTAAATGATGTCTGAGTGTTGGAGTGTTCCCCTGGCTATCTGTAAATGATGTCTGAGTGTTGGAGTGTTCCTCTGGCTATCTGTAATGATGTCTGAGTGTTGGAGTGTTCCCCTGGCTATCTGTAAATGATGTCTGGGTGTTGGAGTGTTCCCCTGGCTATCTGTTAATAATGTCTGAGTGTTGGAGTGTTCCCCTGGCTATCTGTAAATGATGTCTGGGTGTTGGAGAGTTCCCCTGGCTATCTGTAATGATGTCTGAGTGTTGGAGTGTTCCCCTGGCTATCTGTTAATAATGTCTGAGTGTTGGAGTGTTCCCCTGGCTATCTGTAAATGATGTCTGGGTGTTGGAGTGTTCCCCTGGCTATCTGTAATGATGTCTGAGTGTTGGAGTGTTCCCCTGGCTATCTGTAATGCTGTCTGAGTGTTGGACTGTTCCCCTGGCTATCTGTAATGATGTCTAAGTGTTGGAGTGTTGCCCCGGCTATCTGTAATGATGTCTGAGTGTTGGAGTGTTCCCCTGGCTATCTGTAAATAATGTCTAAGTGTTGGAGTGTTCCCCTGGCTATCTGTAAATGATGTCTGAGTGTTGGAGTGTTCCCCTGGCTATCTGTAAATGATGTCTGAGTGTTGGAGTGTTCCCCTGGCTATCTGTAAATTATGTCTGAGTGTTGGAGTGTGCCCCTGGCTAACTGTAATGATGTCTGAGTGTTGGAGTGTTCCCCTGGCTATCTGTAATGATGTCTAAGTGATGGAGTGTGCCCCTGGCTATCTGTAATGATGTCTGAGTGTTGGAGTGTTCCCCTGGCTATCTGTAAATGATGTCTGAGTGTTGGAGTGTTCCCCTGGCTATCTGTAATGATGTCTGAGTGATGGAGTGTGTTCCTGGTTTTCTGTAATGATGTCTGAGTGTTGGAGTGTTCCCCTGGCTATCTGTAAATGATGTCTGAGTGTTGGAGTGTTCCCCTGGCTATCTGTAAATAATGTCTGAGTGTTGGAGTGTGTCCCTGGCTATCTGTAAATAATGTCTGAGTGTTGGAGTGTGTCCCTGGCTATCTGTAAATAATGTCTGAGTGTTGGAGTGTTCCCCTGGCTATCTGTAAATAATGTCTGAGTGTTGGAGTGTTCCCCTGGCTATCTGTAAATGATGTCTGAGTGTTGGAGTGTTCCCCTGGCTATCTGTAAATGATTTCGGAGTGTTGGAGTGTTCCCCTGGCTATCTGTAAATGATGTCTGAGTGTTAGTGTTCCTCTGGCTATCCGTAATGATGTCTGAGTGCTGGAGTGTTCCCCTGGCTATCTGTAATGATGTCTAAGTGTTGGAGTGTTGCCCTGGCTATCTGTAATGATGTCTGAGTGTTGGAGTGTTCCCCTGGCTATCTGTAAATAATGTCTAAGTGTTGGAGTGTTCCCCTGGCTATCTGTAAATGATGTCTGAGTGTTGGAGTGTTCCCCTGGCTATCTGTAAATGATGTCTGAGTGTTGGAGTGTTCCCCTGGCTATCTGTAATGATGTCTGAGTGTTGGAGTGTTCCCCTGGCTATCTGTAATGATGTCTGAGTGTTGTAGTGTTCCCCTGGCTATCTGTAATGATGTCTGAGTGTTGGAGTGTTCCCCTGGCTATCTGTAATGATGTCTGAGTGTTGTAGTGTTCCCCTGGCTATCTGTAATGATGTCTGAGTGTTGGAGTGTGTCCCTGGCTATCTGTAATGATGTCTGAGTGTTGGAGTGTGCCTCTGACTATCTGTAATGATGTCTGAGTGTTGTAGTGTTCCCCTGGCTATCTGTAATGATGGTCTGAGTGTTGGAGTGTGTCCCTGGCTATCTGTAAATGATGTCTGAGTGTTGGAGTGTTCCCCTGGCTATCTGTAAATAATGTCTGAGTGTTGGAGTGTTCCCCTGGCTATCTGTAAGGATGTCTGGGTGTTGGAGTGTTCCCCTGGCTATCTGTAATGATGTCTGAGTCTTGGAGCGTTCCCCTGGCTATCTGTAATGATGTCTGAGTGTTCCCCTGGCTATCTGTAATGATATCTGAGTGTTGGAGTGTGCCTCTGGCTATCTGTAATGATGTCTGAGTGTTGGAGTGTTCCCCTGGCTATCTGTAATGATGTCTGAGTGGTCCCCTGGCTATCTGTAATGATGTCTGAGTGTTGGAGTGTTCCCCTGGCTATCTGTAATGATGTCTGAGTGTCCCCTGGCTATCTGTAATGATGTCTGAGTGTTGGAGTGTGTCCCTGGCTATCTGTAATAATGTCTGAGTGTTGGAGTGTTCCCCTGGCTATCTGTAATGATGTCTGAGTGTTGGAGTGTTCCCCTGGCTATCTGTAATGATGTCTGAGTGTTGGAGTGTTCCCCCTGGCTATCTGTAATGATGTCTGAGTGTTGGAGTGTTCCCCTGGCTATCTGTAATGATGTCTGAGTGTTCCCCTGGCTATCTGTAAATGATGTCTGAGTGTTGGAGTGTTCCCCTGGCTATCTGTAATGACGTCTGAGTGTTGGAGTGTTACCCTGGGTATCTGTAATGATGTCTGAGTGTTGGAGTGTGTCCCTGGCTATCTGTAATGATGTCTGAGTGCTCCCCTGGCTATCTGTAAATGATGTCTGAGTGTTGGAGTGTTCCCCTGGCTATCTGTAATGATGTCTAAGTGATGGAGTGTGCCCCTGGCTATCTGTAATGATGTCTGAGTGTTGGAGTGTTCCCCTGGCTATCTGTAAATGATGTCTGAGTGTTGGAGTGTTCCCCTGGCTATCTGTAATGATGTCTGAGTGATGGAGTGTGTTCCTGGTTTTCTGTAATGATGTCTGAGTGTTGGAGTGTTCCCCTGGCTATCTGTAAATGATGTCTGAGTGTTGGAGTGTTCCCCTGGCTATCTGTAAATAATGTCTGAGTGTTGGAGTGTGTCCCTGGCTATCTGTAAATAATGTCTGAGTGTTGGAGTGTGTCCCTGGCTATCTGTAAATAATGTCTGAGTGTTGGAGTGTTCCCCTGGCTATCTGTAAATAATGTCTGAGTGTTGGAGTGTTCCCCTGGCTATCTTTAAATGATGTCTGAGTGTTGGAGTGTTCCCCTGGCTATCTGTAAATGATTTCGGAGTGTTGGAGTGTTCCCCTGGCTATCTGTAAATGATGTCTGAGTGTTAGTGTTCCTCTGGCTATCCGTAATGATGTCTGAGTGCTGGAGTGTTCCCCTGGCTATCTGTAATGATGTCTAAGTGTTGGAGTGTTGCCCTGGCTATCTGTAATGATGTCTGAGTGTTGGAGTGTTCCCCTGGCTATCTGTAAATAATGTCTAAGTGTTGGAGTGTTCCCCTGGCTATCTGTAAATGATGTCTGAGTGTTGGAGTGTTCCCCTGGCTATCTGTAAATGATGTCTGAGTGTTGGAGTGTTCCCCTGGCTATCTGTAATGATGTCTGAGTGTTGGAGTGTTCCCCTGGCTATCTGTAATGATGTCTGAGTGTTGTAGTGTTCCCCTGGCTATCTGTAATGATGTCTGAGTGTTGGAGTGTTCCCCTGGCTATCTGTAATGATGTCTGAGTGTTGTAGTGTTCCCCTGGCTATCTGTAATGATGTCTGAGTGTTGGAGTGTGTCCCTGGCTATCTGTAATGATGTCTGAGTGTTGGAGTGTGCCTCTGACTATCTGTAATGATGTCTGAGTGTTGTAGTGTTCCCCTGGCTATCTGTAATGATGGTCTGAGTGTTGGAGTGTGTCCCTGGCTATCTGTAAATGATGTCTGAGTGTTGGAGTGTTCCCCTGGCTATCTGTAAATAATGTATGAGTGTTGGAGTGTTCCCCTGGCTATCTGTAAGGATGTCTGGGTGTTGGAGTGTTCCCCTGGCTATCTGTAATGATGTCTGAGTCTTGGAGCGTTCCCCTGGCTATCTGTAATGATGTCTGAGTGTTCCCCTGGCTATCTGTAATGATATCTGAGTGTTGGAGTGTGCCTCTGGCTATCTGTAATGATGTCTGAGTGTTGGAGTGTTCCCCTGGCTATCTGTAATGATGTCTGAGTGGTCCCCTGGCTATCTGTAATGATGTCTGAGTGTTGGAGTGTTCCCCTGGCTATCTGTAATGATGTCTGAGTGTCCCCTGGCTATCTGTAATGATGTCTGAGTGTTGGAGTGTGTCCCTGGCTATCTGTAATAATGTCTGAGTGTTGGAGTGTTCCCCTGGCTATCTGTAATGATGTCTGAGTGTTGGAGTGTTCCCCTGGCTATCTGTAATGATGTCTGAGTGTTGGAGTGTTCCCCCTGGCTATCTGTAATGATGTCTGAGTGTTGGAGTGTTCCCCTGGCTATCTGTAATGATGTCTGAGTGTTCCCCTGGCTATCTGTAAATGATGTCTGAGTGTTGGAGTGTTCCCCTGGCTATCTGTAATGACGTCTGAGTGTTGGAGTGTTACCCTGGGTATCTGTAATGATGTCTGAGTGTTGGAGTGTGTCCCTGGCTATCTGTAATGATGTCTGAGTGTTCCCCTGGCTATCTGTAAATGATGTCTGAGTGTTGGAGTGTTCCCCTGGCTATCTGTAAATGATGTCTGAGTGTTGGAGTGTTCCCCTGGCTATCTGTAAATGATGTCTGAGTGTTGGAGTGTTCCCCTGGCTATCTGTAATGATGTCTGAGTGTTGGAGTGGTCCCCTGGCTATCTGTAATGATGTCTGAGTGTTCCCCTGGCTATCTGTAAATTATGTCTGAGTGTTGGAGTGTTCCCCTGGCTATCTGTAATGATGTCTGAGTGTTGGAGTGTTCCCCTGGCTATCTGTACATGATGTCTGAGTGTTGGAGTGTTCCCCTGGCTATCTGTAAATGATGTCTGAGTGTTGGAGTGTTCCCCTGGCTATCTGTAATGATGTCTGAGTGTTGGAGTGTGCCTCTGACTATCTGTAATGATGTCTGAGTGTTGTAGTGTTCCCCTGGCTATCTGTAATGATGTCTGAGTGTTGGAGTGTGTCCCTGGCTATCTGTAAATGATGTCTGAGTGTTGGAGTGTTCCCCTGGCTATCTGTAAATAATGTCTGAGTGTTGGAGTGTTCCCCTGGCTATCTGTAAGGATGTCTGGGTGTTGGAGTGTTCCCCTGGCTATCTGTAATGATGTCTGAGTCTTGGAGCGTTCCCCTGGCTATCTGTAATGATGTCTGAGTGTTCCCCTGGCTATCTGTAATGATATCTGAGTGTTGGAGTGTGCCTCTGGCTATCTGTAATGATGTCTGAGTGTTGGAGTGTTCCCCTGGCTATCTGTAATGATGTCTGAGTGGTCCCCTGGCTATCTGTAATGATGTCTGAGTGTTGGAGTGTTCCCCTGGCTATCTGTAATGATGTCTGAGTGTTGGAGTGTGTCCCTGGCTATCTGTAATGATGTCTGAGTGTTGGAGTGTGTCCCTGGCTATCTGTAATGATGTCTGAGTGTTGGAGTGTGCCTCTGGCTATCTGTAATGATGTCTGAGTGTTGGAGTGTTCCCCTGGCTATCTGTAATGATGTCTGAGTGTTGGAGTGTTCCCCTGGCTTTCTGTAATGATGTCTGAGTGTTGGAGTGTTCCCCTGGCTATCTGTAATGATGTCTGAGTGATGGAGTGTTCCCCTGGCTATCTGTAATGATGTCTGAGTGTTGGAGTGTTCCCCTGGCTATCTTTAATGATGTCTGAGTGTTGGAGTGTTCCCCTGGCTATCTGTAATGATGTCTGAGTGTCCCCTGGCTATCTGTAATGATGTCTGAGTGTTGGAGTGTGTCCCTGGCTATCTGTAATAATGTCTGAGTGTTGGAGTGTTCCCCTGGCTATCTGTAATGATGTCTGAGTGTTGGAGTGTTCCCCTGGCTATCTGTAATGATGTCTGAGTGTTGGAGTGTTCCCCCTGGCTATCTGTAATGATGTCTGAGTGTTGGAGTGTTCCCCTGGCTATCTGTAATGATGTCTGAGTGTTGGAGTGTTCCCCTGGCTATCTGTAATGATGTCTGAGTGTTGGAGTGTTCCCCTGGCTATCTGTAATGATGTCTGAGTGATGGAGTGTTCCCCTGGCTATCTGTAAATGATGTCTGAGTGTTGGAGTGTTCCCCTGGCTATCTGTAATGATGTCTGAGTGTTGGAGTGTTCCCCTGGCTATCTGTAATGATGTCTGAGTGTTGGAGTGTTCCCCTGGCTATCTGTAATGATGTCTGAGTGTTGGAGTGTTCCCCTGGCTATCTGTAATGATGTCTGAGTGTTGGAGTGTGTCCCTGGCTATCTGTAATGATGTCTGAGTGTTGGAGTGTTCCCCTGGCTATCTGTAAATGATGTCTGAGTGTTGGAGTGTTCCCCTGGCTATCTGTAAATTATGTCTGAGTGTTGGAGTGTTCCTCTGGCTATCTGTAATGATGTCTGAGTGTTGGAGTGTTCCCCTGGCTATCTGTAAATGATGTCTGGGTGTTGGAGTGTTCCCCTGGCTATCTGTTAATAATGTCTGAGTGTTGGAGTGTTCCCCTGGCTATCTGTAAATGATGTCTGGGTGTTGGAGAGTTCCCCTGGCTATCTGTAATGATGTCTGAGTGTTGGAGTGTTCCCCTGGCTATCTGTTAATAATGTCTGAGTGTTGGAGTGTTCCCCTGGCTATCTGTAAATGATGTCTGGGTGTTGGAGTGTTCCCCTGGCTATCTGTAATGATGTCTGAGTGTTGGAGTGTTCCCCTGGCTATCTGTAATGCTGTCTGAGTGTTGGACTGTTCCCCTGGCTATCTGTAATGATGTCTAAGTGTTGGAGTGTTGCCCCGGCTATCTGTAATGATGTCTGAGTGTTGGAGTGTTCCCCTGGCTATCTGTAAATAATGTCTAAGTGTTGGAGTGTTCCCCTGGCTATCTGTAAATGATGTCTGAGTGTTGGAGTGTTCCCCTGGCTATCTGTAAATGATGTCTGAGTGTTGGAGTGTTCCCCTGGCTATCTGTAAATTATGTCTGAGTGTTGGAGTGTGCCCCTGGCTAACTGTAATGATGTCTGAGTGTTGGAGTGTTCCCCTGGCTATCTGTAATGATGTCTAAGTGATGGAGTGTGCCCCTGGCTATCTGTAATGATGTCTGAGTGTTGGAGTGTTCCCCTGGCTATCTGTAAATGATGTCTGAGTGTTGGAGTGTTCCCCTGGCTATCTGTAATGATGTCTGAGTGATGGAGTGTGTTCCTGGTTTTCTGTAATGATGTCTGAGTGTTGGAGTGTTCCCCTGGCTATCTGTAAATGATGTCTGAGTGTTGGAGTGTTCCCCTGGCTATCTGTAAATAATGTCTGAGTGTTGGAGTGTGTCCCTGGCTATCTGTAAATAATGTCTGAGTGTTGGAGTGTGTCCCTGGCTATCTGTAAATAATGTCTGAGTGTTGGAGTGTTCCCCTGGCTATCTGTAAATAATGTCTGAGTGTTGGAGTGTTCCCCTGGCTATCTGTAAATGATGTCTGAGTGTTGGAGTGTTCCCCTGGCTATCTGTAAATGATTTCGGAGTGTTGGAGTGTTCCCCTGGCTATCTGTAAATGATGTCTGAGTGTTAGTGTTCCTCTGGCTATCCGTAATGATGTCTGAGTGCTGGAGTGTTCCCCTGGCTATCTGTAATGATGTCTAAGTGTTGGAGTGTTGCCCTGGCTATCTGTAATGATGTCTGAGTGTTGGAGTGTTCCCCTGGCTATCTGTAAATAGTGTCTAAGTGTTGGAGTGTTCCCCTGGCTATCTGTAAATGATGTCTGAGTGTTGGAGTGTTCCCCTGGCTATCTGTAAATGATGTCTGAGTGTTGGAGTGTTCCCCTGGCTATCTGTAATGATGTCTGAGTGTTGGAGTGTTCCCCTGGCTATCTGTAATGATGTCTGAGTGTTGTAGTGTTCCCCTGGCTATCTGTAATGATGTCTGAGTGTTGGAGTGTTCCCCTGGCTATCTGTAATGATGTCTGAGTGTTGTAGTGTTCCCCTGGCTATCTGTAATGATGTCTGAGTGTTGGAGTGTGTCCCTGGCTATCTGTAATGATGTCTGAGTGTTGGAGTGTGCCTCTGACTATCTGTAATGATGTCTGAGTGTTGTAGTGTTCCCCTGGCTATCTGTAATGATGGTCTGAGTGTTGGAGTGTGTCCCTGGCTATCTGTAAATGATGTCTGAGTGTTGGAGTGTTCCCCTGGCTATCTGTAAATAATGTCTGAGTGTTGGAGTGTTCCCCTGGCTATCTGTAATGATGTCTGAGTCTTGGAGCGTTCCCCTGGCTATCTGTAATGATGTCTGAGTGTTCCCCTGGCTATCTGTAATGATATCTGAGTGTTGGAGTGTGCCTCTGGCTATCTGTAATGATGTCTGAGTGTTGGAGTGTTCCCCTGGCTATCTGTAATGATGTCTGAGTGTTGGAGTGTTCCCCTGGCTATCTGTAATGATGTCTGAGTGTTGGAGTGTTCCCCTGGCTATCTGTAATGATGTCTGAGTGGTCCCCTGGCTATCTGTAATGATGTCTGAGTGTTGGAGTGTTCCCCTGGCTATCTGTAATGATGTCTGAGTGTCCCCTGGCTATCTGTAATGATGTCTGAGTGTTGGAGTGTGTCCCTGGCTATCTGTAATAATGTCTGAGTGTTGGAGTGTTCCCCTGGCTATCTGTAATGATGTCTGAGTGTTGGAGTGTTCCCCTGGCTATCTGTAATGATGTCTGAGTGTTGGAGTGTTCCCCCTGGCTATCTGTAATGATGTCTGAGTGTTGGAGTGTTCCCCTGGCTATCTGTAATGATGTCTGAGTGTTCCCCTGGCTATCTGTAATGATATCTGAGTGTTGGAGTGTGCCTCTGGCTATCTGTAATGATGTCTGAGTGTTGGAGTGTTCCCCTGGCTATCTGTAATGATGTCTGAGTGGTCCCCTGGCTATCTGTAATGATGTCTGAGTGTTGGAGTGTTCCCCTGGCTATCTGTAATGATGTCTGAGTGTTGGAGTGTGTCCCTGGCTATCTGTAATGATGTCTGAGTGTTGGAGTGTGTCCCTGGCTATCTGTAATGATGTCTGAGTGTTGGAGTGTGCCTCTGGCTATCTGTAATGATGTCTGAGTGTTGGAGTGTTCCCCTGGCTATCTGTAATGATGTCTGAGTGTTGGAGTGTTCCCCTGGCTTTCTGTAATGATGTCTGAGTGTTGGAGTGTTCCCCTGGCTATCTGTAATGATGTCTGAGTGATGGAGTGTTCCCCTGGCTATCTGTAATGATGTCTGAGTGTTGGAGTGTTCCCCTGGCTATCTTTAATGATGTCTGAGTGTTGGAGTGTTCCCCTGGCTATCTGTAATGATGTCTGAGTGTCCCCTGGCTATCTGTAATGATGTCTGAGTGTTGGAGTGTGTCCCTGGCTATCTGTAATAATGTCTGAGTGTTGGAGTGTTCCCCTGGCTATCTGTAATGATGTCTGAGTGTTGGAGTGTTCCCCTGGCTATCTGTAATGATGTCTGAGTGTTGGAGTGTTCCCCCTGGCTATCTGTAATGATGTCTGAGTGTTGGAGTGTTCCCCTGGCTATCTGTAATGATGTCTGAGTGTTGGAGTGTTCCCCTGGCTATCTGTAATGATGTCTGAGTGTTGGAGTGTTCCCCTGGCTATCTGTAATGATGTCTGAGTGATGGAGTGTTCCCCTGGCTATCTGTAAATGATGTCTGAGTGTTGGAGTGTTCCCCTGGCTATCTGTAATGATGTCTGAGTGTTGGAGTGTTCCCCTGGCTATCTGTAATGATGTCTGAGTGTTGGAGTGTTCCCCTGGCTATCTGTAATGATGTCTGAGTGTTGGAGTGTTCCCCTGGCTATCTGTAATGATGTCTGAGTGTTGGAGTGTGTCCCTGGCTATCTGTAATGATGTCTGAGTGTTGGAGTGTTCCCCTGGCTATCTGTAAATGATGTCTGAGTGTTGGAGTGTTCCCCTGGCTATCTGTAAATTATGTCTGAGTGTTGGAGTGTTCCTCTGGCTATCTGTAATGATGTCTGAGTGTTGGAGTGTTCCCCTGGCTATCTGTAAATGATGTCTGGGTGTTGGAGTGTTCCCCTGGCTATCTGTTAATAATGTCTGAGTGTTGGAGTGTTCCCCTGGCTATCTGTAAATGATGTCTGGGTGTTGGAGAGTTCCCCTGGCTATCTGTAATGATGTCTGAGTGTTGGAGTGTTCCCCTGGCTATCTGTTAATAATGTCTGAGTGTTGGAGTGTTCCCCTGGCTATCTGTAAATGATGTCTGGGTGTTGGAGAGTTCCCCTGGCTATCTGTAATGATGTCTGAGTGTTGGAGTGTTCCCCTGGCTATCTGTAATGATGTCTGAGTGTTCCCCTGGCTATCTGTAAATGATGTCTGAGTGTTGGAGTGTTCCCCTGGCTATCTGTAATGACGTCTGAGTGTTGGAGTGTTACCCTGGGTATCTGTAATGATGTCTGAGTGTTGGAGTGTGTCCCTGGCTATCTGTAATGATGTCTGAGTGTTCCCCTGGCTATCTGTAAATGATGTCTGAGTGTTGGAGTGTTCCCCTGGCTATCTGTAATGATGTCTAAGTGATGGAGTGTGCCCCTGGCTATCTGTAATGATGTCTGAGTGTTGGAGTGTTCCCCTGGCTATCTGTAAATGATGTCTGAGTGTTGGAGTGTTCCCCTGGCTATCTGTAATGATGTCTGAGTGATGGAGTGTGTTCCTGGTTTTCTGTAATGATGTCTGAGTGTTGGAGTGTTCCCCTGGCTATCTGTAAATGATGTCTGAGTGTTGGAGTGTTCCCCTGGCTATCTGTAAATAATGTCTGAGTGTTGGAGTGTGTCCCTGGCTATCTGTAAATAATGTCTGAGTGTTGGAGTGTGTCCCTGGCTATCTGTAAATAATGTCTGAGTGTTGGAGTGTTCCCCTGGCTATCTGTAAATAATGTCTGAGTGTTGGAGTGTTCCCCTGGCTATCTTTAAATGATGTCTGAGTGTTGGAGTGTTCCCCTGGCTATCTGTAAATGATTTCGGAGTGTTGGAGTGTTCCCCTGGCTATCTGTAAATGATGTCTGAGTGTTAGTGTTCCTCTGGCTATCCGTAATGATGTCTGAGTGCTGTAGTGTTCCCCTGGCTATCTGTAATGATGTCTAAGTGTTGGAGTGTTGCCCTGGCTATCTGTAATGATGTCTGAGTGTTGGAGTGTTCCCCTGGCTATCTGTAATGATGTCTGAGTGGTCCCCTGGCTATCTGTAATGATGTCTGAGTGTTGGAGTGTTCCCCTGGCTATCTGTAATGATGTCTGAGTGTTGTAGTGTTCCCCTGGCTATCTGTAATGATGTCTGAGTGTTGGAGTGTTCCCCTGGCTATCTGTAATGATGTCTGAGTGTTGTAGTGTTCCCCTGGCTATCTGTAATGATGTCTGAGTGTTGGAGTGTGTCCCTGGCTATCTGTAATGATGTCTGAGTGTTGGAGTGTGCCTCTGACTATCTGTAATGATGTCTGAGTGTTGTAGTGTTCCCCTGGCTATCTGTAATGATGGTCTGAGTGTTGGAGTGTGTCCCTGGCTATCTGTAAATGATGTCTGAGTGTTGGAGTGTTCCCCTGGCTATCTGTAAGGATGTCTGGGTGTTGGAGTGTTCCCCTGGCTATCTGTAATGATGTCTGAGTCTTGGAGCGTTCCCCTGGCTATCTGTAATGATGTCTGAGTGTTCCCCTGGCTATCTGTAATGATATCTGAGTGTTGGAGTGTGCCTCTGGCTATCTGTAATGATGTCTGAGTGTTGGAGTGTTCCCCTGGCTATCTGTAATGATGTCTGAGTGGTCCCCTGGCTATCTGTAATGATGTCTGAGTGTTGGAGTGTTCCCCTGGCTATCTGTAATGATGTCTGAGTGTCCCCTGGCTATCTGTAATGATGTCTGAGTGTTGGAGTGTGTCCCTGGCTATCTGTAATAATGTCTGAGTGTTGGAGTGTTCCCCTGGCTATCTGTAATGATGTCTGAGTGTTGGAGTGTTCCCCTGGCTATCTGTAATGATGTCTGAGTGTTGGAGTGTTCCCCCTGGCTATCTGTAATGATGTCTGAGTGTTGGAGTGTTCCCCTGGCTATCTGTAATGATGTCTGAGTGTTCCCCTGGCTATCTGTAAATGATGTCTGAGTGTTGGAGTGTTCCCCTGGCTATCTGTAATGACGTCTGAGTGTTGGAGTGTTACCCTGGGTATCTGTAATGATGTCTGAGTGTTGGAGTGTGTCCCTGGCTATCTGTAATGATGTCTGAGTGTTCCCCTGGCTATCTGTAAATGATGTCTGAGTGTTGGAGTGTTCCCCTGGCTATCTGTAAATGATGTCTGAGTGTTGGAGTGTTCCCCTGGCTATCTGTAAATGATGTCTGAGTGTTGGAGTGTTCCCCTGGCTATCTGTAATGATGTCTGAGTGTTGGAGTGGTCCCCTGGCTATCTGTAATGATGTCTGAGTGTTCCCCTGGCTATCTGTAAATTATGTCTGAGTGTTGGAGTGTTCCCCTGGCTATCTGTAATGATGTCTGAGTGTTGGAGTGTTCCCCTGGCTATCTGTACATGATGTCTGAGTGTTGGAGTGTTCCCCTGGCTATCTGTAAATGATGTCTGAGTGTTGGAGTGTGCCCCTGGCTATCTGTAATGATGTCTGAGTGTTGGAGTGTGCCTCTGACTATCTGTAATGATGTCTGAGTGTTGTAGTGTTCCCCTGGCTATCTGTAATGATGTCTGAGTGTTGGAGTGTGTCCCTGGCTATCTGTAAATGATGTCTGAGTGTTGGAGTGTTCCCCTGGCTATCTGTAAATAATGTCTGAGTGTTGGAGTGTTCCCCTGGCTATCTGTAAGGATGTCTGGGTGTTGGAGTGTTCCCCTGGCTATCTGTAATGATGTCTGAGTCTTGGAGCGTTCCCCTGGCTATCTGTAATGATGTCTGAGTGTTCCCCTGGCTATCTGTAATGATATCTGAGTGTTGGAGTGTGCCTCTGGCTATCTGTAATGATGTCTGAGTGTTGGAGTGTTCCCCTGGCTATCTGTAATGATGTCTGAGAGGTCCCCTGGCTATCTGTAATGATGTCTGAGTGTTGGAGTGTTCCCCTGGCTATCTGTAAGGATGTCTGAGTGTTGGAGTGTGTCCCTGGCTATCTGTAATGATGTCTGAGTGTTGGAGTGTGTCCCTGGCTATCTGTAATGATGTCTGAGTGTTGGAGTGTGCCTCTGGCTATCTGTAATGATGTCTGAGTGTTGGAGTGTTCCCCTGGCTATCTGTAATGATGTCTGAGTGTTGGAGTGTTCCCCTGGCTTTCTGTAATGATGTCTGAGTGTTGGAGTGTTCCCCTGGCTATCTGTAATGATGTCTGAGTGATGGAGTGTTCCCCTGGCTATCTGTAATGATGTCTGAGTGTTGGAGTGTTCCCCTGGCTATCTTTAATGATGTCTGAGTGTTGGAGTGTTCCCCTGGCTATCTGTAATGATGTCTGAGTGTCCCCTGGCTATCTGTAATGATGTCTGAGTGTTGGAGTGTGTCCCTGGCTATCTGTAATAATGTCTGAGTGTTGGAGTGTTCCCCTGGCTATCTGTAATGATGTCTGAGTGTTGGAGTGTTCCCCTGGCTATCTGTAATGATGTCTGAGTGTTGGAGTGTTCCCCCTGGCTATCTGTAATGATGTCTGAGTGTTGGAGTGTTCCCCTGGCTATCTGTAATGATGTCTGAGTGTTGGAGTGTTCCCCTGGCTATCTGTAATGATGTCTGAGTGTTGGAGTGTTCCCCTGGCTATCTGTAATGATGTCTGAGTGATGGAGTGTTCCCCTGGCTATCTGTAAATGATGTCTGAGTGTTGGAGTGTTCCCCTGGCTATCTGTAATGATGTCTGAGTGTTGGAGTGTTCCCCTGGCTATCTGTAATGATGTCTGAGTGTTGGAGTGTTCCCCTGGCTATCTGTAATGATGTCTGAGTGTTGGAGTGTTCCCCTGGCTATCTGTAATGATGTCTGAGTGTTGGAGTGTGTCCCTGGCTATCTGTAATGATGTCTGAGTGTTGGAGTGTTCCCCTGGCTATCTGTAAATGATGTCTGAGTGTTGGAGTGTTCCCCTGGCTATCTGTAAATTATGTCTGAGTGTTGGAGTGTTCCTCTGGCTATCTGTAATGATGTCTGAGTGTTGGAGTGTTCCCCTGGCTATCTGTAAATGATGTCTGGGTGTTGGAGTGTTCCCCTGGCTATCTGTTAATAATGTCTGAGTGTTGGAGTGTTCCCCTGGCTATCTGTAAATGATGTCTGGGTGTTGGAGAGTTCCCCTGGCTATCTGTAATGATGTCTGAGTGTTGGAGTGTTCCCCTGGCTATCTGTTAATAATGTCTGAGTGTTGGAGTGTTCCCCTGGCTATCTGTAAATGATGTCTGGGTGTTGGAGTGTTCCCCTGGCTATCTGTAATGATGTCTGAGTGTTGGAGTGTTGCCCCGGCTATCTGTAATGATGTCTGAGTGTTGGAGTGTTCCCCTGGCTATCTGTAAATAATGTCTAAGTGTTGGAGTGTTCCCCTGGCTATCTGTAAATGATGTCTGAGTGTTGGAGTGTTCCCCTGGCTATCTGTAAATGATGTCTGAGTGTTGGAGTGTTCCCCTGGCTATCTGTAAATTATGTCTGAGTGTTGGAGTGTGCCCCTGGCTAACTGTAATGATGTCTGAGTGTTGGAGTGTTCCCCTGGCTATCTGTAATGATGTCTAAGTGATGGAGTGTGCCCCTGGCTATCTGTAATGATGTCTGAGTGTTGGAGTGTTCCCCTGGCTATCTGTAAATGATGTCTGAGTGTTGGAGTGTTCCCCTGGCTATCTGTAATGATGTCTGAGTGATGGAGTGTGTTCCTGGTTTTCTGTAATGATGTCTGAGTGTTGGAGTGTTCCCCTGGCTATCTGTAAATGATGTCTGAGTGTTGGAGTGTTCCCCTGGCTATCTGTAAATAATGTCTGAGTGTTGGAGTGTGTCCCTGGCTATCTGTAAATAATGTCTGAGTGTTGGAGTGTGTCCCTGGCTATCTGTAAATAATGTCTGAGTGTTGGAGTGTTCCCCTGGCTATCTGTAAATAATGTCTGAGTGTTGGAGTGTTCCCCTGGCTATCTGTAAATGATGTCTGAGTGTTGGAGTGTTCCCCTGGCTATCTGTAAATGATTTCGGAGTGTTGGAGTGTTCCCCTGGCTATCTGTAAATGATGTCTGAGTGTTAGTGTTCCTCTGGCTATCCGTAATGATGTCTGAGTGCTGGAGTGTTCCCCTGGCTATCTGTAATGATGTCTAAGTGTTGGAGTGTTGCCCTGGCTATCTGTAATGATGTCTGAGTGTTGGAGTGTTCCCCTGGCTATCTGTAAATAATGTCTAAGTGTTGGAGTGTTCCCCTGGCTATCTGTAAATGATGTCTGAGTGTTGGAGTGTTCCCCTGGCTATCTGTAAATGATGTCTGAGTGTTGGAGTGTTCCCCTGGCTATCTGTAATGATGTCTGAGTGTTGGAGTGTTCCCCTGGCTATCTGTAATGATGTCTGAGTGTTGTAGTGTTCCCCTGGCTATCTGTAATGATGTCTGAGTGTTGGAGTGTTCCCCTGGCTATCTGTAATGATGTCTGAGTGTTGTAGTGTTCCCCTGGCTATCTGTAATGATGTCTGAGTGTTGGAGTGTGTCCCTGGCTATCTGTAATGATGTCTGAGTGTTGGAGTGTGCCTCTGACTATCTGTAATGATGTCTGAGTGTTGTAGTGTTCCCCTGGCTATCTGTAATGATGGTCTGAGTGTTGGAGTGTGTCCCTGGCTATCTGTAAATGATGTCTGAGTGTTGGAGTGTTCCCCTGGCTATCTGTAAATAATGTCTGAGTGTTGGAGTGTTCCCCTGGCTATCTGTAAGGATGTCTGGGTGTTGGAGTGTTCCCCTGGCTATCTGTAATGATGTCTGAGTCTTGGAGCGTTCCCCTGGCTATCTGTAATGATGTCTGAGTGTTCCCCTGGCTATCTGTAATGATGTCTGAGTGTTGGAGTGTGTCCCTGGCTATCTGTAATGATGTCTGAGTGTTGGAGTGTGCCTCTGGCTATCTGTAATGATGTCTGAGTGTTGGAGTGTTCCCCTGGCTATCTGTAATGATGTCTGAGTGTTGGAGTGTTCCCCTGGCTTTCTGTAATGATGTCTGAGTGTTGGAGTGTTCCCCTGGCTATCTGTAATGATGTCTGAGTGATGGAGTGTTCCCCTGGCTATCTGTAATGATGTCTGAGTGTTGGAGTGTTCCCCTGGCTATCTTTAATGATGTCTGAGTGTTGGAGTGTTCCCCTGGCTATCTGTAATGATGTCTGAGTGTCCCCTGGCTATCTGTAATGATGTCTGAGTGTTGGAGTGTGTCCCTGGCTATCTGTAATAATGTCTGAGTGTTGGAGTGTTCCCCTGGCTATCTGTAATGATGTCTGAGTGTTGGAGTGTTCCCCCTGGCTATCTGTAATGATGTCTGAGTGTTGGAGTGTTCCCCTGGCTATCTGTAATGATGTCTGAGTGTTGGAGTGTTCCCCTGGCTATCTGTAATGATGTCTGAGTGTTGGAGTGTTCCCCTGGCTATCTGTAATGATGTCTGAGTGATGGAGTGTTCCCCTGGCTATCTGTAAATGATGTCTGAGTGTTGGAGTGTTCCCCTGGCTATCTGTAATGATGTCTGAGTGTTGGAGTGTTCCCCTGGCTATCTGTAATGATGTCTGAGTGTTGGAGTGTTCCCCTGGCTATCTGTAATGATGTCTGAGTGTTGGAGTGTTCCCCTGGCTATCTGTAATGATGTCTGAGTGTTGGAGTGTGTCCCTGGCTATCTGTAATGATGTCTGAGTGTTGGAGTGTTCCCCTGGCTATCTGTAAATGATGTCTGAGTGTTGGAGTGTTCCCCTGGCTATCTGTAAATTATGTCTGAGTGTTGGAGTGTTCCTCTGGCTATCTGTAATGATGTCTGAGTGTTGGAGTGTTCCCCTGGCTATCTGTAAATGATGTCTGGGTGTTGGAGTGTTCCCCTGGCTATCTGTTAATAATGTCTGAGTGTTGGAGTGTTCCCCTGGCTATCTGTAAATGATGTCTGGGTGTTGGAGAGTTCCCCTGGCTATCTGTAATGATGTCTGAGTGTTGGAGTGTTCCCCTGGCTATCTGTTAATAATGTCTGAGTGTTGGAGTGTTCCCCTGGCTATCTGTAAATGATGTCTGGGTGTTGGAGTGTTCCCCTGGCTATCTGTAATGATGTCTGAGTGTTGGAGTGTTCCCCTGGCTATCTGTAATGCTGTCTGAGTGTTGGACTGTTCCCCTGGCTATCTGTAATGATGTCTAAGTGTTGGAGTGTTGCCCCGGCTATCTGTAATGATGTCTGAGTGTTGGAGTGTTCCCCTGGCTATCTGTAAATAATGTCTAAGTGTTGGAGTGTTCCCCTGGCTATCTGTAAATGATGTCTGAGTGTTGGAGTGTTCCCCTGGCTATCTGTAAATGATGTCTGAGTGTTGGAGTGTTCCCCTGGCTATCTGTAAATTATGTCTGAGTGTTGGAGTGTGCCCCTGGCTAACTGTAATGATGTCTGAGTGTTGGAGTGTTCCCCTGGCTATCTGTAATGATGTCTAAGTGATGGAGTGTGCCCCTGGCTATCTGTAATGATGTCTGAGTGTTGGAGTGTTCCCCTGGCTATCTGTAAATGATGTCTGAGTGTTGGAGTGTTCCCCTGGCTATCTGTAATGATGTCTGAGTGATGGAGTGTGTTCCTGGTTTTCTGTAATGATGTCTGAGTGTTGGAGTGTTCCCCTGGCTATCTGTAAATGATGTCTGAGTGTTGGAGTGTTCCCCTGGCTATCTGTAAATAATGTCTGAGTGTTGGAGTGTGTCCCTGGCTATCTGTAAATAATGTCTGAGTGTTGGAGTGTGTCCCTGGCTATCTGTAAATAATGTCTGAGTGTTGGAGTGTTCCCCTGGCTATCTGTAAATAATGTCTGAGTGTTGGAGTGTTCCCCTGGCTATCTGTAAATGATGTCTGAGTGTTGGAGTGTTCCCCTGGCTATCTGTAAATGATTTCGGAGTGTTGGAGTGTTCCCCTGGCTATCTGTAAATGATGTCTGAGTGTTAGTGTTCCTCTGGCTATCCGTAATGATGTCTGAGTGCTGGAGTGTTCCCCTGGCTATCTGTAATGATGTCTAAGTGTTGGAGTGTTGCCCTGGCTATCTGTAATGATGTCTGAGTGTTGGAGTGTTCCCCTGGCTATCTGTAAATAATGTCTAAGTGTTGGAGTGTTCCCCTGGCTATCTGTAAATGATGTCTGAGTGTTGGAGTGTTCCCCTGGCTATCTGTAAATGATGTCTGAGTGTTGGAGTGTTCCCCTGGCTATCTGTAATGATGTCTGAGTGTTGGAGTGTTCCCCTGGCTATCTGTAATGATGTCTGAGTGTTGTAGTGTTCCCCTGGCTATCTGTAATGATGTCTGAGTGTTGGAGTGTTCCCCTGGCTATCTGTAATGATGTCTGAGTGTTGTAGTGTTCCCCTGGCTATCTGTAATGATGTCTGAGTGTTGGAGTGTGTCCCTGGCTATCTGTAATGATGTCTGAGTGTTGGAGTGTGCCTCTGACTATCTGTAATGATGTCTGAGTGTTGTAGTGTTCCCCTGGCTATCTGTAATGATGGTCTGAGTGTTGGAGTGTGTCCCTGGCTATCTGTAAATGATGTCTGAGTGTTGGAGTGTTCCCCTGGCTATCTGTAAATAATGTCTGAGTGTTGGAGTGTTCCCCTGGCTATCTGTAAGGATGTCTGGGTGTTGGAGTGTTCCCCTGGCTATCTGTAATGATGTCTGAGTCTTGGAGCGTTCCCCTGGCTATCTGTAATGATGTCTGAGTGTTCCCCTGGCTATCTGTAATGATATCTGAGTGTTGGAGTGTGCCTCTGGCTATCTGTAATGATGTCTGAGTGTTGGAGTGTTCCCCTGGCTATCTGTAATGATGTCTGAGTGTTGGAGTGTTCCCCTGGCTATCTGTAATGATGTCTGAGTGTTGGAGTGTTCCCCTGGCTATCTGTAATGATGTCTGAGTGGTCCCCTGGCTATCTGTAATGATGTCTGAGTGTTGGAGTGTTCCCCTGGCTATCTGTAATGATGTCTGAGTGTCCCCTGGCTATCTGTAATGATGTCTGAGTGTTGGAGTGTGTCCCTGGCTATCTGTAATAATGTCTGAGTGTTGGAGTGTTCCCCTGGCTATCTGTAATGATGTCTGAGTGTTGGAGTGTTCCCCTGGCTATCTGTAATGATGTCTGAGTGTTGGAGTG
The DNA here is from genome assembly GCF_029448725.1 of Salvelinus fontinalis. Classification (NCBI taxonomy): domain Eukaryota; kingdom Metazoa; phylum Chordata; class Actinopteri; order Salmoniformes; family Salmonidae; genus Salvelinus; species Salvelinus fontinalis. The sequence goes on along the minus strand of NC_074695.1, from coordinate 4,438,730 downwards.
TTCCCCCTGGCTATCTGTAATGATGTCTGAGTGTTGGAGTGTTCCCCTGGCTATCTGTAATGATGTCTGAGTGTTCCCCTGGCTATCTGTAATGATATCTGAGTGTTGGAGTGTGCCTCTGGCTATCTGTAATGATGTCTGAGTGTTGGAGTGTTCCCCTGGCTATCTGTAATGATGTCTGAGTGGTCCCCTGGCTATCTGTAATGATGTCTGAGTGTTGGAGTGTTCCCCTGGCTATCTGTAATGATGTCTGAGTGTTGGAGTGTGTCCCTGGCTATCTGTAATGATGTCTGAGTGTTGGAGTGTGTCCCTGGCTATCTGTAATGATGTCTGAGTGTTGGAGTGTGCCTCTGGCTATCTGTAATGATGTCTGAGTGTTGGAGTGTTCCCCTGGCTATCTGTAATGATGTCTGAGTGTTGGAGTGTTCCCCTGGCTTTCTGTAATGATGTCTGAGTGTTGGAGTGTTCCCCTGGCTATCTGTAATGATGTCTGAGTGTTGGAGTGTTCCCCTGGCTATCTTTAATGATGTCTGAGTGTTGGAGTGTTCCCCTGGCTATCTGTAATGATGTCTGAGTGTCCCCTGGCTATCTGTAATGATGTCTGAGTGTTGGAGTGTGTCCCTGGCTATCTGTAATAATGTCTGAGTGTTGGAGTGTTCCCCTGGCTATCTGTAATGATGTCTGAGTGTTGGAGTGTTCCCCTGGCTATCTGTAATGATGTCTGAGTGTTGGAGTGTTCCCCCTGGCTATCTGTAATGATGTCTGAGTGTTGGAGTGTTCCCCTGGCTATCTGTAATGATGTCTGAGTGTTGGAGTGTTCCCCTGGCTATCTGTAATGATGTCTGAGTGTTGGAGTGTTCCCCTGGCTATCTGTAATGATGTCTGAGTGATGGAGTGTTCCCCTGGCTATCTGTAAATGATGTCTGAGTGTTGGAGTGTTCCCCTGGCTATCTGTAATGATGTCTGAGTGTTGGAGTGTTCCCCTGGCTATCTGTAATGATGTCTGAGTGTTGGAGTGTTCCCCTGGCTATCTGTAATGATGTCTGAGTGTTGGAGTGTTCCCCTGGCTATCTGTAATGATGTCTGAGTGTTGGAGTGTGTCCCTGGCTATCTGTAATGATGTCTGAGTGTTGGAGTGTTCCCCTGGCTATCTGTAAATGATGTCTGAGTGTTGGAGTGTTCCCCTGGCTATCTGTAAATTATGTCTGAGTGTTGGAGTGTTCCTCTGGCTATCTGTAATGATGTCTGAGTGTTGGAGTGTTCCCCTGGCTATCTGTAAATGATGTCTGGGTGTTGGAGTGTTCCCCTGGCTATCTGTTAATAATGTCTGAGTGTTGGAGTGTTCCCCTGGCTATCTGTAAATGATGTCTGGGTGTTGGAGAGTTCCCCTGGCTATCTGTAATGATGTCTGAGTGTTGGAGTGTTCCCCTGGCTATCTGTTAATAATGTCTGAGTGTTGGAGTGTTCCCCTGGCTATCTGTAAATGATGTCTGGGTGTTGGAGTGTTCCCCTGGCTATCTGTAATGATGTCTGAGTGTTGGAGTGTTCCCCTGGCTATCTGTAATGCTGTCTGAGTGTTGGACTGTTCCCCTGGCTATCTGTAATGATGTCTAAGTGTTGGAGTGTTGCCCCGGCTATCTGTAATGATGTCTGAGTGTTGGAGTGTTCCCCTGGCTATCTGTAAATAATGTCTAAGTGTTGGAGTGTTCCCCTGGCTATCTGTAAATGATGTCTGAGTGTTGGAGTGTTCCCCTGGCTATCTGTAAATGATGTCTGAGTGTTGGAGTGTTCCCCTGGCTATCTGTAAATTATGTCTGAGTGTTGGAGTGTTCCCCTGGCTATCTGTAATGATGTCTGAGTGGTCCCCTGGCTATCTGTAATGATGTCTGAGTGTTGGAGTGTTCCCCTGGCTATCTGTAATGATGTCTGAGTGTTGGAGTGTGTCCCTGGCTATCTGTAATGATGTCTGAGTGTTGGAGTGTGCCTCTGGCTATCTGTAATGATGTCTGAGTGTTGGAGTGTTCCCCTGGCTATCTGTAATGCTGTCTGAGTGTTGGACTTTTCCCCTGGCTATCTGTAATGATGTCTAAGTGTTGGAGTGTTGCCCCGGCTATCTGTAATGATGTCTGAGTGTTGGAGTGTTCCCCTGGCTATCTGTAAATAATGTCTAAGTGTTGGAGTGTTCCCCTGGCTATCTGTAAATGATGTCTGAGTGTTGGAGTGTTCCCCTGGCTATCTGTAAATGATGTCTGAGTGTTGGAGTGTTCCCCTGGCTATCTGTAAATTATGTCTGAGTGTTGGAGTGTGCCCCTGGCTAACTGTAATGATGTCTGAGTGTTGGAGTGTTCCCCTGGCTATCTGTAATGATGTCTAAGTGATGGAGTGTGCCCCTGGCTATCTGTAATGATGTCTGAGTGTTGGAGTGTTCCCCTGGCTATCTGTAAATGATGTCTGAGTGTTGGAGTGTTCCCCTGGCTATCTGTAATGATGTCTGAGTGATGGAGTGTGTTCCTGGTTTTCTGTAATGATGTCTGAGTGTTGGAGTGTTCCCCTGGCTATCTGTAAATGATGTCTGAGTGTTGGAGTGTTCCCCTGGCTATCTGTAAATAATGTCTGAGTGTTGGAGTGTGTCCCTGGCTATCTGTAAATAATGTCTGAGTGTTGGAGTGTGTCCCTGGCTATCTGTAAATAATGTCTGAGTGTTGGAGTGTTCCCCTGGCTATCTGTAAATAATGTCTGAGTGTTGGAGTGTTCCCCTGGCTATCTGTAAATGATGTCTGAGTGTTGGAGTGTTCCCCTGGCTATCTGTAAATGATTTCGGAGTGTTGGAGTGTTCCCCTGGCTATCTGTAAATGATGTCTGAGTGTTAGTGTTCCTCTGGCTATCCGTAATGATGTCTGAGTGCTGGAGTGTTCCCCTGGCTATCTGTAATGATGTCTAAGTGTTGGAGTGTTGCCCTGGCTATCTGTAATGATGTCTGAGTGTTGGAGTGTTCCCCTGGCTATCTGTAAATAATGTCTAAGTGTTGGAGTGTTCCCCTGGCTATCTGTAAATGATGTCTGAGTGTTGGAGTGTTCCCCTGGCTATCTGTAAATGATGTCTGAGTGTTGGAGTGTTCCCCTGGCTATCTGTAATGATGTCTGAGTGTTGGAGTGTTCCCCTGGCTATCTGTAATGATGTCTGAGTGTTGTAGTGTTCCCCTGGCTATCTGTAATGATGTCTGAGTGTTGGAGTGTTCCCCTGGCTATCTGTAATGATGTCTGAGTGTTGTAGTGTTCCCCTGGCTATCTGTAATGATGTCTGAGTGTTGGAGTGTGTCCCTGGCTATCTGTAAATGATGTCTGAGTGTTGGAGTGTTCCCTTGGCTATCTGTAAATAATGTCTGAGTGTTGGAGTGTTCCCCTGGCTATCTGTAAGGATGTCTGGGTGTTGAAGTGTTCCCCTGGCTATCTGTAATGATGTCTGAGTCTTGGAGCGTTCCCCTGGCTATCTGTAATGATGTCTGAGTGTTGGAGTGTTCCCCTGACTATCTGTAATGATGTCTGAGTGTTCCCCTGGCTATCTGTAATGATATCTGAGTGTTGGAGTGTGCCTCTGGCTATCTGTAATGATGTCTGAGTGTTGGAGTGTTCCCCTGGCTATCTGTAATGATGTCTGAGTGGTCCCCTGGCTATCTGTAATGATGTCTGAGTGTTGGAGTGTTCCCCTGGCTATCTGTAATGATGTCTGAGTGTTGGAGTGTGTCCCTGGCTATCTGTAATGATGTCTGAGTGTTGGAGTGTGCCTCTGGCTATCTGTAATGATGTCTGAGTGTTGGAGTGTTCCCCTGGCTATCTGTAATGATGTCTGAGTGTTGGAGTGTTCCCCTGGCTATCTGTAATGATGTCTGAGTGTTGGAGTGTGTCCCTGGCTATCTGTAATAATGTCTGAGTGTTGGAGTGTTCCCCTGGCTATCTGTAATGATGTCTGAGTGTTGGAGTGTTCCCCTGGCTATCTGTAATGATGTCTGAGTGTTGGAGTGTTCCCCCTGGCTATCTGTAATGATGTCTGAGTGTTGGAGTGTTCCCCTGGCTATCTGTAATGATGTCTGAGTGTTGGAGTGTTCCCCTGGCTATCTGTAATGATGTCTGAGTGTTGGAGTGTTCCCCTGGCTATCTGTAATGATGTCTGAGTGTTGGAGTGTTCCCCTGGCTATCTGTAATGATGTCTGAGTGTTGGAGTGTTCCCCTGGCTATCTGTTAATAATGTCTGAGTGTTGGAGTGTGCCCCTGGCTATCTGTAATGATGTCTGAGTGTTGGAGTGTGCCTCTGACTATCTGTAATGATGTCTGAGTGTTGTAGTGTTCCCCTGGCTATCTGTAATGATGGTCTGAGTGTTGGAGTGTGTCCCTGGCTATCTGTAAATGATGTCTGAGTGTTGGAGTGTTCCCCTGGCTATCTGTAAATAATGTCTGAGTGTTGGAGTGTTCCCCTGGCTATCTGTAAGGATGTCTGGGTGTTGGAGTGTTCCCCTGGCTATCTGTAATGATGTCTGAGTCTTGGAGCGTTCCCCTGGCTATCTGTAATGATGTCTGAGTGTTCCCCTGGCTATCTGTAATGATATCTGAGTGTTGGAGTGTGCCTCTGGCTATCTGTAATGATGTCTGAGTGTTGGAGTGTTCCCCTGGCTATCTGTAATGATGTCTGAGTGGTCCCCTGGCTATCTGTAATGATGTCTGAGTGTTGGAGTGTTCCCCTGGCTATCTGTAATGATGTCTGAGTGTCCCCTGGCTATCTGTAATGATGTCTGAGTGTTGGAGTGTGTCCCTGGCTATCTGTAATAATGTCTGAGTGTTGGAGTGTTCCCCTGGCTATCTGTAATGATGTCTGAGTGTTGGAGTGTTCCCCTGGCTATCTGTAATGATGTCTGAGTGTTGGAGTGTTCCCCCTGGCTATCTGTAATGATGTCTGAGTGTTGGAGTGTTCCCCTGGCTATCTGTAATGATGTCTGAGTGTTCCCCTGGCTATCTGTAAATGATGTCTGAGTGTTGGAGTGTTCCCCTGGCTATCTGTAATGACGTCTGAGTGTTGGAGTGTTACCCTGGGTATCTGTAATGATGTCTGAGTGTTGGAGTGTGTCCCTGGCTATCTGTAATGATGTCTGAGTGTTCCCCTGGCTATCTGTAAATGATGTCTGAGTGTTGGAGTGTTCCCCTGGCTATCTGTAAATGATGTCTGAGTGTTGGAGTGTTCCTCTGGCTATCTGTAAATGATGTCTGAGTGTTGGAGTGTTCCCCTGGCTATCTGTAATGATGTCTGAGTGTTGGAGTGGTCCCCTGGCTATCTGTAATGATGTCTGAGTGTTCCCCTGGCTATCTGTAAATTATGTCTGAGTGTTGGAGTGTTCCCCTGGCTATCTGTAATGATGTCTGAGTGTTGGAGTGTTCCCCTGGCTATCTGTACATGATGTCTGAGTGTTGGAGTGTTCCCCTGGCTATCTGTAAATGATGTCTGAGTGTTGGAGTGTGCCCCTGGCTATCTGTAATGATGTCTGAGTGTTGGAGTGTGCCTCTGACTATCTGTAATGATGTCTGAGTGTTGTAGTGTTCCCCTGGCTATCTGTAATGATGTCTGAGTGTTGGAGTGTGTCCCTGGCTATCTGTAAATGATGTCTGAGTGTTGGAGTGTTCCCCTGGCTATCTGTAAATAATGTCTGAGTGTTGGAGTGTTCCCCTGGCTATCTGTAAGGATGTCTGGGTGTTGGAGTGTTCCCCTGGCTATCTGTAATGATGTCTGAGTGTTCCTCTGGCTATCTGTAATGATGTCTGAGTGTTGGAGTGTTCCCCTGGCTATCTGTAATGATGTCTGAGTGGTCCCCTGGCTATCTGTAATGATGTCTGAGTGTTGGAGTGTTCCCCTGGCTATCTGTAAATGATGTCTGAGTGTTGGAGTGTTCCCCTGGCTATCTGTAAATGATGTCTGAGTGTTGGAGTGTTCCCCTGGCTATCTGTAATGATGTCTGAGTGTTGGAGTGTTCCCCTGGCTATCTGTAATGATGTCTGAGTGTTGTAGTGTTCCCCTGGCTATCTGTAATGATGTCTGAGTGTTGGAGTGTTCCCCTGGCTATCTGTAATGATGTCTGAGTGTTGTAGTGTTCCCCTGGCTATCTGTAATGATGTCTGAGTGTTGGAGTGTGTCCCTGGCTATCTGTAAATGATGTCTGAGTGTTGGAGTGTTCCCCTGGCTATCTGTAAATAATGTCTGAGTGTTGGAGTGTTCCCCTGGCTATCTGTAAGGATGTCTGGGTGTTGAAGTGTTCCCCTGGCTATCTGTAATGATGTCTGAGTCTTGGAGCGTTCCCCTGGCTATCTGTAATGATGTCTGAGTGTTGGAGTGTTCCCCTGACTATCTGTAATGATGTCTGAGTGTTCCTCTGGCTATCTGTAATGATATCTGAGTGTTGGAGTGTGCCTCTGGCTATCTGTAATGATGTCTGAGTGTTGGAGTGTTCCCCTGGCTATCTGTAATGATGTCTGAGTGGTCCCCTGGCTATCTGTAATGATGTCTGAGTGTTGGAGTGTTCCCCTGGCTATCTGTAATGATGTCTGAGTGTTGGAGTGTGTCCCTGGCTATCTGTAATGATGTCTGAGTGTTGGAGTGTGCCTCTGGCTATCTGTAATGATGTCTGAGTGTTGGAGTGTTCCCCTGGCTATCTGTAATGATGTCTGAGTGTTGGAGTGTTCCCCTGGCTATCTGTAATGATGTCTGAGTGTTGGAGTGTGTCCCTGGCTATCTGTAATAATGTCTGAGTGTTGGAGTGTTCCCCTGGCTATCTGTAATGATGTCTGAGTGTTGGAGTGTTCCCCTGGCTATCTGTAATGATGTCTGAGTGTTGGAGTGTTCCCCCTGGCTATCTGTAATGATGTCTGAGTGTTGGAGTGTTCCCCTGGCTATCTGTAATGATGTCTGAGTGTTGGAGTGTTCCCCTGGCTATCTGTAATGATGTCTGAGTGTTGGAGTGTTCCCCTGGCTATCTGTAATGATGTCTGAGTGTTGGAGTGTTCCCCTGGCTATCTGTAATGATGTCTGAGTGTTGGAGTGTTCCCCTGGCTATCTGTTAATAATGTCTGAGTGTTGGAGTGTGCCCCTGGCTATCTGTAATGATGTCTGAGTGTTGGAGTGTGCCTCTGACTATCTGTAATGATGTCTGAGTGTTGTAGTGTTCCCCTGGCTATCTGTAATGATGGTCTGAGTGTTGGAGTGTGTCCCTGGCTATCTGTAAATGATGTCTGAGTGTTGGAGTGTTCCCCTGGCTATCTGTAAATAATGTCTGAGTGTTGGAGTGTTCCCCTGGCTATCTGTAAGGATGTCTGGGTGTTGGAGTGTTCCCCTGGCTATCTGTAATGATGTCTGAGTCTTGGAGCGTTCCCCTGGCTATCTGTAATGATGTCTGAGTGTTCCCCTGGCTATCTGTAATGATATCTGAGTGTTGGAGTGTGCCTCTGGCTATCTGTAATGATGTCTGAGTGTTGGAGTGTTCCCCTGGCTATCTGTAATGATGTCTGAGTGGTCCCCTGGCTATCTGTAATGATGTCTGAGTGTTGGAGTGTTCCCCTGGCTATCTGTAATGATGTCTGAGTGTCCCCTGGCTATCTGTAATGATGTCTGAGTGTTGGAGTGTGTCCCTGGCTATCTGTAATAATGTCTGAGTGTTGGAGTGTTCCCCTGGCTATCTGTAATGATGTCTGAGTGTTGGAGTGTTCCCCTGGCTATCTGTAATGATGTCTGAGTGTTGGAGTGTTCCCCCTGGCTATCTGTAATGATGTCTGAGTGTTGGAGTGTTCCCCTGGCTATCTGTAATGATGTCTGAGTGTTCCCCTGGCTATCTGTAAATGATGTCTGAGTGTTGGAGTGTTCCCCTGGCTATCTGTAATGACGTCTGAGTGTTGGAGTGTTACCCTGGGTATCTGTAATGATGTCTGAGTGTTGGAGTGTGTCCCTGGCTATCTGTAATGATGTCTGAGTGTTCCCCTGGCTATCTGTAAATGATGTCTGAGTGTTGGAGTGTTCCCCTGGCTATCTGTAAATGATGTCTGAGTGTTGGAGTGTTCCTCTGGCTATCTGTAAATGATGTCTGAGTGTTGGAGTGTTCCCCTGGCTATCTGTAATGATGTCTGAGTGTTGGAGTGGTCCCCTGGCTATCTGTAATGATGTCTGAGTGTTCCCCTGGCTATCTGTAAATTATGTCTGAGTGTTGGAGTGTTCCCCTGGCTATCTGTAATGATGTCTGAGTGTTGGAGTGTTCCCCTGGCTATCTGTACATGATGTCTGAGTGTTGGAGTGTTCCCCTGGCTATCTGTAAATGATGTCTGAGTGTTGGAGTGTGCCCCTGGCTATCTGTAATGATGTCTGAGTGTTGGAGTGTGCCTCTGACTATCTGTAATGATGTCTGAGTGTTGTAGTGTTCCCCTGGCTATCTGTAATGATGTCTGAGTGTTGGAGTGTGTCCCTGGCTATCTGTAAATGATGTCTGAGTGTTGGAGTGTTCCCCTGGCTATCTGTAAATAATGTCTGAGTGTTGGAGTGTTCCCCTGGCTATCTGTAAGGATGTCTGGGTGTTGGAGTGTTCCCCTGGCTATCTGTAATGATGTCTGAGTGTTCCTCTGGCTATCTGTAATGATGTCTGAGTGTTGGAGTGTTCCCCTGGCTATCTGTAATGATGTCTGAGTGGTCCCCTGGCTATCTGTAATGATGTCTGAGTGTTGGAGTGTTCCCCTGGCTATCTGTAAATGATGTCTGGGTGTTGGAGTGTTCCCCTGGCTATCTGTTAATAATGTCTGAGTGTTGGAGTGTTCCCCTGGCTATCTGTAAATGATGTCTGGGTGTTGGAGAGTTCCCCTGGCTATCTGTAATGATGTCTGAGTGTTGGAGTGTTCCCCTGGCTATCTGTTAATAATGTCTGAGTGTTGGAGTGTTCCCCTGGCTATCTGTAAATGATGTCTGGGTGTTGGAGTGTTCCCCTGGCTATCTGTAATGATGTCTGAGTGTTGGAGTGTTCCCCTGGCTATCTGTAATGCTGTCTGAGTGTTGGACTGTTCCCCTGGCTATCTGTAATGATGTCTAAGTGTTGGAGTGTTGCCCCGGCTATCTGTAATGATGTCTGAGTGTTGGAGTGTTCCCCTGGCTATCTGTAAATAATGTCTAAGTGTTGGAGTGTTCCCCTGGCTATCTGTAAATGATGTCTGAGTGTTGGAGTGTTCCCCTGGCTATCTGTAAATGATGTCTGAGTGTTGGAGTGTTCCCCTGGCTATCTGTAAATTATGTCTGAGTGTTGGAGTGTTCCCCTGGCTATCTGTAATGATGTCTGAGTGGTCCCCTGGCTATCTGTAATGATGTCTGAGTGTTGGAGTGTTCCCCTGGCTATCTGTAATGATGTCTGAGTGTTGGAGTGTGTCCCTGGCTATCTGTAATGATGTCTGAGTGTTGGAGTGTGCCTCTGGCTATCTGTAATGATGTCTGAGTGTTGGAGTGTTCCCCTGGCTATCTGTAATGCTGTCTGAGTGTTGGACTTTTCCCCTGGCTATCTGTAATGATGTCTAAGTGTTGGAGTGTTGCCCCGGCTATCTGTAATGATGTCTGAGTGTTGGAGTGTTCCCCTGGCTATCTGTAAATAATGTCTAAGTGTTGGAGTGTTCCCCTGGCTATCTGTAAATGATGTCTGAGTGTTGGAGTGTTCCCCTGGCTATCTGTAAATGATGTCTGAGTGTTGGAGTGTTCCCCTGGCTATCTGTAAATTATGTCTGAGTGTTGGAGTGTGCCCCTGGCTAACTGTAATGATGTCTGAGTGTTGGAGTGTTCCCCTGGCTATCTGTAATGATGTCTAAGTGATGGAGTGTGCCCCTGGCTATCTGTAATGATGTCTGAGTGTTGGAGTGTTCCCCTGGCTATCTGTAAATGATGTCTGAGTGTTGGAGTGTTCCCCTGGCTATCTGTAATGATGTCTGAGTGATGGAGTGTGTTCCTGGTTTTCTGTAATGATGTCTGAGTGTTGGAGTGTTCCCCTGGCTATCTGTAAATGATGTCTGAGTGTTGGAGTGTTCCCCTGGCTATCTGTAAATAATGTCTGAGTGTTGGAGTGTGTCCCTGGCTATCTGTAAATAATGTCTGAGTGTTGGAGTGTGTCCCTGGCTATCTGTAAATAATGTCTGAGTGTTGGAGTGTTCCCCTGGCTATCTGTAAATAATGTCTGAGTGTTGGAGTGTTCCCCTGGCTATCTGTAAATGATGTCTGAGTGTTGGAGTGTTCCCCTGGCTATCTGTAAATGATTTCGGAGTGTTGGAGTGTTCCCCTGGCTATCTGTAAATGATGTCTGAGTGTTAGTGTTCCTCTGGCTATCCGTAATGATGTCTGAGTGCTGGAGTGTTCCCCTGGCTATCTGTAATGATGTCTAAGTGTTGGAGTGTTGCCCTGGCTATCTGTAATGATGTCTGAGTGTTGGAGTGTTCCCCTGGCTATCTGTAAATAATGTCTAAGTGTTGGAGTGTTCCCCTGGCTATCTGTAAATGATGTCTGAGTGTTGGAGTGTTCCCCTGGCTATCTGTAAATGATGTCTGAGTGTTGGAGTGTTCCCCTGGCTATCTGTAATGATGTCTGAGTGTTGGAGTGTTCCCCTGGCTATCTGTAATGATGTCTGAGTGTTGTAGTGTTCCCCTGGCTATCTGTAATGATGTCTGAGTGTTGGAGTGTTCCCCTGGCTATCTGTAATGATGTCTGAGTGTTGTAGTGTTCCCCTGGCTATCTGTAATGATGTCTGAGTGTTGGAGTGTGTCCCTGGCTATCTGTAAATGATGTCTGAGTGTTGGAGTGTTCCCCTGGCTATCTGTAAATAATGTCTGAGTGTTGGAGTGTTCCCCTGGCTATCTGTAAGGATGTCTGGGTGTTGAAGTGTTCCCCTGGCTATCTGTAATGATGTCTGAGTCTTGGAGCGTTCCCCTGGCTATCTGTAATGATGTCTGAGTGTTGGAGTGTTCCCCTGACTATCTGTAATGATGTCTGAGTGTTCCCCTGGCTATCTGTAATGATATCTGAGTGTTGGAGTGTGCCTCTGGCTATCTGTAATGATGTCTGAGTGTTGGAGTGTTCCCCTGGCTATCTGTAATGATGTCTGAGTGGTCCCCTGGCTATCTGTAATGATGTCTGAGTGTTGGAGTGTTCCCCTGGCTATCTGTAATGATGTCTGAGTGTTGGAGTGTGTCCCTGGCTATCTGTAATGATGTCTGAGTGTTGGAGTGTGCCTCTGGCTATCTGTAATGATGTCTGAGTGTTGGAGTGTTCCCCTGGCTATCTGTAATGATGTCTGAGTGTTGGAGTGTTCCCCTGGCTATCTGTAATGATGTCTGAGTGTTGGAGTGTGTCCCTGGCTATCTGTAATAATGTCTGAGTGTTGGAGTGTTCCCCTGGCTATCTGTAATGATGTCTGAGTGTTGGAGTGTTCCCCTGGCTATCTGTAATGATGTCTGAGTGTTGGAGTGTTCCCCCTGGCTATCTGTAATGATGTCTGAGTGTTGGAGTGTTCCCCTGGCTATCTGTAATGATGTCTGAGTGTTGGAGTGTTCCCCTGGCTATCTGTAATGATGTCTGAGTGATGGAGTGTTCCCCTGGCTATCTGTAAATGATGTCTGAGTGTTGGAGTGTTCCCCTGGCTATCTGTAATGATGTCTGAGTGTTGGAGTGTTCCCCTGGCTATCTGTAATGATGTCTGAGTGTTGGAGTGTTCCCCTGGCTATCTGTTAATAATGTCTGAGTGTTGGAGTGTGCCCCTGGCTATCTGTAATGATGTCTGAGTGTTGGAGTGTGCCTCTGACTATCTGTAATGATGTCTGAGTGTTGTAGTGTTCCCCTGGCTATCTGTAATGATGGTCTGAGTGTTGGAGTGTGTCCCTGGCTATCTGTAAATGATGTCTGAGTGTTGGAGTGTTCCCCTGGCTATCTGTAAATAATGTCTGAGTGTTGGAGTGTTCCCCTGGCTATCTGTAAGGATGTCTGGGTGTTGGAGTGTTCCCCTGGCTATCTGTAATGATGTCTGAGTCTTGGAGCGTTCCCCTGGCTATCTGTAATGATGTCTGAGTGTTCCCCTGGCTATCTGTAATGATATCTGAGTGTTGGAGTGTGCCTCTGGCTATCTGTAATGATGTCTGAGTGTTGGAGTGTTCCCCTGGCTATCTGTAATGATGTCTGAGTGGTCCCCTGGCTATCTGTAATGATGTCTGAGTGTTGGAGTGTTCCCCTGGCTATCTGTAATGATGTCTGAGTGTCCCCTGGCTATCTGTAATGATGTCTGAGTGTTGGAGTGTGTCCCTGGCTATCTGTAATAATGTCTGAGTGTTGGAGTGTTCCCCTGGCTATCTGTAATGATGTCTGAGTGTTGGAGTGTTCCCCTGGCTATCTGTAATGATGTCTGAGTGTTGGAGTGTTCCCCCTGGCTATCTGTAATGATGTCTGAGTGTTGGAGTGTTCCCCTGGCTATCTGTAATGATGTCTGAGTGTTCCCCTGGCTATCTGTAAATGATGTCTGAGTGTTGGAGTGTTCCCCTGGCTATCTGTAATGACGTCTGAGTGTTGGAGTGTTACCCTGGGTATCTGTAATGATGTCTGAGTGTTGGAGTGTGTCCCTGGCTATCTGTAATGATGTCTGAGTGTTCCCCTGGCTATCTGTAAATGATGTCTGAGTGTTGGAGTGTTCCCCTGGCTATCTGTAAATGATGTCTGAGTGTTGGAGTGTTCCTCTGGCTATCTGTAAATGATGTCTGAGTGTTGGAGTGTTCCCCTGGCTATCTGTAATGATGTCTGAGTGTTGGAGTGGTCCCCTGGCTATCTGTAATGATGTCTGAGTGTTCCCCTGGCTATCTGTAATGATGTCTGAGTGTTGGAGTGTGTCCCTGGCTATCTGTAATGATGTCTGAGTGTTGGAGTGTGCCTCTGGCTATCTGTAATGATGTCTGAGTGTTGGAGTGTTCCCCTGGCTATCTGTAATGATGTCTGAGTGTTGGAGTGTTCCCCTGGCTATCTGTAATGATGTCTGAGTGTTGGAGTGTGTCCCTGGCTATCTGTAATAATGTCTGAGTGTTGGAGTGTTCCCCTGGCTATCTGTAATGATGTCTGAGTGTTGGAGTGTTCCCCTGGCTATCTGTAATGATGTCTGAGTGTTGGAGTGTTCCCCCTGGCTATCTGTAATGATGTCTGAGTGTTGGAGTGTTCCCCTGGCTATCTGTAATGATGTCTGAGTGTTGGAGTGTTCCCCTGGCTATCTGTAATGATGTCTGAGTGATGGAGTGTTCCCCTGGCTATCTGTAAATGATGTCTGAGTGTTGGAGTGTTCCCCTGGCTATCTGTAATGATGTCTGAGTGTTGGAGTGTTCCCCTGGCTATCTGTAATGATGTCTGAGTGTTGGAGTGTTCCCCTGGCTATCTGTTAATAATGTCTGAGTGTTGGAGTGTGCCCCTGGCTATCTGTAATGATGTCTGAGTGTTGGAGTGTGCCTCTGACTATCTGTAATGATGTCTGAGTGTTGTAGTGTTCCCCTGGCTATCTGTAATGATGGTCTGAGTGTTGGAGTGTGTCCCTGGCTATCTGTAAATGATGTCTGAGTGTTGGAGTGTTCCCCTGGCTATCTGTAAATAATGTCTGAGTGTTGGAGTGTTCCCCTGGCTATCTGTAAGGATGTCTGGGTGTTGGAGTGTTCCCCTGGCTATCTGTAATGATGTCTGAGTCTTGGAGCGTTCCCCTGGCTATCTGTAATGATGTCTGAGTGTTCCCCTGGCTATCTGTAATGATATCTGAGTGTTGGAGTGTGCCTCTGGCTATCTGTAATGATGTCTGAGTGTTGGAGTGTTCCCCTGGCTATCTGTAATGATGTCTGAGTGGTCCCCTGGCTATCTGTAATGATGTCTGAGTGTTGGAGTGTTCCCCTGGCTATCTGTAATGATGTCTGAGTGTCCCCTGGCTATCTGTAATGATGTCTGAGTGTTGGAGTGTGTCCCTGGCTATCTGTAATAATGTCTGAGTGTTGGAGTGTTCCCCTGGCTATCTGTAATGATGTCTGAGTGTTGGAGTGTTCCCCTGGCTATCTGTAATGATGTCTGAGTGTTGGAGTGTTCCCCCTGGCTATCTGTAATGATGTCTGAGTGTTGGAGTGTTCCCCTGGCTATCTGTAATGATGTCTGAGTGTTCCCCTGGCTATCTGTAAATGATGTCTGAGTGTTGGAGTGTTCCCCTGGCTATCTGTAATGACGTCTGAGTGTTGGAGTGTTACCCTGGGTATCTGTAATGATGTCTGAGTGTTGGAGTGTGTCCCTGGCTATCTGTAATGATGTCTGAGTGTTCCCCTGGCTATCTGTAAATGATGTCTGAGTGTTGGAGTGTTCCCCTGGCTATCTGTAAATGATGTCTGAGTGTTGGAGTGTTCCTCTGGCTATCTGTAAATGATGTCTGAGTGTTGGAGTGTTCCCCTGGCTATCTGTAATGATGTCTGAGTGTTGGAGTGGTCCCCTGGCTATCTGTAATGATGTCTGAGTGTTCCCCTGGCTATCTGTAAATTATGTCTGAGTGTTGGAGTGTTCCCCTGGCTATCTGTAATGATGTCTGAGTGTTGGAGTGTTCCCCTGGCTATCTGTAATGATGTCTGAGTGTTGTAGTGTTCCCCTGGCTATCTGTAATGATGTCTGAGTGTTGGAGTGTGTCCCTGGCTATCTGTAAATGATGTCTGAGTGTTGGAGTGTTCCCCTGGCTATCTGTAAATAATGTCTGAGTGTTGGAGTGTTCCCCTGGCTATCTGTAAGGATGTCTGGGTGTTGGAGTGTTCCCCTGGCTATCTGTAATGATGTCTGAGTGTTCCTCTGGCTATCTGTAATGATGTCTGAGTGTTGGAGTGTTCCCCTGGCTATCTGTAATGATGTCTGAGTGGTCCCCTGGCTATCTGTAATGATGTCTGAGTGTTGGAGTGTTCCCCTGGCTATCTGTAATGATGTCTGAGTGTTGGAGTGTTCCCCTGGCTTTCTGTAATGACGTCTGAGTGTTGGAGTGTTACCCTGGGTATCTGTAATGATGTCTGAGTGTTGGAGTGTGTCCCTGGCTATCTGTAATGATGTCTGAGTGTTCCCCTGGCTATCTGTAAATGATGTCTGAGTGTTGGAGTGTTCCCCTGGCTATCTGTAAATGATGTCTGAGTGTTGGAGTGTTCCCCTGGCTATCTGTAAATGATGTCTGAGTGTTGGAGTGTTCCCCTGGCTATCTGTAATGATGTCTGAGTGTTGGAGTGGTCCCCTGGCTATCTGTAATGATGTCTGAGTGTTCCCCTGGCTATCTGTAAATTATGTCTGAGTGTTGGAGTGTTCCCCTGGCTATCTGTAATGATGTCTGAGTGTTGGAGTGTTCCCCTGGCTATCTGTACATGATGTCTGAGTGTTGGAGTGTTCCCCTGGCTATCTGTAAATGATGTCTGAGTGTTGGAGTGTGCCCCTGGCTATCTGTAATGATGTCTGAGTGTTGGAGTGTGCCTCTGACTATCTGTAATGATGTCTGAGTGTTGTAGTGTTCCCCTGGCTATCTGTAATGATGTCTGAGTGTTGGAGTGTGTCCCTGGCTATCTGTAAATGATGTCTGAGTGTTGGAGTGTTCCCCTGGCTATCTGTAAATAATGTCTGAGTGTTGGAGTGTTCCCCTGGCTATCTGTAAGGATGTCTGGGTGTTGGAGTGTTCCCCTGGCTATCTGTAATGATGTCTGAGTCTTGGAGCGTTCCCCTGGCTATCTGTAATGATGTCTGAGTGTTCCTCTGGCTATCTGTAATGATGTCTGAGTGTTGGAGTGTTCCCCTGGCTATCTGTAATGATGTCTGAGTGGTCCCCTGGCTATCTGTAATGATGTCTGAGTGTTGGAGTGTTCCCCTGGCTATCTGTAATGATGTCTGAGTGTTGGAGTGTGTCCCTGGCTATCTGTAATGATGTCTGAGTGTTGGAGTGTGTCCCTGGCTATCTGTAATGATGTCTGAGTGTTGGAGTGTTCCCCTGGCTATCTGTAATGATGTCTGAGTGTTGGAGTGTTCCCCTGGCTTTCTGTAATGATGTCTGAGTGTTGGAGTGTTCCCCTGGCTATCTGTAATGATGTCTGAGTGATGGAGTGTTCCCCTGGCTATCTGTAATGATGTCTGAGTGTTGGAGTGTTCCCCTGGCTATCTTTAATGATGTCTGAGTGTTGGAGTGTTCCCCTGGCTATCTGTAATGATGTCTGAGTGTCCCCTGGCTATCTGTAATGATGTCTGAGTGTTGGAGTGTGTCCCTGGCTATCTGTAATAATGTCTGAGTGTTGGAGTGTTCCCCTGGCTATCTGTAAATAATGTCTGAGTGTTGGAGTGTTCCCCTGGCTATCTGTAAGGATGTCTGGGTGTTGGAGTGTTCCCCTGGCTATCTGTAATGATGTCTGAGTCTTGGAGCGTTCCCCTGGCTATCTGTAATGATGTCTGAGTGTTCCCCTGGCTATCTGTAATGATATCTGAGTGTTGGAGTGTGCCTCTGGCTATCTGTAATGATGTCTGAGTGTTGGAGTGTTCCCCTGGCTATCTGTAATGATGTCTGAGTGGTCCCCTGGCTATCTGTAATGATGTCTGAGTGTTGGAGTGTTCCCCTGGCTATCTGTAATGATGTCTGAGTGTTGGAGTGTGTCCCTGGCTATCTGTAATGATGTCTGAGTGTTGGAGTGTGTCCCTGGCTATCTGTAATGATGTCTGAGTGTTGGAGTGTTCCCCTGGCTATCTGTAAATAATGTCTAAGTGTTGGAGTGTTCCCCTGGCTATCTGTAAATGATGTCTGAGTGTTGGAGTGTTCCCCTGGCTATCTGTAAATGATGTCTGAGTGTTGGAGTGTTCCCCTGGCTATCTGTAATGATGTCTGAGTGTTGGAGTGTTCCCCTGGCTATCTGTAATGATGTCTGAGTGTTGTAGTGTTCCCCTGGCTATCTGTAATGATGTCTGAGTGTTGGAGTGTTCCCCTGGCTATCTGTAATGATGTCTGAGTGTTGTAGTGTTCCCCTGGCTATCTGTAATGATGTCTGAGTGTTGGAGTGTGTCCCTGGCTATCTGTAAATGATGTCTGAGTGTTGGAGTGTTCCCCTGGCTATCTGTAAATAATGTCTGAGTGTTGGAGTGTTCCCCTGGCTATCTGTAAGGATGTCTGGGTGTTGAAGTGTTCCCCTGGCTATCTGTAATGATGTCTGAGTCTTGGAGCGTTCCCCTGGCTATCTGTAATGATGTCTGAGTGTTGGAGTGTTCCCCTGACTATCTGTAATGATGTCTGAGTGTTCCCCTGGCTATCTGTAATGATATCTGAGTGTTGGAGTGTGCCTCTGGCTATCTGTAATGATGTCTGAGTGTTGGAGTGTTCCCCTGGCTATCTGTAATGATGTCTGAGTGGTCCCCTGGCTATCTGTAATGATGTCTGAGTGTTGGAGTGTTCCCCTGGCTATCTGTAATGATGTCTGAGTGTTGGAGTGTGTCCCTGGCTATCTGTAATGATGTCTGAGTGTTGGAGTGTGCCTCTGGCTATCTGTAATGATGTCTGAGTGTTGGAGTGTTCCCCTGGCTATCTGTAATGATGTCTGAGTGTTGGAGTGTTCCCCTGGCTATCTGTAATGATGTCTGAGTGTTGGAGTGTGTCCCTGGCTATCTGTAATAATGTCTGAGTGTTGGAGTGTTCCCCTGGCTATCTGTAATGATGTCTGAGTGTTGGAGTGTTCCCCTGGCTATCTGTAATGATGTCTGAGTGTTGGAGTGTTCCCCCTGGCTATCTGTAATGATGTCTGAGTGTTGGAGTGTTCCCCTGGCTATCTGTAATGATGTCTGAGTGTTGGAGTGTTCCCCTGGCTATCTGTAATGATGTCTGAGTGATGGAGTGTTCCCCTGGCTATCTGTAAATGATGTCTGAGTGTTGGAGTGTTCCCCTGGCTATCTGTAATGATGTCTGAGTGTTGGAGTGTTCCCCTGGCTATCTGTAATGATGTCTGAGTGTTGGAGTGTTCCCCTGGCTATCTGTTAATAATGTCTGAGTGTTGGAGTGTGCCCCTGGCTATCTGTAATGATGTCTGAGTGTTGGAGTGTGCCTCTGACTATCTGTAATGATGTCTGAGTGTTGTAGTGTTCCCCTGGCTATCTGTAATGATGGTCTGAGTGTTGGAGTGTGTCCCTGGCTATCTGTAAATGATGTCTGAGTGTTGGAGTGTTCCCCTGGCTATCTGTAAATAATGTCTGAGTGTTGGAGTGTTCCCCTGGCTATCTGTAAGGATGTCTGGGTGTTGGAGTGTTCCCCTGGCTATCTGTAATGATGTCTGAGTCTTGGAGCGTTCCCCTGGCTATCTGTAATGATGTCTGAGTGTTCCCCTGGCTATCTGTAATGATATCTGAGTGTTGGAGTGTGCCTCTGGCTATCTGTAATGATGTCTGAGTGTTGGAGTGTTCCCCTGGCTATCTGTAATGATGTCTGAGTGGTCCCCTGGCTATCTGTAATGATGTCTGAGTGTTGGAGTGTTCCCCTGGCTATCTGTAATGATGTCTGAGTGTCCCCTGGCTATCTGTAATGATGTCTGAGTGTTGGAGTGTGTCCCTGGCTATCTGTAATAATGTCTGAGTGTTGGAGTGTTCCCCTGGCTATCTGTAATGATGTCTGAGTGTTGGAGTGTTCCCCTGGCTATCTGTAATGATGTCTGAGTGTTGGAGTGTTCCCCCTGGCTATCTGTAATGATGTCTGAGTGTTGGAGTGTTCCCCTGGCTATCTGTAATGATGTCTGAGTGTTCCCCTGGCTATCTGTAAATGATGTCTGAGTGTTGGAGTGTTCCCCTGGCTATCTGTAATGACGTCTGAGTGTTGGAGTGTTACCCTGGGTATCTGTAATGATGTCTGAGTGTTGGAGTGTGTCCCTGGCTATCTGTAATGATGTCTGAGTGTTCCCCTGGCTATCTGTAAATGATGTCTGAGTGTTGGAGTGTTCCCCTGGCTATCTGTAAATGATGTCTGAGTGTTGGAGTGTTCCTCTGGCTATCTGTAAATGATGTCTGAGTGTTGGAGTGTTCCCCTGGCTATCTGTAATGATGTCTGAGTGTTGGAGTGGTCCCCTGGCTATCTGTAATGATGTCTGAGTGTTCCCCTGGCTATCTGTAAATTATGTCTGAGTGTTGGAGTGTTCCCCTGGCTATCTGTAATGATGTCTGAGTGTTGGAGTGTTCCCCTGGCTATCTGTAATGATGTCTGAGTGTTGTAGTGTTCCCCTGGCTATCTGTAATGATGTCTGAGTGTTGGAGTGTGTCCCTGGCTATCTGTAAATGATGTCTGAGTGTTGGAGTGTTCCCCTGGCTATCTGTAAATAATGTCTGAGTGTTGGAGTGTTCCCCTGGCTATCTGTAAGGATGTCTGGGTGTTGGAGTGTTCCCCTGGCTATCTGTAATGATGTCTGAGTGTTCCTCTGGCTATCTGTAATGATGTCTGAGTGTTGGAGTGTTCCCCTGGCTATCTGTAATGATGTCTGAGTGGTCCCCTGGCTATCTGTAATGATGTCTGAGTGTTGGAGTGTTCCCCTGGCTATCTGTAATGATGTCTGAGTGTTGGAGTGTTCCCCTGGCTTTCTGTAATGACGTCTGAGTGTTGGAGTGTTACCCTGGGTATCTGTAATGATGTCTGAGTGTTGGAGTGTGTCCCTGGCTATCTGTAATGATGTCTGAGTGTTCCCCTGGCTATCTGTAAATGATGTCTGAGTGTTGGAGTGTTCCCCTGGCTATCTGTAAATGATGTCTGAGTGTTGGAGTGTTCCCCTGGCTATCTGTAAATGATGTCTGAGTGTTGGAGTGTTCCCCTGGCTATCTGTAATGATGTCTGAGTGTTGGAGTGGTCCCCTGGCTATCTGTAATGATGTCTGAGTGTTCCCCTGGCTATCTGTAAATTATGTCTGAGTGTTGGAGTGTTCCCCTGGCTATCTGTAATGATGTCTGAGTGTTGGAGTGTTCCCCTGGCTATCTGTACATGATGTCTGAGTGTTGGAGTGTTCCCCTGGCTATCTGTAAATGATGTCTGAGTGTTGGAGTGTGCCCCTGGCTATCTGTAATGATGTCTGAGTGTTGGAGTGTGCCTCTGACTATCTGTAATGATGTCTGAGTGTTGTAGTGTTCCCCTGGCTATCTGTAATGATGTCTGAGTGTTGGAGTGTGTCCCTGGCTATCTGTAAATGATGTCTGAGTGTTGGAGTGTTCCCCTGGCTATCTGTAAATAATGTCTGAGTGTTGGAGTGTTCCCCTGGCTATCTGTAAGGATGTCTGGGTGTTGGAGTGTTCCCCTGGCTATCTGTAATGATGTCTGAGTCTTGGAGCGTTCCCCTGGCTATCTGTAATGATGTCTGAGTGTTCCTCTGGCTATCTGTAATGATGTCTGAGTGTTGGAGTGTTCCCCTGGCTATCTGTAATGATGTCTGAGTGGTCCCCTGGCTATCTGTAATGATGTCTGAGTGTTGGAGTGTTCCCCTGGCTATCTGTAATGATGTCTGAGTGTTGGAGTGTGTCCCTGGCTATCTGTAATGATGTCTGAGTGTTGGAGTGTGTCCCTGGCTATCTGTAATGATGTCTGAGTGTTGGAGTGTTCCCCTGGCTATCTGTAATGATGTCTGAGTGTTGGAGTGTTCCCCTGGCTTTCTGTAATGATGTCTGAGTGTTGGAGTGTTCCCCTGGCTATCTGTAATGATGTCTGAGTGATGGAGTGTTCCCCTGGCTATCTGTAATGATGTCTGAGTGTTGGAGTGTTCCCCTGGCTATCTTTAATGATGTCTGAGTGTTGGAGTGTTCCCCTGGCTATCTGTAATGATGTCTGAGTGTCCCCTGGCTATCTGTAATGATGTCTGAGTGTTGGAGTGTGTCCCTGGCTATCTGTAATAATGTCTGAGTGTTGGAGTGTTCCCCTGGCTATCTGTAAATAATGTCTGAGTGTTGGAGTGTTCCCCTGGCTATCTGTAAGGATGTCTGGGTGTTGGAGTGTTCCCCTGGCTATCTGTAATGATGTCTGAGTCTTGGAGCGTTCCCCTGGCTATCTGTAATGATGTCTGAGTGTTCCCCTGGCTATCTGTAATGATATCTGAGTGTTGGAGTGTGCCTCTGGCTATCTGTAATGATGTCTGAGTGTTGGAGTGTTCCCCTGGCTATCTGTAATGATGTCTGAGTGGTCCCCTGGCTATCTGTAATGATGTCTGAGTGTTGGAGTGTTCCCCTGGCTATCTGTAATGATGTCTGAGTGTTGGAGTGTGTCCCTGGCTATCTGTAATGATGTCTGAGTGTTGGAGTGTGTCCCTGGCTATCTGTAATGATGTCTGAGTGTTGGAGTGTGCCTCTGGCTATCTGTAATGATGTCTGAGTGTTGGAGTGTTCCCCTGGCTATCTGTAATGATGTCTGAGTGTTGGAGTGTTCCCCTGGCTATCTGTAATGATGTCTGAGTGTTGGAGTGTTCCCCTGGCTATCTTTAATGATGTCTGAGTGTTGGAGTGTTCCCCTGGCTATCTGTAATGATGTCTGAGTGTCCCCTGGCTATCTGTAATGATGTCTGAGTGTTGGAGTGTGTCCCTGGCTATCTGTAATAATGTCTGAGTGTTGGAGTGTTCCCCTGGCTATCTGTAATGATGTCTGAGTGTTGGAGTGTTCCCCTGGCTATCTGTAATGATGTCTGAGTGTTGGAGTGTTCCCCCTGGCTATCTGTAATGATGTCTGAGTGTTGGAGTGTTCCCCTGGCTATCTGTAATGATGTCTGAGTGTTGGAGTGTTCCCCTGGCTATCTGTAATGATGTCTGAGTGTTGGAGTGTTCCCCTGGCTATCTGTAATGATGTCTGAGTGATGGAGTGTTCCCCTGGCTATCTGTAAATGATGTCTGAGTGTTGGAGTGTTCCCCTGGCTATCTGTAATGATGTCTGAGTGTTGGAGTGTTCCCCTGGCTATCTGTAATGATGTCTGAGTGTTGGAGTGTTCCCCTGGCTATCTGTAATGATGTCTGAGTGTTGGAGTGTTCCCCTGGCTATCTGTAATGATGTCTGAGTGTTGGAGTGTGTCCCTGGCTATCTGTAATGATGTCTGAGTGTTGGAGTGTGTCCCTGGCTATCTGTAAATGATGTCTGAGTGTTGGAGTGTTCCCCTGGCTATCTGTAAATTATGTCTGAGTGTTGGAGTGTTCCTCTGGCTATCTGTAATGATGTCTGAGTGTTGGAGTGTTCCCCTGGCTATCTGTAATGATGTCTGAGTGTTGGAGTGTGTCCCTGGCTATCTGTAATGATGTCTGAGTGTTGGAGTGTGTCCCTGGCTATCTGTAAATGATGTCTGAGTGTTGGAGTGTTCCCCTGGCTATCTGTAAATTATGTCTGAGTGTTGGAGTGTTCCTCTGGCTATCTGTAATGATGTCTGAGTGTTGGAGTGTTCCCCTGGCTATCTGTAAATGATGTCTGGGTGTTGGAGTGTTCCCCTGGCTATCTGTTAATAATGTCTGAGTGTTGGAGTGTTCCCCTGGCTATCTGTAAATGATGTCTGGGTGTTGGAGAGTTCCCCTGGCTATCTGTAATGATGTCTGAGTGTTGGAGTGTTCCCCTGGCTATCTGTTAATAATGTCTGAGTGTTGGAGTGTTCCCCTGGCTATCTGTAAATGATGTCTGGGTGTTGGAGTGTTCCCCTGGCTATCTGTAATGATGTCTGAGTGTTGGAGTGTTCCCCTGGCTATCTGTAATGATGTCTAAGTGTTGGAGTGTTGCCCCGGCTATCTGTAATGATGTCTGAGTGTTGGAGTGTTCCCCTGGCTATCTGTAAATAATGTCTAAGTGTTGGAGTGTTCCCCTGGCTATCTGTAAATGATGTCTGAGTGTTGGAGTGTTCCCCTGGCTATCTGTAAATGATGTCTGAGTGTTGGAGTGTTCCCCTGGCTATCTGTAAATTATGTCTGAGTGTTGGAGTGTGCCCCTGGCTAACTGTAATGATGTCTGAGTGTTGGAGTGTTCCCCTGGCTATCTGTAATGATGTCTAAGTGATGGAGTGTGCCCCTGGCTATCTGTAATGATGTCTGAGTGTTGGAGTGTTCCCCTGGCTATCTGTAAATGATGTCTGAGTGTTGGAGTGTTCCCCTGGCTATCTGTAATGATGTCTGAGTGATGGAGTGTGTTCCTGGTTTTCTGTAATGATGTCTGAGTGTTGGAGTGTTCCCCTGGCTATCTGTAAATGATGTCTGAGTGTTGGAGTGTTCCCCTGGCTATCTGTAAATAATGTCTGAGTGTTGGAGTGTGTCCCTGGCTATCTGTAAATAATGTCTGAGTGTTGGAGTGTGTCCCTGGCTATCTGTAAATAATGTCTGAGTGTTGGAGTGTTCCCCTGGCTATCTGTAAATAATTGTCTGAGTGTTGGAGTGTTCCCCTGGCTATCTGTAAATAATGTCTGAGTGTTGGAGTGTTCCCCTGGCTATCTGTAAATGATGTCTGAGTGTTGGAGTGTTCCCCTGGCTATCTGTAAATGATTTCGGAGTGTTGGAGTGTTCCCCTGGCTATCTGTAAATGATGTCTGAGTGTTAGTGTTCCTCTGGCTATCCGTAATGATGTCTGAGTGCTGGAGTGTTCCCCTGGCTATCTGTAATGATGTCTAAGTGTTGGAGTGTTGCCCTGGCTATCTGTAATGATGTCTGAGTGTTGGAGTGTTCCCCTGGCTATCTGTAAATAATGTCTAAGTGTTGGAGTGTTCCCCTGGCTATCTGTAAATGATGTCTGAGTGTTGGAGTGTTCCCCTGGCTATCTGTAAATGATGTCTGAGTGTTGGAGTGTTCCCCTGGCTATCTGTAATGATGTCTGAGTGTTGGAGTGTTCCCCTGGCTATCTGTAATGATGTCTGAGTGTTGTAGTGTTCCCCTGGCTATCTGTAATGATGTCTGAGTGTTGGAGTGTGTCCCTGGCTATCTGTAAATGATGTCTGAGTGTTGGAGTGTTCCCCTGGCTATCTGTAATGATGTCTGAGTGTTGGAGTGTTCCCCTGGCTATCTGTAATGATGTCTGAGTGTTGTAGTGTTCCCCTGGCTATCTGTAATGATGTCTGAGTGTTGGAGTGTGTCCCTGGCTATCTGTAAATGATGTCTGAGTGTTGGAGTGTTCCCCTGGCTATCTGTAAATAATGTCTGAGTGTTGGAGTGTTCCCCTGGCTATCTGTAAGGATGTCTGGGTGTTGAAGTGTTCCCCTGGCTATCTGTAATGATGTCTGAGTCTTGGAGCGTTCCCCTGGCTATCTGTAATGATGTCTGAGTGTTCCCCTGGCTATCTGTAATGATATCTGAGTGTTGGAGTGTGCCTCTGGCTATCTGTAATGATGTCTGAGTGTTGGAGTGTTCCCCTGGCTATCTGTAATGATGTCTGAGTGGTCCCCTGGCTATCTGTAATGATGTCTGAGTGTTGGAGTGTTCCCCTGGCTATCTGTAATGATGTCTGAGTGTTGGAGTGTGTCCCTGGCTATCTGTAATGATGTCTGAGTGTTGGAGTGTGCCTCTGGCTATCTGTAATGATGTCTGAGTGTTGGAGTGTTCCCCTGGCTATCTGTAATGATGTCTGAGTGTTGGAGTGTTCCCCTGGCTTTCTGTAATGATGTCTGAGTGTTGGAGTGTTCCCCTGGCTATCTGTAATGATGTCTGAGTGATGGAGTGTTCCCCTGGCTATCTGTAATGATGTCTGAGTGTTGGAGTGTTCCCCTGGCTATCTTTAATGATGTCTGAGTGTTGGAGTGTTCCCCTGGCTATCTGTAATGATGTCTGAGTGTTGGAGTGTGTCCCTGGCTATCTGTAATAATGTCTGAGTGTTGGAGTGTTCCCCTGGCTATCTGTAATGATGTCTGAGTGTTGGAGTGTTCCCCTGGCTATCTGTAATGATGTCTGAGTGTTGGAGTGTTCCCCCTGGCTATCTGTAATGATGTCTGAGTGTTGGAGTGTTCCCCTGGCTATCTGTAATGATGTCTGAGTGTTGGAGTGTTCCCCTGGCTATCTGTAATGATGTCTGAGTGATGGAGTGTTCCCCTGGCTATCTGTAAATGATGTCTGAGTGTTGGAGTGTTCCCCTGGCTATCTGTAATGATGTCTGAGTGTTGGAGTGTTCCCCTGGCTATCTGTAATGATGTCTGAGTGTTGGAGTGTTCCCCTGGCTATCTGTTAATAATGTCTGAGTGTTGGAGTGTGCCCCTGGCTATCTGTAATGATGTCTGAGTGTTGGAGTGTGCCTCTGACTATCTGTAATGATGTCTGAGTGTTGTAGTGTTCCCCTGGCTATCTGTAATGATGGTCTGAGTGTTGGAGTGTGTCCCTGGCTATCTGTAAATGATGTCTGAGTGTTGGAGTGTTCCCCTGGCTATCTGTAAATAATGTCTGAGTGTTGGAGTGTTCCCCTGGCTATCTGTAAGGATGTCTGGGTGTTGGAGTGTTCCCCTGGCTATCTGTAATGATGTCTGAGTCTTGGAGCGTTCCCCTGGCTATCTGTAATGATGTCTGAGTGTTCCCCTGGCTATCTGTAATGATATCTGAGTGTTGGAGTGTGCCTCTGGCTATCTGTAATGATGTCTGAGTGTTGGAGTGTTCCCCTGGCTATCTGTAATGATGTCTGAGTGGTCCCCTGGCTATCTGTAATGATGTCTGAGTGTTGGAGTGTTCCCCTGGCTATCTGTAATGATGTCTGAGTGTCCCCTGGCTATCTGTAATGATGTCTGAGTGTTGGAGTGTGTCCCTGGCTATCTGTAATAATGTCTGAGTGTTGGAGTGTTCCCCTGGCTATCTGTAATGATGTCTGAGTGTTGGAGTGTTCCCCTGGCTATCTGTAATGATGTCTGAGTGTTGGAGTGTTCCCCCTGGCTATCTGTAATGATGTCTGAGTGTTAGAGTGTTCCCCTGGCTATCTGTAATGATGTCTGAGTGTTCCCCTGGCTATCTGTAAATGATGTCTGAGTGTTGGAGTGTTCCCCTGGCTATCTGTAATGACGTCTGAGTGTTGGAGTGTTACCCTGGGTATCTGTAATGATGTCTGAGTGTTGGAGTGTGTCCCTGGCTATCTGTAATGATGTCTGAGTGTTCCCCTGGCTATCTGTAAATGATGTCTGAGTGTTGGAGTGTTCCCCTGGCTATCTGTAAATGATGTCTGAGTGTTGGAGTGTTCCCCTGGCTATCTGTAAATGATGTCTGAGTGTTGGAGTGTTCCCCTGGCTATCTGTAATGATGTCTGAGTGTTGGAGTGGTCCCCTGGCTATCTGTAATGATGTCTGAGTGTTCCCCTGGCTATCTGTAAATTATGTCTGAGTGTTGGAGTGTTCCCCTGGCTATCTGTAATGATGTCTGAGTGTTGGAGTGTTCCCCTGGCTATCTGTACATGATGTCTGAGTGTTGGAGTGTTCCCCTGGCTATCTGTAAATGATGTCTGAGTGTTGGAGTGTGCCCCTGGCTATCTGTAATGATGTCTGAGTGTTGGAGTGTGCCTCTGACTATCTGTAATGATGTCTGAGTGTTGTAGTGTTCCCCTGGCTATCTGTAATGATGTCTGAGTGTTGGAGTGTGTCCCTGGCTATCTGTAAATGATGTCTGAGTGTTGGAGTGTTCCCCTGGCTATCTGTAAATAATGTCTGAGTGTTGGAGTGTTCCCCTGGCTATCTGTAAGGATGTCTGGGTGTTGGAGTGTTCCCCTGGCTATCTGTAATGATGTCTGAGTCTTGGAGCGTTCCCCTGGCTATCTGTAATGATGTCTGAGTGTTCCCCTGGCTATCTGTAATGATATCTGAGTGTTGGAGTGTGCCTCTGGCTATCTGTAATGATGTCTGAGTGTTGGAGTGTTCCCCTGGCTATCTGTAATGATGTCTGAGTGGTCCCCTGGCTATCTGTAATGATGTCTGAGTGTTGGAGTGTTCCCCTGGCTATCTGTAATGATGTCTGAGTGTTGGAGTGTGTCCCTGGCTATCTGTAATGATGTCTGAGTGTTGGAGTGTGTCCCTGGCTATCTGTAATGATGTCTGAGTGTTGGAGTGTGCCTCTGGCTATCTGTAATGATGTCTGAGTGTTGGAGTGTTCCCCTGGCTATCTGTAATGATGTCTGAGTGTTGGAGTGTTCCCCTGGCTTTCTGTAATGATGTCTGAGTGTTGGAGTGTTCCCCTGGCTATCTGTAATGATGTCTGAGTGATGGAGTGTTCCCCTGGCTATCTGTAATGATGTCTGAGTGTTGGAGTGTTCCCCTGGCTATCTTTAATGATGTCTGAGTGTTGGAGTGTTCCCCTGGCTATCTGTAATGATGTCTGAGTGTCCCCTGGCTATCTGTAATGATGTCTGAGTGTTGGAGTGTGTCCCTGGCTATCTGTAATAATGTCTGAGTGTTGGAGTGTTCCCCTGGCTATCTGTAATGATGTCTGAGTGATGGAGTGTTCCCCTGGCTATCTGTAAATGATGTCTGAGTGTTGGAGTGTTCCCCTGGCTATCTGTAATGATGTCTGAGTGTTGGAGTGTGTCCCTGGCTATCTGTAATGATGTCTGAGTGTTGGAGTGTGCCTCTGGCTATCTGTAATGATGTCTGAGTGTTGGAGTGTTCCCCTGGCTATCTGTAATGATGTCTGAGTGTTGGAGTGTTCCCCTGGCTTTCTGTAATGATGTCTGAGTGTTGGAGTGTTCCCCTGGCTATCTGTAATGATGTCTGAGTGATGGAGTGTTCCCCTGGCTATCTGTAATGATGTCTGAGTGTTGGAGTGTTCCCCTGGCTATCTTTAATGATGTCTGAGTGTTGGAGTGTTCCCCTGGCTATCTGTAATGATGTCTGAGTGTCCCCTGGCTATCTGTAATGATGTCTGAGTGTTGGAGTGTGTCCCTGGCTATCTGTAATAATGTCTGAGTGTTGGAGTGTTCCCCTGGCTATCTGTAATGATGTCTGAGTGTTGGAGTGTTCCCCTGGCTATCTGTAATGATGTCTGAGTGTTGGAGTGTTCCCCCTGGCTATCTGTAATGATGTCTGAGTGTTGGAGTGTTCCCCTGGCTATCTGTAATGATGTCTGAGTGTTGGAGTGTTCCCCTGGCTATCTGTAATGATGTCTGAGTGTTGGAGTGTTCCCCTGGCTATCTGTAATGATGTCTGAGTGATGGAGTGTTCCCCTGGCTATCTGTAAATGATGTCTGAGTGTTGGAGTGTTCCCCTGGCTATCTGTAATGATGTCTGAGTGTTGGAGTGTTCCCCTGGCTATCTGTAATGATGTCTGAGTGTTGGAGTGTTCCCCTGGCTATCTGTAATGATGTCTGAGTGTTGGAGTGTTCCCCTGGCTATCTGTAATGATGTCTGAGTGTTGGAGTGTGTCCCTGGCTATCTGTAATGATGTCTGAGTGTTGGAGTGTTCCCCTGGCTATCTGTAAATGATGTCTGAGTGTTGGAGTGTTCCCCTGGCTATCTGTAAATTATGTCTGAGTGTTGGAGTGTTCCTCTGGCTATCTGTAATGATGTCTGAGTGTTGGAGTGTTCCCCTGGCTATCTGTAAATGATGTCTGGGTGTTGGAGTGTTCCCCTGGCTATCTGTTAATAATGTCTGAGTGTTGGAGTGTTCCCCTGGCTATCTGTAAATGATGTCTGGGTGTTGGAGAGTTCCCCTGGCTATCTGTAATGATGTCTGAGTGTTGGAGTGTTCCCCTGGCTATCTGTTAATAATGTCTGAGTGTTGGAGTGTTCCCCTGGCTATCTGTAAATGATGTCTGGGTGTTGGAGTGTTCCCCTGGCTATCTGTAATGATGTCTGAGTGTTGGAGTGTTCCCCTGGCTATCTGTAATGCTGTCTGAGTGTTGGACTGTTCCCCTGGCTATCTGTAATGATGTCTAAGTGTTGGAGTGTTGCCCCGGCTATCTGTAATGATGTCTGAGTGTTGGAGTGTTCCCCTGGCTATCTGTAAATAATGTCTAAGTGTTGGAGTGTTCCCCTGGCTATCTGTAAATGATGTCTGAGTGTTGGAGTGTTCCCCTGGCTATCTGTAAATGATGTCTGAGTGTTGGAGTGTTCCCCTGGCTATCTGTAAATTATGTCTGAGTGTTGGAGTGTGCCCCTGGCTAACTGTAATGATGTCTGAGTGTTGGAGTGTTCCCCTGGCTATCTGTAATGATGTCTAAGTGATGGAGTGTGCCCCTGGCTATCTGTAATGATGTCTGAGTGTTGGAGTGTTCCCCTGGCTATCTGTAAATGATGTCTGAGTGTTGGAGTGTTCCCCTGGCTATCTGTAATGATGTCTGAGTGATGGAGTGTGTTCCTGGTTTTCTGTAATGATGTCTGAGTGTTGGAGTGTTCCCCTGGCTATCTGTAAATGATGTCTGAGTGTTGGAGTGTTCCCCTGGCTATCTGTAAATAATGTCTGAGTGTTGGAGTGTGTCCCTGGCTATCTGTAAATAATGTCTGAGTGTTGGAGTGTGTCCCTGGCTATCTGTAAATAATGTCTGAGTGTTGGAGTGTTCCCCTGGCTATCTGTAAATAATGTCTGAGTGTTGGAGTGTTCCCCTGGCTATCTGTAAATAATGTCTGAGTGTTGGAGTGTTCCCCTGGCTATCTGTAAATGATGTCTGAGTGTTGGAGTGTTCCCCTGGCTATCTGTAAATGATTTCGGAGTGTTGGAGTGTTCCCCTGGCTATCTGTAAATGATGTCTGAGTGTTAGTGTTCCTCTGGCTATCCGTAATGATGTCTGAGTGCTGGAGTGTTCCCCTGGCTATCTGTAATGATGTCTAAGTGTTGGAGTGTTGCCCTGGCTATCTGTAATGATGTCTGAGTGTTGGAGTGTTCCCCTGGCTATCTGTAAATAATGTCTAAGTGTTGGAGTGTTCCCCTGGCTATCTGTAAATGATGTCTGAGTGTTGGAGTGTTCCCCTGGCTATCTGTAAATGATGTCTGAGTGTTGGAGTGTTCCCCTGGCTATCTGTAATGATGTCTGAGTGTTGGAGTGTTCCCCTGGCTATCTGTAATGATGTCTGAGTGTTGTAGTGTTCCCCTGGCTATCTGTAATGATGTCTGAGTGTTGGAGTGTGTCCCTGGCTATCTGTAAATGATGTCTGAGTGTTGGAGTGTTCCCCTGGCTATCTGTAATGATGTCTGAGTGTTGGAGTGTTCCCCTGGCTATCTGTAATGATGTCTGAGTGTTGTAGTGTTCCCCTGGCTATCTGTAATGATGTCTGAGTGTTGGAGTGTGTCCCTGGCTATCTGTAAATGATGTCTGAGTGTTGGAGTGTTGCCCCGGCTATCTGTAATGATGTCTGAGTGTTGGAGTGTTCCCCTGGCTATCTGTAAATAATGTCTAAGTGTTGGAGTGTTCCCCTGGCTATCTGTAAATGATGTCTGAGTGTTGGAGTGTTCCCCTGGCTATCTGTAAATGATGTCTGAGTGTTGGAGTGTTCCCCTGGCTATCTGTAAATTATGTCTGAGTGTTGGAGTGTGCCCCTGGCTAACTGTAATGATGTCTGAGTGTTGGAGTGTTCCCCTGGCTATCTGTAATGATGTCTAAGTGATGGAGTGTGCCCCTGGCTATCTGTAATGATGTCTGAGTGTTGGAGTGTTCCCCTGGCTATCTGTAATGATGTCTGAGTGTTGGAGTGTTCCCCTGGCTATCTGTAATGATGTCTGAGTGTTGGAGTGTTCCCCTGGCTATCTGTAATGATGTCTGAGTGTTGGAGTGTTCCCCTGGCTATCTGTAATGATGTCTGAGTGATGGAGTGTTCCCCTGGCTATCTGTAAATGATGTCTGAGTGTTGGAGTGTTCCCCTGGCTATCTGTAATGATGTCTGAGTGTTGGAGTGTTCCCCTGGCTATCTGTAATGATGTCTGAGTGTTGGAGTGTTCCCCTGGCTATCTGTAATGATGTCTGAGTGTTGGAGTGTTCCCCTGGCTATCTGTAATGATGTCTGAGTGTTGGAGTGTGTCCCTGGCTATCTGTAATGATGTCTGAGTGTTGGAGTGTTCCCCTGGCTATCTGTAAATGATGTCTGAGTGTTGGAGTGTTCCCCTGGCTATCTGTAAATTATGTCTGAGTGTTGGAGTGTTCCTCTGGCTATCTGTAATGATGTCTGAGTGTTGGAGTGTTCCCCTGGCTATCTGTAAATGATGTCTGGGTGTTGGAGTGTTCCCCTGGCTATCTGTTAATAATGTCTGAGTGTTGGAGTGTTCCCCTGGCTATCTGTAAATGATGTCTGGGTGTTGGAGAGTTCCCCTGGCTATCTGTAATGATGTCTGAGTGTTGGAGTGTTCCCCTGGCTATCTGTTAATAATGTCTGAGTGTTGGAGTGTTCCCCTGGCTATCTGTAAATGATGTCTGGGTGTTGGAGTGTTCCCCTGGCTATCTGTAATGATGTCTGAGTGTTGGAGTGTTCCCCTGGCTATCTGTAATGCTGTCTGAGTGTTGGACTGTTCCCCTGGCTATCTGTAATGATGTCTAAGTGTTGGAGTGTTGCCCCGGCTATCTGTAATGATGTCTGAGTGTTGGAGTGTTCCCCTGGCTATCTGTAAATAATGTCTAAGTGTTGGAGTGTTCCCCTGGCTATCTGTAAATGATGTCTGAGTGTTGGAGTGTTCCCCTGGCTATCTGTAAATGATGTCTGAGTGTTGGAGTGTTCCCCTGGCTATCTGTAAATTATGTCTGAGTGTTGGAGTGTGCCCCTGGCTAACTGTAATGATGTCTGAGTGTTGGAGTGTTCCCCTGGCTATCTGTAATGATGTCTAAGTGATGGAGTGTGCCCCTGGCTATCTGTAATGATGTCTGAGTGTTGGAGTGTTCCCCTGGCTATCTGTAATGATGTCTGAGTGTTGGAGTGTTCCCCTGGCTATCTGTAATGATGTCTGAGTGATGGAGTGTTCCCCTGGCTATCTGTAATGATGTCTGAGTGTTGGAGTGTTCCCCTGGCTATCTTTAATGATGTCTGAGTGTTGGAGTGTTCCCCTGGCTATCTGTAATGATGTCTGAGTGTTGGAGTGTGTCCCTGGCTATCTGTAATAATGTCTGAGTGTTGGAGTGTTCCCCTGGCTATCTGTAATGATGTCTGAGTGTTGGAGTGTTCCCCTGGCTATCTGTAATGATGTCTGAGTGTTGGAGTGTTCCCCCTGGCTATCTGTAATGATGTCTGAGTGTTGGAGTGTTCCCCTGGCTATCTGTAATGATGTCTGAGTGTTGGAGTGTTCCCCTGGCTATCTGTAATGATGTCTGAGTGATGGAGTGTTCCCCTGGCTATCTGTAAATGATGTCTGAGTGTTGGAGTGTTCCCCTGGCTATCTGTAATGATGTCTGAGTGTTGGAGTGTTCCCCTGGCTATCTGTAATGATGTCTGAGTGTTGGAGTGTTCCCCTGGCTATCTGTTAATAATGTCTGAGTGTTGGAGTGTTCCCCTGGCTATCTGTAAATGATGTCTGGGTGTTGGAGTGTTCCCCTGGCTATCTGTAATGATGTCTGGGTGTTGGAGTGTTCCCCTGGCTATCTGTAATGATGTCTGAGTGTTGGAGTGTTCCCCTGGCTATCTGTAATGCTGTCTGAGTGTTGGAGTGTTCCCCTGGCTATCTGTAATGATGTCTGAGTGTTGTAGTGTTCCCCTGGCTATCTGTAAATGATGTCTGAGTGTTGGAGTGTGTCCCTGGCTATCTGTAAATGATGTCTGAGTGTTGGAGTGTTCCCCTGGCTATCTGTAATGATGTCTGAGTGTTGGAGTGTTCCCCTGGCTATCTGTAATGATGTCTGAGTGTTGTAGTGTTCCCCTGGCTATCTGTAATGATGTCTGAGTGTTGGAGTGTGTCCCTGGCTATCTGTAAATGATGTCTGAGTGTTCCCCTGGCTATCTGTAATGATATCTGAGTGTTGGAGTGTGCCTCTGGCTATCTGTAATGATGTCTGAGTGTTGGAGTGTTCCCCTGGCTATCTGTAATGATGTCTGAGTGGTCCCCTGGCTATCTGTAATGATGTCTGAGTGTTGGAGTGTTCCCCTGGCTATCTGTAATGATGTCTGAGTGTTGGAGTGTGTCCCTGGCTATCTGTAATGATGTCTGAGTGTTGGAGTGTGCCTCTGGCTATCTGTAATGATGTCTGAGTGTTGGAGTGTTCCCCTGGCTATCTGTAATGATGTCTGAGTGTTGGAGTGTTCCCCTGGCTTTCTGTAATGATGTCTGAGTGTTGGAGTGTTCCCCTGGCTATCTGTAATGATGTCTGAGTGATGGAGTGTTCCCCTGGCTATCTGTAATGATGTCTGAGTGTTGGAGTGTTCCCCTGGCTATCTTTAATGATGTCTGAGTGTTGGAGTGTTCCCCTGGCTATCTGTAATGATGTCTGAGTGTTGGAGTGTGTCCCTGGCTATCTGTAATAATGTCTGAGTGTTGGAGTGTTCCCCTGGCTATCTGTAATGATGTCTGAGTGTTGGAGTGTTCCCCTGGCTATCTGTAATGATGTCTGAGTGTTGGAGTGTTCCCCCTGGCTATCTGTAATGATGTCTGAGTGTTGGAGTGTTCCCCTGGCTATCTGTAATGATGTCTGAGTGTTGGAGTGTTCCCCTGGCTATCTGTAATGATGTCTGAGTGTTGGAGTGTTCCCCTGGCTATCTGTAATGATGTCTGAGTGATGGAGTGTTCCCCTGGCTATCTGTAAATGATGTCTGAGTGTTGGAGTGTTCCTCTGGCTATCTGTAATGATGTCTGAGTGTTGGAGTGTTCCCCTGGCTATCTGTAATGATGTCTGAGTGTTGGAGTGTTCCCCTGGCTATCTGTTAATAATGTCTGAGTGTTGGAGTGTTCTCCTGGCTATCTGTAAATGATGTCTGGGTGTTGGAGTGTTCCCCTGGCTATCTGTAATGATGTCTGGGTGTTGGAGTGTTCCCCTGGCTATCTGTAATGATGTCTGAGTGTTGGAGTGTTCCCCTGGCTATCTGTAATGCTGTCTGAGTGTTGGAGTGTTCCCCTGGCTATCTGTAATGATGTCTAAGTGATGGAGTGTGCCCCTGGCTATCTGTAATGATGTCTGAGTGTTGGAGTGTTCCCCTGGCTATCTGTAATGCTGTCTGAGTGTTGGAGTGTTCCCCTGGCTATCTGTAATGATGTCTAAGTGATGGAGTGTGCCCCTGGCTATCTGTAATGATGTCTGAGTGATGGAGTGTGTTCCTGGTTTTCTGTAATGATGTCTGAGTGTTGGAGTGTTCCCCTGGCTATCTGTAAATGATGTCTGAGTGTTGGAGTGTTCCCCTGGCTATCTGTTAATAATGTCTGAGTGTTGGAGTGTTCCCCTGGCTATCTGTAAATGATGTCTGGGTGTTGGAGTGTTCCCCTGGCTATCTGTAATGATGTCTGGGTGTTGGAGTGTTCCCCTGGCTATCTGTAATGATGTCTGAGTGTTGGAGTGTTCCCCTGGCTATCTGTAATGCTGTCTGAGTGTTGGAGTGTTCCCCTGGCTATCTGTAATGATGTCTAAGTGATGGAGTGTGCCCCTGGCTATCTGTAATGATGTCTGAGTGTTGGAGTGTTCCCCTGGCTATCTGTAATGCTGTCTGAGTGTTGGAGTGTTCCCCTGGCTATCTGTAATGATGTCTAAGTGATGGAGTGTGCCCCTGGCTATCTGTAATGATGTCTGAGTGATGGAGTGTGTTCCTGGTTTTCTGTAATGATGTCTGAGTGTTGGAGTGTTCCCCTGGCTATCTGTAAATGATGTCTGAGTGTTGGAGTGTTCCCCTGGCTATCTGTAAATAATGTCTGAGTGTTGGAGTGTTCCCCTGGCTATCTGTAAATAATGTCTGAGTGTTGGAGTGTTCCCCTGGCTATCTGTAAATAATGTCTGAGTGTTGGAGTGTTCCCCTGGCTATCTGTAAATAATGTCTGAGTGTTGGAGTGTTCCCCTGGCTATCTGTAAATGATGTCTGAGTGTTGGAGTGTTCCCCTGGCTATCTGTAAATGATTTCTGAGTGTTGGAGTGTTCCCCTGGCTATCTGTAAATGATGTCTGAGTGTTAGTGTTCCTCTGGCTATCCGTAATGATGTCTGAGTGCTGGAGTGTTCCCCTGGCTATCTGTAATGATGTCTAAGTGTTGGAGTGTTGCCCTGGCTATCTGTAATGATGTCTGAGTGTTGGAGTGTTCCCCTGGCTATCTGTAAATGATGTCTGAGTGTTGGAGTGTTCCCCTGGCTATCTGTAAATGATGTCTGAGTGTTGGAGTGTTCCCCTGGCTATCTGTAAATGATGTCTGAGTGTTGGAGTGTTCCCCTGGCTAACTGTAATGATGTCTGAGTGTTGGAGTGTTCCCCTGGCTATCTGTAAATGATGCCTGAGTGTTGGAGTGTTCCCCTGGCTATCTGTAAATGATGCCTGAGTGTTGGAGTGTTCCCCTGGCTATCTGTAATGATGTCTGAGTGTTGGAGTGTTCCCCTGGCTATCTGTAATGATGTCTAAGTGATGGAGTGTGCCCCTGGCTATCTGTAATGATGTCTGAGTGTTGGAGTGTTCCCCTGGCTATCTGTAAATGATGTCTGAGTGTTGGAGTGTTCCCCTGGCTATCTGTAATGATGTCTGAGTGATGGAGTGTGTTCCTGGTTTTCTGTAATGATGTCTGAGTGTTGGAGTGTTCCCCTGGCTATCTGTAAATGATGTCTGAGTGTTGGAGTGTTCCCCTGGCTATCTGTAAATAATGTCTGAGTGTTGGAGTGTTCCCCTGGCTCTCTGTAAATAATGTCTGAGTGTTGGAGTGTTCCCCTGGCTATCTGTAAATAATGTCTGAGTGTTGGAGTGTTCCCCTGGCTATCTGTAAATAATGTCTGAGTGTTGGAGTGTTCCCCTGGCTATCTGTAAATGATTTCGGAGTGTTGGAGTGTTCCCCTGGCTATCTGTAAATGATGTCTGAGTGTTGGAGTGTGCCCCTGGCTAACTGTAATGATGTCTGAGTGTTGGAGTGTTCCCCTGGCTATCTGTAAATGATGCCTGAGTGTTGGAGTGTTCCTCTGGCTATCTGTAATGATGTCTGAGTGTTGGAGTGTTCCCCTGGCTATCTGTAATGATGTCTGAGTGTTGGAGTGTTGCCCTGGCTATCTGTAAATGATGTCTGAGTGTTGGAGTGTGCCCCTGGCTAACTGTAATGATGTCTGAGTGTTGGAGTGTTCCCCTGGCTATCTGTAAATAATGTCTGAGTGTTGGAGTGTTCCCCTGGCTATCTGTAAATAATGTCTGAGTGTTGGAGTGTTCCCCTGGCTATCTGTAAATAATGTCTGAGTGTTGGAGTGTTCCCCTGGCTATCTGTAAATGATTTCGGAGTGTTGGAGTGTTCCCCTGGCTATCTGTAAATGATGTCTGAGTGTTAGTGTTCCTCTGGCTATCCGTAATGATGTCTGAGTCCTGGAGTGTTCCCCTGGCTATCTGTAATGATGTCTGAGTGTTGGAGTGTTCCCCTGGCTATCTGTAAATAATGTCTAAGTGTTGGAGTGTTCCCCTGGCTATCTGTAAATGATGTCTGAGTGTTGGAGTGTTCCCCTGGCTATCTGTAAATGATTTCGGAGTGTTGGAGTGTTCCCCTGGCTATCTGTAAATGATGTCTGAGTGTTAGTGTTCCTCTGGCTATCCGTAATGATGTCTGAGTCCTGGAGTGTTCCCCTGGCTATCTGTAATGATGTCTGAGTGTTGGAGTGTTCCCCTGGCTATCTGTAAATAATGTCTAAGTGTTGGAGTGTTCCCCTGGCTATCTGTAAATGATGTCTGAGTGTTGGAGTGTTCCCCTGGCTATCTGTAAATGATGTCTGAGTGTTGGAGTGTGCCCCTGGCTAACTGTAATGATGTCTGAGTGTTGGAGTGTTCCCCTGGCTATCTGTAAATGATGCCTGAGTGTTGGAGTGTTCCTCTGGCTATCTGTAATGATGTCTGAGTGTTGGAGTGTTCCCCTGGCTATCTGTAATGATGTCTGAGTGTTGGAGTGTTGCCCTGGCTATCTGTAAATAATGTCTGAGTGTTGGAGTGTTCCCCTGGCTATCTGTAATGATGTCTGAGTGTTGGAGTGTTCCCCTGGCTATCTGTAATGATGTCTGAGTGTTGGAGTGTTCCCCTGGCTATCTGTAATGATGTCTGAGTGTTAGTGTTCCCCTGGCTATCTGTAATGATGTCTGAGTGTTGGAGTGTTGCCCTGGCTATCTGTAATGATGTCTGAGTGTTGGAGTGTTCCCCTGGCTATCTGTAGTGATGTCTGAGTGTTGGAGTGTTCCCCTGGCTATCTGTAATGATGTCTGAGTGTTGGAGTGTTCCCCTGGCTATCTGTAGTGATGTCTGAGTGTTGGAGTGTTCCCCTGGCTATCTGTAATGATGTCTGAGTGTTGGAGTGTTCCCCTGGCTATCTGTAATGATGTCTGAGTGTTGGAGTGTTCCCCTGGCTATCTGTAATGATGTCTGAGTGTTGGAGTGTTCCCCTGGCTATCTGTAATGATGTCTGAGTGTTGGAGTGTTCCCCTGGCTATCTGTAATGATGTCTGAGTGTTGGAGTGTTCCCCTGGCTATCCAACAATAATAATGGCATTGTGCTGTCTGGTTTGCTTAATATAAGGAAGTTGAAATGGTTTATACTTTTACTTTTGATACTTAAGTACATTTAAAAAAACAAATACTTTTAGACTTTTACTTAAGTAGTATTTCACTGGGTGACTCACTTTTACTTGAGTCATGTCTATTAAGGTATCTTTCCTTTTACTACAGTCTGAGAATAGGATACTTTCCCAACCACTGAATGAGAGCTAGTAAAGGGCTTATAAGCCCACTGATGAACTACAAATTAGTGTATAATATGTGTACTTTTAAAATACAGTGTTACTGAAGATTCTGTGTTCAGTCAAGATCGGACTAATTATCTATAGCTAGCTTGATTGTGTTTTCTGCCCCTCAGGGAAGTGTGTCAACTCACCGACCCCAGCAGACACTGGGACTCTCGTATGGCTCCACAGCAGCCAAAGAATCCCACCAACATCACTAGACTGCCCGCTATGATCAGGATATACACACCTAGAGAGAGAGAGAAAGAGAGAGAGACAGAGACACAGAGAGAGAGAGAGAAACAGAGAGAGAGAGAGACAGAGAGAGGAAAACAATTCAGATGGAAGATCATTCAGGGTATTATATATATATTCAGCGAGACTGTTGCAGTTCCCAGGAGCACCAGCAGAGGGCAGCATTAGACCATAAAAACAACACTATTATCAACCAGATCATATCTGAAAGAACATTACAAGCTGAACATCATCTGTCAAACTGGACTGGAGTGTTTAACAGACATACTGTAGTGACCAGCAGGAGAGTCAGTACCATAACTGTGGACTAAACAAGACAATGTAGTGACCAGCAGGAGAGTCAGTACCATAACTGTGGACTAAACAAGACATAATGTAGTGACCAGCAGGAGAGTCAGTACCATAACTGTGGACTAAACAAGACATAATGTAGTGACCAGCAGGAGAGTCAGTACCATAACTGTGGACTAAGACATAATGTAGTGACCAGCAGGAGTCAGTACCATAACTGTGGACTAAACAAGACATAATGTAGTGACCAGCAGGAGAGTCAGTACCATAACTGTGGACTAAACAGACATAATGTAGTGACCAGCAGGAGAGTCAGTACCATAACTGTGGACTAAACAAGACATAATGTAGTGACCAGCAGGAGAGTCAGTACCATAACTGTGGACTAAACAGACATAATGTAGTGACCAGCAGGAGAGTCAGTACCATAACTGTGGACTAAACAGACATAATGTAGTGACCAGCAGGAGTCAGTACCATAACTGTGGACTAAACAAGACATAATGTAGTGACCAGCAGGAGAGTCAGTACCATAACTGTGGACTAAACAGACATAATGTAGTGACCAGCAGGAGAGTCAGTACCATAACTGTGGACTAAACAGACATAATGTAGTGACCAGCAGGAGAGTCAGTACCATAACTGTGGACTAAGACATAATGTAGTGACCAGCAGGAGAGTCAGTACCATAACTGTGGACTAAACAGACATAATGTAGTGACCAGCAGAAGAGTCAGTACCATAACTGTGGACTAAACAGACATAATGTAGTGACCAGCAGGAGAGTCAGTACCATAACTGTGGACTAAACAAGACATAATGTAGTGACCAGCAGGAGAGTCAGTACAATAACTGTGGACTAAACAGACATAATGTAGTGACCAGCAGAAGAGTCAGTACAATAACTGTGGACTAAACAGACATAATGTAGTGACCAGCAGGAGAGTCAGTACCATAACTGTGGACTAAACAAGACATAATGTAGTGACCAGCAGGAGAGTCAGTACAATAACTGTGGACTAAACAGACATAATGTAGTGACCAGCAGAAGAGTCAGTACAATAACTGTGGACTAAACAGACATAATGTAGTGACCAGCAGGAGAGTCAGTACCATAACTGTGGACTAAGACATAATGTAGTGACCAGCAGGAGAGTCAGTACCATAACTGTGGACTAAACAAGACATAATGTAGTGACCAGCAGGAGTCAGTACCATAACTGTGGACTAAACAGACATAATGTAGTGACCAGCAGGAGAGTCAGTACCATAACTGTGGACTAAACAGACATAATGTAGTGACCAGCAGGAGTCAGTACCATAACTGTGGACTAAACAGACATAATGTAGTGACCAGCAGGAGAGTCAGTACCATAACTGTGGACTAAACAGACATAATGTAGTGACCAGCAGGAGAGTCAGTACCATAACTGTGGACTAAGACATAATGTAGTGACCAGCAGGAGAGTCAGTACCATAACTGTGGACTAAGACATAATGTAGTGACCAGCAGGAGAGTCAGTACCATAACTGTGGACTAAACAGACATAATGTAGTGACCAGCAGAAGAGTCAGTACCATAACTGTGGACTAAACAGACAATGTAGTGACCAGCAGGAGAGTCAGTACCATAACTGTGGACTAAACAGACATAATGTAGTGACCAGC
Source organism: Salvelinus fontinalis (assembly GCF_029448725.1). NCBI lineage: Eukaryota > Metazoa > Chordata > Actinopteri > Salmoniformes > Salmonidae > Salvelinus > Salvelinus fontinalis. Next base: position 4,398,744 of record NC_074695.1, on the reverse strand, counting down.
AGGAGAGTCAGTACCATAACTGTGGACTAAGACATAATGTAGTGACCAGCAGGAGAGTCAGTACCATAACTGTGGACCAAACAGACATAATGTAGTGACCAGCAGGAGAGTCAGTACCATAACTGTGGACCAAACAGACATAATGTAGTGACCAGCAGGAGAGTCAGTACCATAACTGTGGACTAAACAAGACATAATGTAGTGACCAGCAGGAGAGTCAGTACCATAACTGGACTAAACAGACATAATATAGTGACCAGCAGGAGAGTCAGTACCATAACTGTGGACCAAACAAGACATAATGTAGTGACCAGCAGGAGAGTCAGTACCATAACTGGACTAAACAGACATAATAGTGACCAGCAGGAGAGTCAGTACCATAACTGTGGACCAAACAGACATAATGTAGTGACCAGCAGGAGAGTCAGTACCATAACTGTGGACTAAGATATAATGTAGTGACCAGCAGGAGAGTCAGTACCATAACTGTGGACCAAACAGACATAATGTAGTGACCAGCAGGAGAGTCAGTACCATAACTGTGGACTAAACAAGACATAATGTAGTGACCAGCAGGAGTCAGTACCATAACTGTGGACTAAACAAGACATAATGTAGTGACCAGCAGGAGAGTCAGTACCATAACTGTGGACTAAGACATAATGTAGTGACCAGCAGGAGAGTCAGTACCATAACTGTGGACTAAACAGACATAATGTAGTGACCAGCAGGAGAGTCAGTACCATAACTGTGGACCAAACAGACATAATGTAGTGACCAGCAGGAGAGTCAGTACCATAACTGTGGACCAAACAGACATAATGTAGTGGCCAGCAGGAGAGTCAGTACCATAACTGTGGACTAAGACATAATGTAGTGACCAGCAGGAGAGTCAGTACCATAACTGAGACTAAACAGACATAATGTAGTGACCAGCAGGAGAGTCAGTACCATAACTGGACTAAACAGACATAATGTAGTGACCAGCAGGAGAGTCAGTACCATAACTGGACTAAACAAGACATAATGTAGTGACCAGCAGGAGAGTCAGTACCATAACTGGACTAAACAAGACATAATGTAGTGACCAGCAGGAGAGTCAGTACCATAACTGGACTAAACAGACATAATGTAGTGACCAGCAGGAGAGTCAGTACCATAACTGTGGACCAAACAGAGATAATGTAGTGACCAGCAGGAGAGTCAGTACCATAACTGTGGACCAAACAAGACATAATGTAGTGACCAGCAGGAGAGTCAGTACCATAACTGTGGACCAAACAGACATAATGTAGTGACCAGCAGGAGAGTCAGTACCATAACTGTGGACTAAACAAGACATAATGTAGTGACCAGCAGGAGAGTCAGTACCATAACTGTGGACTAAACAAGACATAATGTAGTGACCAGCAGGAGAGTCAGTACCATAACTGTGGACTAAACAAGACATAATGTAGTGACCAGCAGGAGAGTCAGTACCATAACTGGACTAAACAAGACATAATGTAGTGACCAGCAGGAGAGTCAGTACCATAACTGGACCAAACAGACATAATGTAGTGACCAGCAGGAGAGTCAGTACCATAACTGTGGACTTAACAGACATAATGTAGTGACCAGCAGGAGAGTCAGTACCATAACTGTGGACCAAACAGAGATAATGTAGTGACCAGCAGGAGAGTCAGTACCATAACTGTGGACTAAGACATAATGTAGTGACCAGCAGGAGAGTCAGTACCATAACTGTGGACTAAACAGACATAATGTAGTGACCAGCAGGAGAGTCAGTACAATAACTGGACTAAACAGACATAATGTAGTGACCAGCAGGAGAGTCAGTACAATAACTGGACTAAACAGACATAATGTAGTGACCAGCAGGAGAGTCAGTACAATAACTGGACTAAACAGACATAATGTAGTGACCAGCAGGAGAGTCAGTACAATAACTGGACTAAACAGACATAATGTAGTGACCAGCAGGAGAGTCAGTACAATAACTGTGGACTAAGACATAATGTAGTGACCAGCAGGAGAGTCAGTACCATAACTGTGGACTAAACAAGACATAATGTAGTGACCAGCAGGAGAGTCAGTACAATAACTGTGGACTAAGACATAATGTAGTGACCAGCAGGAGAGTCAGTACCATAACTGTGGACTAAACAAGACATAATGTAGTGACCAGCAGGAGTCAGTACCATAACTGTGGACTAAACAGACATAATGTAGTGACCAGCAGGAGAGTCAGTACCATAACTGTGGACTAAACAGACATAATGTAGTGACCAGCAGGAGTCAGTACCATAACTGTGGACTAAACAGACATAATGTAGTGACCAGCAGGAGAGTCAGTACCATAACTGTGGACTAAACAGACATAATGTAGTGACCAGCAGGAGAGTCAGTACCATAACTGTGGACTAAGACATAATGTAGTGACCAGCAGGAGAGTCAGTACCATAACTGTGGACTAAGACATAATGTAGTGACCAGCAGGAGAGTCAGTACCATAACTGTGGACTAAACAGACATAATGTAGTGACCAGCAGAAGAGTCAGTACCATAACTGTGGACTAAACAGACAATGTAGTGACCAGCAGGAGAGTCAGTACCATAACTGTGGACTAAACAGACATAATGTAGTGACCAGCAGGAGAGTCAGTACCATAACTGTGGACTAAGACATAATGTAGTGACCAGCAGGAGAGTCAGTACCATAACTGTGGACCAAACAGACATAATGTAGTGACCAGCAGGAGAGTCAGTACCATAACTGTGGACCAAACAGACATAATGTAGTGACCAGCAGGAGAGTCAGTACCATAACTGTGGACTAAACAAGACATAATGTAGTGACCAGCAGGAGAGTCAGTACCATAACTGGACTAAACAGACATAATATAGTGACCAGCAGGAGAGTCAGTACCATAACTGTGGACCAAACAAGACATAATGTAGTGACCAGCAGGAGAGTCAGTACCATAACTGGACTAAACAGACATAATAGTGACCAGCAGGAGAGTCAGTACCATAACTGTGGACCAAACAGACATAATGTAGTGACCAGCAGGAGAGTCAGTACCATAACTGTGGACTAAGATATAATGTAGTGACCAGCAGGAGAGTCAGTACCATAACTGTGGACTAAACAAGACATAATGTAGTGACCAGCAGGAGAGTCAGTACCATAACTGTGGACTAAACAAGACATAATGTAGTGACCAGCAGGAGTCAGTACCATAACTGTGGACTAAACAAGACATAATGTAGTGACCAGCAGGAGAGTCAGTACCATAACTGTGGACTAAGACATAATGTAGTGACCAGCAGGAGAGTCAGTACCATAACTGTGGACTAAACAGACATAATGTAGTGACCAGCAGGAGAGTCAGTACCATAACTGTGGACCAAACAGACATAATGTAGTGACCAGCAGGAGAGTCAGTACCATAACTGTGGACCAAACAGACATAATGTAGTGGCCAGCAGGAGAGTCAGTACCATAACTGGACTAAACAGACATAATGTAGTGACCAGCAGGAGAGTCAGTACCATAACTGGACTAAACAAGACATAATGTAGTGACCAGCAGGAGAGTCAGTACCATAACTGGACTAAACAGACATAATGTAGTGACCAGCAGGAGAGTCAGTACCATAACTGTGGACCAAACAGAGATAATGTAGTGACCAGCAGGAGAGTCAGTACCATAACTGTGGACCAAACAAGACATAATGTAGTGACCAGCAGGAGAGTCAGTACCATAACTGTGGACCAAACAGACATAATGTAGTGACCAGCAGGAGAGTCAGTACCATAACTGTGGACTAAACAAGACATAATGTAGTGACCAGCAGGAGAGTCAGTACCATAACTGTGGACTAAACAAGACATAATGTAGTGACCAGCAGGAGAGTCAGTACCATAACTGTGGACTAAACAAGACATAATGTAGTGACCAGCAGGAGAGTCAGTACCATAACTGGACTAAACAAGACATAATGTAGTGACCAGCAGGAGAGTCAGTACCATAACTGGACCAAACAGACATAATGTAGTGACCAGCAGGAGAGTCAGTACCATAACTGTGGACTTAACAGAGATAATGTAGTGACCAGCAGGAGAGTCAGTACCATAACTGTGGACTAAGACATAATGTAGTGACCAGCAGGAGAGTCAGTACCATAACTGTGGACTAAACAGACATAATGTAGTGACCAGCAGGAGAGTCAGTACCATAACTGTGGACTAAACAAGACATAATGTAGTGACCAGCAGGAGAGTCAGTACAATAACTGGACTAAACAGACATAATGTAGTGACCAGCAGGAGAGTCAGTACAATAACTGGACTAAACAGACATAATGTAGTGACCAGCAGGAGAGTCAGTACAATAACTGGACTAAACAGACATAATGTAGTGACCAGCAGGAGAGTCAGTACCATAACTGTGGACTAAACAGACATAATGTAGTGACCAGCAGGAGAGTCAGTACCATAACTGTGGACTAAGACATAATGTAGTGACCAGCAGGAGAGTCAGTACAATAACTGGACTAAACAGACATAATGTAGTGACCAGCAGGAGAGTCAGTACAATAACTGTGGACTAAGACATAATGTAGTGACCAGCAGGAGAGTCAGTACCATAACTGTGGACTAAACAAGACATAATGTAGTGACCAGCAGGAGAGTCAGTACAATAACTGTGGACTAAGACATAATGTAGTGACCAGCAGGAGAGTCAGTACCATAACTGTGGACTAAGACATAATGTAGTGACCAGCAGGAGAGTCAGTACCATAACTGTGGACTAAACAAGACATAATGTAGTGACCAGCAGGAGAGTCAGTACCATAACTGTGGACTAAGACATAATGTAGTGACCAGCAGGAGAGTCAGTACCATAACTGTGGACTAAGACATAATGTAGTGACCAGCAGGAGAGTCAGTACCATAACTGTGGACTAAACAAGACATAATGTAGTGACCAGCAGGAGAGTCAGTACAATAACTGTGGACTAAACAGACATAATGTAGTGACCAGCAGGAGAGTCAGTACCATAACTGTGGACTAAACAAGACATAATGTAGTGACCAGCAGGAGAGTCAGTACCATTTTATTGTCCCCAGCACAAGGTGCATGTTGTGTTTATATTTCTGTTCGTTTATAGGGGCGACAACGCTGTTTTTCATACAGTTTATAAACAAACACTTTTGTGACCCGAAATTTACAATCACTCACCACTTCTCCAGGGCCACTTTCAGCCTCTCTGACATCACAAGTCATTGGCTGACATTATGTCTCTCCTCCGTGCTCATTGGTTCATTTATAGGCCTCCTCCAGTCCCGTTGGCTAACTCACACACCCCCCCCCATTCTGATTGGCTGATTCCTGTCCCTGTACTCACCATAAAAGAAGGTGTCTGGCGCTCCGTCTCCGTTCAGCAGAGCGACGGTCTCAGGATCGAACCGCAACCACAATCCAACCGCAAGGACCAACGAGCCCATCAACTAGTAGAGAGAGGAGGAAGAGAGGAGAGAGGAGAGAGAGAGAGAGAGAGAGAGAGGAGGAGAGAGGAGAGAGAGGGGGAGAGAGGAGGAGAGAGGAGAGAGAGGGGGAGAGAGGAGAGAGAGGGGGAGAGAGGAGAGAGGAGAGAGGGGGAGAGAGGGGAGAGAGAGGGGAGAGAGAGGGGAGAGAGAGGGGAGAGAGAGGGGAGAGAGAGGAGAGAGGAGAGAGAGGAGAGAGAGGAGAGAGGAGAGAAAGGAGAGAGGAGAGAAAGGAGGAGAGAGGAGAGAGAGGAGGAGAGAGGAGAGAGAGGAGAGAGGGGGGGAGAGAGGAGAGAGGGAGAGGGAGAGAGGAGAGAGAAAGAGCGTGAGAAAGAGAGAAGATAAGAGAGATGGTGAGTAGAACACAAATAGCCTTCTAACCGTTTCCTCTCGACAACAGACCATCAGCATACACCTACATCACACCCCTCTCCTCTCAGGCCTAGGGCATTTCCACGGTAACGGAATTACACTTTCATTTGTTCACTTTAAAAATGTATGCCAAAAAAAAAAAAAAACATTGATTCCAAAGAGTTGAACAAACCATACAACTCTATGGACAGGGACAACTTTGATCAATTTACACATGCATTTACACAAAAACTAATTTAGTGGAATAACTGCGACGATGGAAAGTTTGGTAACAGAATACGGTAAAAACTCCCACTGGGGATTATTTATGCGGTTTTTACGTTTTCCCAGAAAGTCTTAGATGTCTGCAGAGAGAATGATGTGACATCACACCTTGACAGGTTGTATTTTGGTTACTGAACTACAGTAACGGATCCGAACAACAGCAGGTGAGGCGGATCGACACCCGGTAACGGATCCGAACAACAGCAGGTGAGGCGGATCGACACCCGGTAACGGATCCGAACTACAGCAGGTGAGGCGGATCGACACCCGGTAACGGATCCGAACCACAGCAGGTGAGGCGGATCGACACCCGGTAACGGATCCGAACCACAGCAGGTGAGGCGGATCGACACCCGGTAACGGATCCGAACTACAGCAGGTGAGGCGGATCGACACCCGGTAACGGATCCGAACTACAGCAGGTGAGGCGGATCGACACCCGGTAACGGATCCGAACAACAGCAGGTGAGGCGGATCGACACCCGGTAACGGATCCGAACTACAGCAGGTGAGGCGGATCGACACCCGGTAACGGATCCGAACTACAGCAGGTGAGGCGGATCGACACCCGGTAACGGATCCGAACTACAGCAGGTGAGGCGGATCGACACCCGGTAACGGATCCGAACCACAGCAGGTGAGGCGGATCGACACCCGGTAACGGATCCGAACCACAGCAGGTGAGGCGGATCGACACCCGGTAACGGATCCGAACCACAGCAGGTGAGGCGGATCGACACCCGGTAACGGATCCGAACCACAGCAGGTGAGGCGGATCGACACCCGGTAACGGATCCGAACCACAGCAGGTGAGGCGGATCGACACCCGGTAACGGATCCGAACCACAGCAGGTGAGGCGGATCGACACCCGGTAACGGATCCGAACCACAGCAGGTGAGGCGGATCGACACCCGGTAACGGATCCGAACCACAGCAGGTGAAGCGCCTGGCTGACTGAATTACTGACTGCATGGCTGGCTGACTGAATTACTGACTGCCCGGCTGACTGAATTACTGACTGCCCGGCTGACTGAATTACTGACTGCCCGGCTGACTGAATTACTGACTGCATGGCTGGCTGACTGAATTACTGACTGCATGGCTGGCTGACTGAATTACTGACTGCCCGGCTGACTGACTGAATTACTGACTGCCCGGCTGACTGACTACCTGGCTGACTGCCCGGCTGACTGACTACCTGGCTGACTGAATTACTGACTGCATGGCTGGCTGACTGAATTACTGACTGCCCGGCTGACTGACTGAATTACTGACTGCCCGGCTGACTGACTACCTGGCTGACTGCCCGGCTGACTGACTACCTGGCTGACTGAATTACTGACTGCCCGGCTGACTGAATTACTGACTGCCCGGCTGACTGAATTACTGACTGCCCGGCTGACTGAATTACTGACTGCCCGGCTGACTGAATTACTGACTGCATGGCTGGCTGACTGAATTACTGACTGCATGGCTGGCTGACTGAATTACTGACTGCCCGGCTGACTGACTGAATTACTGACTGCCCGGCTGACTGACTACCTGGCTGACTGCCCGGCTGACTGACTACCTGGCTGACTGAATTACTGACTGCATGGCTGGCTGACTGAATTACTGACTGCCCGGCTGACTGACTGAATTACTGACTGCCCGGCTGACTGACTACCTGGCTGACTGCCCGGCTGACTGACTACCTGGCTGACTGAATTACTGACTGCCTGGCTGACTGAATTACTGACTGCCCGGCCGACCGACCGAATTACTGACTGCCCGGCCGACCGACCGAATTACTGACTGCCCGGCCGACCGACCGAATTACTGACTGCCCGGCCGACCGACCGAATTACTGACTGCCCGGCCGACCGACCGAATTACTGACTGCCCGGCCGACCGACCGAATTACTGACTGCCCGGCCGACCGACCGAATTACTGACTGCCCGGCCGACCGACCGAATTACTGACTGCCCGGCCGACCGACCGAATTACTGACTGCCCGGCCGACCGACCGAATTACTGACTGCCCGGCCGACCGACCGAATTACTGACTGCCCGGCCGACCGACCGAATTACTGACTGCCCGGCCGACCGACCGAATTACTGACTGCCCGGCCGACCGACCGAATTACTGACTGCCCGGCCGACCGACCGAATTACTGACTGCCCGGCCGACCGACCGAATTACTGACTGCCCGGCCGACCGACCGAATTACTGACTGCCCGGCCGACCGACCGAATTACTGACTGCCCGGCCGACCGACCGAATTACTGACTGCCCGGCCGACCGACCGAATTACTGACTGCCCGGCCGACCGACCGAATTACTGACTGCCCGGCCGACCGACCGAATTACTGACTGCCCGGCCGACCGACCGAATTACTGACTGCCCGGCCGACCGACCGAATTACTGACTGCCCGGCCGACCGACCGAATTACTGACTGCCCGGCCGACCGACCGAATTACTGACTGCCCGGCCGACCGACCGAATTACTGACTGCCCGGCCGACCGACCGAATTACTGACTGCCCGGCCGACCGACCGAATTACTGACTGCCCGGCCGACCGACCGAATTACTGACTGCCCGGCCGACCGACCGAATTACTGACTGCCCGGCCGACCGACCGAATTACTGACTTCCCGGCCGGCCGACCGAATTACTGACTGCCCGGCCGGCCGACCGAATTACTGACTGCCCGGCCGGCCGACCGAATTACTGACTGCCCGGCCGGCCGACCGAATTACTGACTGCCCGGCCGGCCGACCGAATTACTGACTGCCCGGCCGGCCGACCGAATTACTGACTGCCCGGCCGGCCGACCGAATTACTGACTGCCTGGCCGGCCGACCGAATTACTGACTGCCTGGCCGGCCGACCGAATTACTGACTGTCTGGCCGGCCGACCGAATTACTGACTGTCTGGCCGGCTGACCGAATTACTGACTGTCTGGCCGGCTGACCGAATTACTGACTGTCTGGCCGGCTGACCGAATTACTGACTGTCTGGCCGGCTGACTGAATTACTGACTGTCTGGCCGGCTGACTGAATTACTGACTGTCTGGCCGGCTGACTGAATTACTGACTGTCTGGCTGGCTGACTGAATTACTGACTGTCTGGCTGGCTGACTGAATTACTGACTGTCTGGCTGGCTGACTGAATTACTGACTGTCTGGCTGGCTGACTGAATTACTGACTGTCTGGCTGGCTGACTGAATTACTGACTGTCTGGCTGGCTGACTGAATTACTGACTGTCTGGCTGGCTGACTGAATTACTGACTGTCTGGCTGGCTGACTGAATTACTGACTGTCTGGCTGGCTGACTGAATTACTGACTGTCTGGCTGGCTGACTGAATTACTGACTGTCTGGCTGGCTGACTGAATTACTGACTGTCTGGCTGGCTGACTGAATTACTGACTGTCTGGCTGGCTGACTGAATTACTGACTGTCTGGCTGGCTGACTGAATTACTGACTGTCTGGCTGGCTGACTGAATTACTGACTGTCTGGCTGGCTGACTGAATTACTGACTGTCTGGCTGGCTGACTGAATTACTGACTGTCTGGCTGGCTGACTGAATTACTGACTGTCTGGCTGGCTGACTGAATTACTGACTGCCTGGGCGACTGAATTACTGACTGCCTGGGCGACTGAATTACTGACTGCCTGGGCGACTGAATTACTGACTGCCTGGGCGACTGAATTACTGACTGCCTGGCTGAATGTAAAAAGCCTTGGATAATAGAAAGAGTGAAGTGCTGCCATGTTATTTGACCTATCGAAAGCGTTTGACACTGATGATCGCGGTCTAAAGAAGCGGTCTTTCGATTGGACTGGGCTCTGATGTTTGCTTATGGTTGAACACTGATCCTCAAGAGAGAACCCGAGCCATCATGGCAGATGGATGTTTCTAGAAGTTCAGAAAGGTGGCCCGCTAGTCATTGGTACTAGCTATTGTTTACTATCTATGTCAATGACATCAATGATAACATGAGAAACTGTCAAATTAATTTACAGGCTTACTATTGGCCAAGCACTTTCTAAATTTGAAATCTGACTTCCGGGTACTGCAGAAGACACTTTCTGATCTTAAGTTAGTGATAAAAATGCTAACAAAACTACATTTATGCTCTTCTCTAAACTACATCATTTTAATCTACATGAATATAAAATGACAAGTCTAAATGGTATAGAAGTTGAACTAGTTTCTTGTTATAAATATCTTTGTATATGATGGTCTCTCTATCCTCTCCCCTCGGGCCTGGTCTCTCTATCCTCTCCCCTCGGGCCTGGTCTCTCTATCCTCTCCCCTCGGGCCTGGTCTCTCTATCCTCTCCCCTCGGGCCTGGTCTCTCTATCCTCTCCCCTCGGGCCTGGTCTCTCTATCCTCTCCCCTCGGGCCTGGTCTCTCTATCCTCTCCCCTCGGGCCTGGTCTCTCTATCCTCTCCCCTCGGGCCTGGTCTCTCTATCCTCTCCCCTCGGGCCTGGTCTCTCTATCCTCTCCCCTCGGGCCTGGTCTCTCTATCCTCTCCAGTCTCTCTCTAACAACGGATTTGCAAGTACTACCAGGCCCCTCCCCCGCTGGATTTCATCCCTCTCTCTGTCTGCAGCGGAGGAGAGGAGGGTGCAGGTCTGGGGACTGGGTAGGAGGGAGGAGAGGAGGGTGTAGGTCTGGGGACTGGGTAGGAGGGATGAGAGGAGGGTGTAGGTCTGGGGACTGGGTAGGAGGGATGAGAGGAGGGTGTAGGTCTGGGGACTGGGTAGGAGGGAGGAGAGGAGGGTGTAGGTCTGGGGACTGGGTAGGAGGGAGCAGAGGAGGGTGTAGGTCTGGGGACTGGGTAGGAGGGAGGAGAGGAGGGTGTAGGTCTGGGGACTGGGTAGGAGGGAGGAGAGGAGGCTGTAGGTCTGGGGACTGGGTAGGAGGGATGAGAGGATGGTGTAGGTCTGGGGACTGGGTAGGAGGGAGGAGAGGAGGGTGTAGGTCTGGGGACTGGGTAGGAGGGAGGAGAGGAGGGTGTAGGTCTGGGGACTGGGTAGGAGGGAGGAGAGGAGGGTGTAGGTCTGGGGACTGGGTAGGAGGGATGAGAGGAGGGTGTAGGTCTGGGGACTGGGTAGGAGGGAGGAGAGGAGGGTGTAGGTCTGGGGACTGGGTAGGAGGGAGGAGAGGAGGGTGTAGGTCTGGGGACTGGGTAGGAGGGAGGAGAGGAGGGTGTAGGTCTGGGGACTGGGTAGGAGGGAGCAGAGGAGGGTGTAGGTCTGGGGACTGGGTAGGAGGGAGCAGAGGAGGGTGTAGGTCTGGGGACTGGGTAGGAGGGAGGAGAGGAGGGTGTAGGTCTGGGGACTGGGTAGGAGGGAGGAGAGGAGGGTGTAGGTCTGGGGACTGGGTAGGAGGGAGGAGAGGAGGGTGTAGGTCTGGGGACTGGGTAGGAGGGAGGAGAGGAGGGTGTAGGTCTGGGGACTGGGTAGGAGGGAGGAGAGGAGGGTGTAGGTCTGGGGACTGGGTAGGAGGGAGGAGAGGAGGGTGTAGGTCTGGGGACTGGGTAGGAGGGAGCAGAGGAGGGTGTAGGTCTGGGGACTGGGTAGGAGGGAGGAGAGGAGGGTGTAGGTCTGGGGACTGGGTAGGAGGGAGGAGAGGAGGGTGTAGGTCTGGGGACTGGGTAGGAGGGAGGAGAGGAGGGTGTAGGTCTGGGGACTGGGTAGGAGGGAGGAGAGGAGGGTGTAGGTCTGGAGACTGGGTAGGAGGGAGGAGAGGAGGGTGTAGGTCTGGGGACTGGGTAGGAGGGAGCAGAGGAGGGTGTAGGTCTGGGGACTGGGTAGGAGGGAGGAGAGGAGGGTGTAGGTCTGGGGACTGGGTAGGAGGGAGGAGAGGAGGGTGTAGGTCTGGGGACTGGGTAGGAGGGAGGAGAGGAGGGTGTAGGTCTGGGGACTGGGTAGGAGGGATGAGAGGAGGGTGTAGGTCTGGGGACTGGGTAGGAGGGAGCAGAGGAGGGTGTAGGTCTGGGGACTGGGTAGGAGGGAGGAGAGGAGGGTGTAGGTCTGGGGACTGGGTAGGAGGGATGAGAGGAGGGTGTAGGTCTGGGGACTGGGTAGGAGGGATGAGAGGAGGGTGTAGGTCTGGGGACTGGGTAGGAGGGAGGAGAGGAGGGTGTAGGTCTGGGGACTGGGTAGGAGGGAGCAGAGGAGGTTGTAGGTCTGGGGACTGGGTAGGAGGGAGGGTGTAGGTCTGGGGACTGGGTAGGAGGGAGGAGAGGAGGGTGTAGGTCTGGGGACTGGGTAGGAGGGATGAGAGGAGGGTGTAGGTCTGGGGACTGGGTAGGAGGGAGGAGAGGAGGGTGTAGGTCTGGGGACTGGGTAGGAGGGAGGAGCGGAGGGTGTAGGTCTGGGGACTGGGTAGGAGGGAGGAGAGGAGGGTGTAGGTCTGGGGACTGGGTAGGAGGGATGAGAGGAGGGTGTAGGTCTGGGGACTGGGTAGGATGGAGGAGAGGAGGGTGTAGGTCTGGGGACTGGGTAGGAGGGAGGAGAGGAGGGTGTAGGTCTGGGGACTGGGTAGGAGGGATGAGAGGAGGGTGTAGGTCTGGGGACTGGGTAGGAGGGAGGAGAGGAGGGTGTAGGTCTGGGGACTGGGTAGGAGGGAGGAGAGGAGGGTGTAGGTCTGGGGACTGGGTAGGAGGGAGGAGAGGAGGGTGTAGGTCTGGGGACTGGGTAGGAGGGAGGAGAGGAGGGTGTAGGTCTGGGGACTGGGTAGGAGGGAGGAGAGGAGGGTGTAGGTCTGGGGACTGGGTAGGAGGGAGGAGAGGAGGGTGTAGGTCTGGGGACTGGGTAGGAGGGAGGAGAGGAGGGTGTAGGTCTGGGGACTGGGTAGGAGGGATGAGAGGAGGGTGTAGGTCTGGGGACTGGGTAGGAGGGAGGAGAGGAGGGTGTAGGTCTGGGGACTGGGTAGGAGGGATGAGAGGAGGGTGTAGGTCTGGGGACTGGGTAGGAGGGAGGAGAGGAGGGTGTAGGTCTGGGGACTGGGTAGGAGGGATGAGAGGGTGTAGGTCTGGGGACTGGGTAGGAGGGAGGAGAGGAGGGTGCAGGTCTGGGGACTGGGTAGGAGGGAGGAGAGGAGGGTGCAGGTCTGAGGACTGGGTAGGAGGGAGGAGAGGAGGGTGCAGGTCTGGGGACTGGGTAGGAGGGAGGAGAGGAGGGTGCAGGTCTGGGGACTGGGTAGGAGGGAGGAGAGGAGGGTGCAGGTCTGGGGACTGGGTAGGAGGGAGGAGAGGAGGGTGCAGGTCTGGGGACTGGGTAGGAGGGAGGAGAGGAGGGTGCAGGTCTGGGGACTGGGTAGGAGGGATGAGAGGAGGGTGTAGGTCTGGGGACTGGGTAGGAGGGAGGAGAGGAGGGTGTAGGTCTGGGGACTGGGTAGGAGGGAGGAGAGGAGGGTGTAGGTCTGGGGACTGGGTAGGAGGGAGGAGAGGAGGGTGTAGGTCTGGGGACTGGGTAGGAGGGAGGAGAGGAGGGTGTAGGTCTGGGGACTGGGTAGGAGGGAGGAGAGGAGGGTGTAGGTCTGGGGACTGGGTAGGAGGGAGGAGAGGAGGGTGTAGGTCTGGGGACTGGGTAGGAGGGAGGAGAGGAGGGTGTAGGTCTGGGGACTGGGTAGGAGGGAGGAGAGGAGGGTGTAGGTCTGGGGACTGGGTAGGAGGGATGAGAGGAGGGTGTAGGTCTGGGGACTGGGTAGGAGGGAGGAGAGGAGGGTGTAGGTCTGGGGACTGGGTAGGAGGGAGGAGAGGAGGGTGTAGGTCTGGGGACTGGGTAGGAGGGAGGAGAGGAGGGTGTAGGTCTGGGGACTGGGTAGGAGGGATGAGAGGAGGGTGTAGGTCTGGGGACTGGGTAGGAGGGAGGAGAGGAGGGTGTAGGTCTGGGGACTGGGTAGGAGGGAGGAGAGGAGGGTGTAGGTCTGGGGACTGGGTAGGAGGGAGGAGAGGAGGGTGTAGGTCTGGGGACTGGGTAGGAGGGAGGAGAGGAGGGTGTAGGTCTGGGGACTGGGTAGGAGGGAGGAGAGGAGGGTGTAGGTCTGGGGACTGGGTAGGAGGGAGGAGAGGAGGGTGTAGGTCTGGGGACTGGGTAGGAGGGAGCAGAGGAGGGTGTAGGTCTGGGGACTGGGTAGGAGGGAGGAGAGGAGGGTGTAGGTCTGGGGACTGGGTAGGAGGGAGGAGAGGAGGGTGTAGGTCTGGGGACTGGGTAGGAGGGATGAGAGGAGGGTGTAGGTCTGGGGACTGGGTAGGAGGGAGGAGAGGAGGGTGTAGGTCTGGGGACTGGGTAGGAGGGAGGAGAGGAGGGTGTAGGTCTGGGGACTGGGTAGGAGGGAGGAGAGGAGGGTGTAGGTCTGGGGACTGGGTAGGAGGGAGGAGAGGAGGGTGTAGGTCTGGGGACTGGGTAGGAGGGAGGAGAGGAGGGTGTAGGTCTGGGGACTGGGTAGGAGGGATGAGAGGAGGGTGTAGGTCTGGGGACTGGGTAGGAGGGAGGAGAGGAGGAGGATACACTATAAAGGAGAGATGGAAGCAACATCCACTCTGGTGTGTCTCCTCTTTATCTAGGTCAGGATCATAAAGAGAGACAGTTGGTCTCCCTCCATCTCTTTCTCTCGCCGTCTCTCTTCCCCCCCCCCCCCCCCCCCCCCCCTCTCTCCCCACGTCTCCCTCTGTCTCCCCCTCCTAGGTTGATGACGAGACATAGTTAACAAAAACTAACTTTTAGGTCAATCCAATAACGTTTTGACAGCAGCCCTTTTGATTTGAATGAAACCTTCCATACATATGTCCCCATTGTAGACGAGCTCCGAAAGGGACCTTTTGGACCAACATTCAACAGATAAAGGAGCTCAAACTGACCCCGTTTTGCCCACAATACCATGAGACATCCATGTCTTCATCACTGGAAAAGAGACAAATCAGTTGAAATTGATATAATTTCAAAAGCTTACAAACAGGGTTGTCAAAACCATTAAAAAAAATATATATATATTAGACATTTAACCTTTTTTGATATTGACGTTGTAGCTTAGACCCTATTTACATAATCTGATGTTGTGTTGTACCTGCCATTGGATGAGACAACATGCTCTTGAATACAGAGTGGGTTTCATGTTTTGGCTGAGAAAACTACTAAAATGGGAATACAATTTAAATGTGTTGTTTTAGAGGGTCAGCCATCGTGGATCATATTGGGATTCAGTGCCTTTCTCAAGGGCACCAGCGACCTGCCGGTTACTGGCCCAACGCTCTAACCACTAGGCCACCTGCCGGTTACTGGCCCAACGCTCTAACCACTGGGCGACCTGCCGGTTACTGGCCCAACGCTCTAACCACTGGGCCACCTGCCGGTTACTGGCCCAACGCTCTAACCACCTGCCGGTTACTGGCCCAACGCTCTAACCACTAGGCCACCTGCCGGTTACTGGCCCAACGCTCTAACCACCTGCCGGTTACTGGCCCAACGCTCTAACCACTGGGCGACCTGCCGGTTACTGGCCCAACGCTCTAAACACCTGCCGGTTACTGGCCCAACGCTCTAACCACTGGGCGACCTGCCGGTTACTGGCCCAACGCTCTAACCACTAGGATACCTGCTGGTTACTAGTCCAACTCTAACCACTAGGATACCTGCTGGTTACTAGTCCAACACTCTAACCACTAGGCCACCTGCTGGTTACTGGCCCAACGCTCTAACCACTAGGCTACCTGCTGGTTACTAGTCCAACGCTCTAACCACTAGGCTACCTGCTGGTTACTAGTCCAACACTCTAACCACTAGGATACCTGCTGGTTACTGGCCCAACGCTCTAACCACTAGGCTACCTGCTGGTTACTAGTCCAACGCTCTAACCACTAGGCTACCTGCTGGTTACTGACCCAACGCTCTAACCACTAGGCTACCTGCTGGTTACTGACCCAACGCTCTAACCACCTGCCGGTTACTGGCCCAACGCTCTAACCACTAGGCTACCTGCTGGTTACTGACCCAACGCTCTAACCACTAGGATACCTGCTGGTTACTAGTCCAACGCTCTAACCACTAGGCTACCTGCCGGTTACTGGCCCAACGCTCTAACCACTAGGCCACCTGCCGGTTACTAGTCCAACGCTCTGACCACTAGGCTACCTGCTGGTTACTGGCCCAACGCTCTAACCACTAGGCTACCTGCTGGTTACTAGCCCAACACTCTAACCACTAGGTAACCTGCTGGTTACTAGTCCAACGCTCTAACCACTAGGCTACCTGCCGGTTACTGGTCCAACTCTCTAACCACTAGGCCACCTGCCGGTTACTGGCCCAACACTCTAACCACTAGGCTACCTGCCGGTTACTGGCCAAACGCTCTAGCCACTAGGCCACCTGCCGGTTACTGGCCCAACGCTCTAACCACGAGGCTCCCTGACGGTTACTGGCCCAACGCTCTAACCACTAGGCTCCCTGACGGTTACTGGCCCAACACTCTAACCACTAGGCTCCCTGCCGGTTACTGGCCCAACGCTCTAACCACTAGGATACCTGCCGGTTACTGGCCCAACGCTCTAACCACTAGGCTCCCTGCCGGTTACAGGCCCAACGCTCTAACCACTAGGCTCCCTGCCGGTTACTGGCCCAACGCTCTAACCAATAGGATACCTGCCGGTTACTGGCCCGACGCTCTAACCACTAGGATACCTGCCGGTTACTGGCCCGACGCTCTAACCACTAGGATACATGCCGGTTAGTGGCCCAACGCTCTAACCACTAGGCCACCTGCCGGTTACTGGCCCAACGCTCTAACCACTAGGCCACCTGCCGGTTACTGGCCCAACGCTCTAACCACTAGGATAACTGCCGGTTACTAGTCCAACGCTCTAACCACTAGGCCACCTGCCGGTTACTAGTCCAACGCTCTAACCACTAGGCTACCTGCTGGTTACTAGTCCAACGCTCTAACCACTAGGCTACCTGCTCTAACCACTAGGCTACCTGCTGGTTACTAGCCCAACGCTCTAACCGCTAGGCTACCTGCTGGTTACTAGTCCAACGCTCTAACCACTAGGCTACCTGCTGGTTACTGGTCCAACGCTCTAACCACTAGGCTACCTGCTGGTTACTGGTCCAACGCTCTAACCACTAGGCTACCTGCTGGTTACTGGCCCAACGCTCTAACCACTAGGCTACCTGCTGGTTACTGGCCCAACGCTCCAACCACTAGGATACCTGCTGGTTACTGGCCCAACGCTCTAACCACTAGCCCACCTGCTGGTTACTGGCCCAACGCTCTAACCACTAGGCTACCTGCTGGTTACTGGCCCAACGCTCTAACCACTAGGCTACCTGCCGGTTACTGGCCCAACGCTCTAACCACTAGGATACCTGCCGGTTACTAGTCCAACGCTCTAACCACTAGGCCACCTGCCGGTTACTGGCCCAACGCTCTAACCACTAGGCCACCTGCTGGTTACTGGCCCAACGCTCTAACCACTAGGATACCTGCCGGTTACTGGCCCAACGCTCTAACCACTAGGATACATGCCGGTTAGTGGCCCAACGCTCTAACCACTAGGATACCTGCCGGTTACTGGCCCAACGCTCTAACCACTAGGCCACCTGCCGGTTACTGGCCCAACGCTCTAACCACTAGGCCACCTGCCGGTTACTGGCCCAACGCTCTAACCACTAGGCCACCTGCCGGTTACTGGCCCAACGCTCTAACCACTAGGATACCTGCCGGTTACTAGTCCAACGCTCTAACCACTAGGCTACCTGCCGGTTACTGGCCCAACGCTCTAACCACTAGGCCACCTGCTGGTTACTGGCCCAACGCTCTAACCACTAGGATACCTGCCGGTTACTGGCCCGACGCTCTAACCACTAGGATACCTGCCGGTTACTGGCCCGACGCTCTAACCACTAGGCTACCTGCCGGTTACTGGCCCGACGCTCTAACCACTAGGCTACCTGCCGGTTACTGGCCCGACGCTCTAACCACTAGGCTACCTGCCGGTTACTGGCCCGACGCTCTAACCACTAGGCTACCTGCCGGTTACTGGCCCGACGCTCTAATCACTAGGCTACCTGCCGGTTACTGGCCCGACGCTCTAACCACTAGGCTACCTGCCGGTTACTGGCCCGACGCTCTAACCACTAGGCTACCTGCCGGTTACTGGCCCGACGCTCTAACCACTAGGCTACCTGCCGGTTACTGGCCCGACGCTCTAACCACTAGGCTACCTGCCGGTTACTGGCCCGACGCTCTAACCACTAGGCTACCTGCCGGTTACTGGCCCGACGCTCTAACCACTAGGCTACCTGCCGGTTACTGGCCCGACGCTCTAACCACTAGGCTACCTGCCGGTTACTGGCCCGACGCTCTAACCACTAGGCTACCTGCCGGTTACTGGCCCGACGCTCTAACCACTAGGCTACCTGCCGGTTACTGGCCCGACGCTCTAACCACTAGGCTACCTGCCGGTTACTGGCCCGACGCTCTAACCACTAGGCTACCTGCCGGTTACTGGCCCGACGCTCTAACCACTAGGCTACCTGCCGGTTACTGGCCCGACGCTCTAACCACTAGGCTACCTGCCGGTTACTGGCCCGACGCTCTAACCACTAGGCTACCTGCCGGTTACTGGCCCGACGCTCTAACCACTAGGCTACCTGCCGGTTACTGGCCCAACGCTCTAACCACTAGGATACCTGCCGGTTACTGGCCCAACGCTCTAACCACTAGGCTACCTGCCGGTTACTGGCCCAACGCTCTAACCACTAGGCTACCTGCCGGTTACTGGCCCAACGCTCTAACCACTAGGCTACCTGCCGGTTACTGGCCCAACGCTCTAACCACTAGGCCACCTGCCGGTTACTGGCCCAACGCTCTAACCACTAGGCCACCTGCCGGTTACTGGCCCAACGCTCTAACCACTAGGCTCCCTGCCGGTTACTGGCCCAACGCTCTAACCACTAGGCTACCTGCCGGTTACTGGCCCAACGCTCTAACCACTAGGCCACCTGCCGGTTACTGGCCCAACGCTCTAACCACTAGGCTCCCTGCCGGTTACTGGCCCAACGCTCTAACCACTAGGCTACCTGCCGGTTACATTTGCATTACATTTAAGTCATTTAGCAGACGCTCTTATCCAGAGCGACTTACAAATTGGAAAGTTCATACATATTCATCCTGCTCCCCCCGTGGGAATTGAACGCTCCACTTTAACCACTAGGCTCCCTGCCGGTTACTGGCCCAACGCTCCACTCTAACCACTAGGCTGCCTGCCGGTTACTGGCCCAACGCTCCACTCTAACCACTAGGCTCCCTGCCGGTTACTGGCCCAACGCTCCACTCTAACCACTAGGCTACCCTGCCGGTTACTGGCCCAACGCTCCACTCTAACCACTAGGCTCCCTGCCGGTTACTGGCCCAACGCTCCACTCTAACCACTAGGCTGCCTGCCGGTTACTGGCCCAACGCTCCACTCTAACCACTAGGCTCCCTGCCTCTAACCACTAGGCTACCAGCTGGTTACTGGCCCAACGCTCCACTCTAATCACTAGGCTGCCTGCTGGTTACTGGCCCAACGCTCCACTCTAACCACTAGGCTGCCTGCTGGTTACTGGCCCAACGCTCCACTCTAACCACTAGGCTGCCTGCTGGTTACTGGCCCAACGCTCCACTCTAACCACTAGGCTGCCTGCTGGTTACTGGCCCAACGCTCCACTCTAACCACTAGGCTGCCTGCTGGTTACTGGCCCAACGCTCCACTCTAACCACTAGGCTGCCTGCTGGTTACTGGCCCAACGCTCCACTCTAACCACTAGGCTGCCTGCTGGTTACTGGCCCAACGCTCCACTCTAACCACTAGGCTGCCTGCTGGTTACTGGCCCAACGCTCCACTCTAACCACTAGGCTGCCTGCTGGTTACTGGCCCAACGCTCCACTCTAACCACTAGGCTGCCTGCTGGTTACTGGCCCAACGCTCCACTCTAACCACTAGGCTGCCTGCTGGTTACTGGCCCAACGCTCCACTCTAACCACTAGGCTGCCTGCTGGTTACTGGCCCAACGCTCCACTCTAACCACTAGGCTGCCTGCTGGTTACTGGCCCAACGCTCCACTCTAACCACTAGGCTGCCTGCTGGTTACTGGCCCAACGCTCCACTCTAACCACTAGGCTGCCTGCTGGTTACTGGCCCAACGCTCCACTCTAACCACTAGGCTGCCTGCTGGTTACTGGCCCAACGCTCCACTCTAACCACTAGGCTGCCTGCTGGTTACTGGCCCAACGCTCCACTCTAACCACTAGGCTGCCTGCCGGTTACTGGCCCAACGCTCCACTCTAACCACTAGGCTGCCTGCCGGTTACTGGCCCAACGCTCCACTCTAACCACTAGGCTGCCTGCCGGTTACTGGCCCAACGCTCCACTCTAACCACTAGGCTGCCTGCCGGTTACTGGCCCAACGCTCCACTCTAACCACTAGGCTGCCTGCCGGTTACTGGCCCAACGCTCCACTCTAACCACTAGGCTGCCTGCCGGTTACTGGCCCAACGCTCCACTCTAACCACTAGGCTGCCTGCCGGTTACTGGCCCAACGCTCCACTCTAACCACTAGGCTGCCTGCCGGTTACTGGCCCAACGCTCCACTCTAACCACTAGGCTGCCTGCCGGTTACTGGCCCAACGCTCCACTCTAACCACTAGGCTGCCTGCCGGTTACTGGCCCAACGCTCCACTCTAACCACTAGGCTGCCTGCCGGTTACTGGCCCAACGCTCCACTCTAACCACTAGGCTGCCTGCCGGTTACTGGCCCAACGCTCCACTCTAACCACTAGGCTACCTGCCGGTTACTGGCCCGACGCTCTAACCACTAGGCTACCTGCCGGTTACTGGCCCGACGCTCTAACCACTAGGCTACCTGCCGGTTACTGGCCCGACGCTCTAACCACTAGGCTACCTGCCGGTTACTGGCCCGACGCTCTAACCACTAGGCTACCTGCCGGTTACTGGCCCGACGCTCTAACCACTAGGCTACCTGCCGGTTACTGGCCCGACGCTCTAACCACTAGGCTACCTGCCGGTTACTGGCCCGACGCTCTAACCACTAGGCTACCTGCCGGTTACTGGCCCAACGCTCTAACCACTAGGCTACCTGCCGGTTACTGGCCCAACGCTCTAACCACTAGGCTACCTGCCGGTTACTGGCCCAACGCTCTAACCACTAGGCCACCTGCCGGTTACTGGCCCAACGCTCTAACCACTAGGCTCCCTGCCGGTTACTGGCCCAACGCTCTAACCACTAGGATACCTGCCGGTTACTGGCCCAACGCTCTAACCACTAGGATACCTGCCGGTTACTGGCCCAACACTCTAACCACTCGGCTACCTGCTGGTTCCTGTCCCAACACTCTAACCACTAGGCCACCTGCCGGTTACTGGCCCGACGCTCTAACCACTAGGATACCTGCCGGTTACTGGCCCAACGCTCTAACCACTAGGATACATGCCGGTTAGTGGCCCAACGCTCTAACCACTAGGATACCTGCCGGTTACTGGCCCAACGCTCTAACCACTAGGCCACCTGCCGGTTACTGGCCCAACGCTCTAACCACTAGGCCACCTGCCGGTTACTGGCCCAACGCTCTAACCACTAGGATACCTGCCGGTTACTGGCCCAACGCTCTAACCACTAGGCTACCTGCCGGTTACTGGCCCAACGCTCTAACCACTAGGCTACCTGCCGGTTACTGGCCCAACGCTCTAACCACTAGGCTACCTGCCGGTTACTGGCCCAACGCTCTAACCACTAGGCCACCTGCCGGTTACTGGCCCAACGCTCTAACCACTAGGCTCCCTGCCGGTTACTGGCCAAACGCTCTAACCACTAGGATACCTGCCGGTTACTGGCCCAACGCTCTAACCACTAGGCTACCTGCCGGTTACATTTGCATTACATTTAAGTCATTTAGCAGACGCTCTTATCCAGAGCGACTTACAAATTGGAAAGTTCATACATATTCATCCTGCTCCCCCCGTGGGAATTGAACGCTCCACTCTAACCACTAGGCTCCCTGCCGGTTACTGGCCCAACGCTCCACTCTAACCACTAGGCTGCCTGCCGGTTACTGGCCCAACGCTCCACTCTAACCACTAGGCTCCCTGCCGGTTACTGGCCCAACGCTCCACTCTAACCAATAGGCTACCCTGCCGGTTACTGGCCCAACGCTCCACTCTAACCAATAGGCTACCCTGCCGGTTACTGGCCCAACGCTCCACTCTAACCACTAGGCTGCCTGCTGGTTACTGGCCCAACGCTCCACTCTAACCACTAGGCTGCCTGCTGGTTACTGGCCCAACGCTCCACTCTAACCACTAGGCTGCCTGCTGGTTACTGGCCCAACGCTCCACTCTAACCACTAGGCTGCCTGCTGGTTACTGGCCCAACGCTCCACTCTAACCACTAGGCTGCCTGCTGGTTACTGGCCCAACGCTCCACTCTAACCACTAGGCTGCCTGCTGACATATCTGTTGTTTAAATGAACCTGTCAATCCTTCAGAGGAAACCTATAGGAATATTGATAATACAATAGACATGACCATTTAAGTTGCCATTGGACCTCTTTGCGGTAGTAATTAGAAGTTGACGTTTCAATTTAAAATCAATTCTATTCGTATGATTGACATGACACCCCCCCCCCCCCCCCCCCCCCCCCCCTTTATTCAACAGCATGTTGCGTCTCAACCGACATACAACACAAACACCTACGAGTATGGAAAATAGGGTCCGAGCTATAACCTATGAAAGTACGGGGGGGGGGAAATATAGTTTTACGCATTTTTTAAATAATTTTACGTTAAAAGGATTTTTTTTTAAGTGACAATAAATGACTTTGACAACGCTGTTTGGAAGCTTATAAATTATATATTATTAATGATATAAAACAGTAAACCGTATCTTTTCCAGTGATGAAGCAAGGATGTCTCATGGTGGCAGGTCGCCTAGCAGTTAAGATCGTTGAGCCACTAACTGAAAATGTCGCTCCTTCAAAATCCCTTTTGCCAACTAGCTGAAAAATCTGTCGATGTTCCCGTTAATCAAGGCACTTAACCTTAATTGCTCCTGTAATTTGCTCTGGATAAGACCGTCTGCTAAATGAAGTCCCATAGATCCCTTCATTACAAAAGCTCTACTACACGAGAATCCAAACCCATCCACAAGGTTTGGTAACTCGAGGTTCCGCGGGTCTCTACCCAACTAGGTAAATCCACTTTACGTTTTACAAAAGGACCTCGTTGCTGGAACCCCACTACAAATACTGGATGTTCTGGTCACAGTCAGGTAATTCAAAATATTGATTACCTTCTTACTGAAGAAAGTCATTTTTTCTATTGTATCTGATTTTGATTTGAATGTGTTTTATGAATCATAAATTCAACTAAACTGTCAATTGAAACGTAAATGGTGGAATATGCAAAATGAGTCAACTTCCAGTACCTTAAATCTCACGAATGTTTTGGCTTTCAGGTCCAAAAAAGTCACTTTCTGAGCAACTCTACCGAGGCCAAACCCAGGCAAGAAACAGCGTTTTATGTGAAATGTTACAGACACAGCTGGACAAGATGGAAACGGACACAGTGACCAAAGACGAGAGGCCACACACAGCTGAAACTTCACTGCATGTATGATGAAATACTGGTTGAGAATGAAACGACTGAACAAAATGAACAACGAAACAGCGAGTAAGTGAAATAAATAGGATTTGATGGTGTTTTACTGGTAAATGGGGACATACGTAAATACCAACAAAATAACTTTTTGGTCAGTGTGGTGTGTCAACTATTTAAAACTGTACTAGAATGCTTAAAAGGCTGCTAAAACTTTTAATAATCGGTATCAGTCAAAAATGTCATATCGGTGCATCCCTAATACATAACGAATATATTGTAAACAAGCACCAATTTAATTCCACTAAATTATGCAAATGAACTTATAGACCAACGAGCATGACTAGTCAAATGTATTTATTGACTGGTATTTCCATCAGTGTCGAGGCTATACAGCATGACCAGTCAACTGGTATTTACATCAGTGTCGAGGCTATACAGCTGCCCAGTCAACTGGTATTTCCATCAGTGTCGAGGCTATGAAACATTATTTCACAAAGGGATCGTTTCTTGTCCTCCTGGACAATTGACCGGGAACCAAATTGTATTTATCAGCTATTACCGGCTAACGAAAACCCTGCTCGTGAGTCTAAAGTGTCACGGCAGCATGTGTGTCACTGATTTCATCAGAGGCTAAGTTCAAGTACAGTGGCAACAGTTTCTTCACTTCCTGTCACAGCGACAACACTTTCTTCACTTCCTGTTGTGTGTGTGAGAGACAGAGAAAGAGAGAGCGCAGGTGCTTGGGACAACCTTGTGAACCTAGAGTTGGTCTTCGCGGCCTGGGAGTTGGCTTCTGATATTCTACCCAAGGCCCAAGGGCAGCCTAAAGCCTGTATCGATATGAATAAATTAAAAATTGCAGCTGTTGCATGTGCATAACGAGGCTACTTGTCAGTGCTCAGCGATTAACCCATTATTGTTTTTTTTTCCATTAAAACGTAACTAATTGACACACATCGGTTCTACTACTTGAATTCCATTTAGTTCTGGGTTTTTTGTTGTTGTGTGTGAGCCAGTTCTCTAGAGAAATCAAATCATTCACGACAGAAATTAAGTCAAGAACTATATGGGATGCTGGGAGTTGTAGCTTTCATTAAGCAAATATTCAACCTCGTTCCGTTCATAAAACCTGGTAATTAACTACGATGACCATAATCCATTGCGCTTGTTTTTACAAATGGGTAAACCATTAGGCTTGCTACTTAGGTTAGATACACACAGACCACATACGCCGCAGCGATAGACAAATGTACACAACAACGAGAGAGTTTGTGAAAGTACGCCTTATCTAATTTGAAAAACGGGTCACTTTGTTTTTCCCCAAACAGCTCTGCAGCGTACTTAGTCAGGCTACCTAAATAGGATGACTACAGACAATACGGGAAGAACAGAGATAACGTGAGATGGTAGAGATAATAGAGTTTGGCTGGCTGACTGCTACCGTCTGAGCAGAGATGAGATGACTTTAAAGCCGCACTACGCATAAATCCCTACGCCATTTACTAGGTGTGAAAATTCGAATCGTTCGCTTAATTTTAGTTTGTGACAAAAATAAACTCGTATAATGTAGAGAATCATTGTACCATCTAAACCACTATGAAGTTTATTTTACATAACTAAAAATACTGTTGTTTCAACTAGTGTACAAAACCCACAGTAAAAGATGCACGTACAAAGCTTAAAGAACAGGAAGCATAGAAATGGCACACATAGAACAGATATACTGCTTCTTAGACTTGCGGTCAAGTAGAATGACAGATCTACAACTACATTTCTATGTGAATTTGGTCAATTCGCCCAAAAAAGTTACATATTGGGACTTTAAGGAAATGGAAAAACTACTATTTGTGCCATGCAACTTCTAAATAAGGGCATAATGTAAGCAGGCCTAGAAAATCCAACAGTGTTGAAAAGCGGCCGTTCAATACCTCAGAGTAATTGGAATATTTCCGTCATTTTTTTTTTTTTTTGTAATTGATAATTTGTGTACCCGTTCGCAGTGCTCTAAATGGGCAGGAGCTCACAGGAGCCGAAGTACTGGCACCTCTAATGGTCTACCGCTCACAGGAGCCGAAGTACTGGCACCTCAAATGATCTACCGCTCACAGGAGCCGAAGTACTGGCACCTCAAATGATCTACCGCTCACAGGAGCCGAAGTACTGGCACCTCAAATGGTCTACCGCTCACAGGAGCCG
Source organism: Salvelinus fontinalis (assembly GCF_029448725.1). Lineage (NCBI taxonomy): Eukaryota > Metazoa > Chordata > Actinopteri > Salmoniformes > Salmonidae > Salvelinus > Salvelinus fontinalis. The sequence continues at coordinate 4,372,697 of NC_074695.1, read as the reverse complement.
AAGTACTGGCACCTCAAATAGTCTACCGCTCACAGGAGCCGAGGTACTGGCACCTCAAATGGTCTACCGCTCACAGGAGCCGAAGTACTGGCACCTCAAATAGTCTACCGCTCACAGGAGCCGAAGTACTGGCACCTCAAATGGTCTACCGCTCACAGGAGCCGAAGTACTGGCACCTCAAATAGTCTACCGCTCACAGGAGCCGAGGTACTGGCACCTCAAATAGTCTACCGCTCACAGGAGCCGAAGTACTGGCACCCCAAATGGTCTACCGCTCACAGGAGCCGAAGTACTGGCACCTCAAATGGTCTACCGCTCACAGGAGCCGAAGTACTGGCACCTCAAATCGCTCGAGCGCCCGATCCTTTTACAGAACACACTATATCAGATGTATTGTGTGGCTCTCTCCTGCACCTCAATGTAAACAGTCCAAGCACTGCCTGTGTGACATTTCACTGCGTTGCTTGGAGCTAGTTAATATAAGCATTTCACTGCACCCGCTATTACATCTGCTTAGCTGTGTACACAACCAATACACTTTAAGTTTGTGTGTGTTTACAGTAGCGGTACGTGGGGGGAAATCACTCGGGAAGCCAAGCTTGTATAAAAGCCATATTACAACCTACTGTATGTTGTGATGATTGTGTTTGCTCTAGAACCCCTTCGTTAATAAGACACAGTGATATACAATAAGGCCTGTGATAAGGCTCTAGAACCCCTTCGTTAATAAGACACAGTGATATACAATAAGGCCTGTGATAAGGCTCTAGAACCCCTTCGTTAATAAGCCACAGTGATATACAATAAGGCCCGTGATAAGGCTCTAGAACCCCTTCGTTAATAAGCCACAGTGATAGACAATAAGGCCTGTGATAAGGCTCTAGAACCCCTTCGTTAATAAGACACAGTGATAGACAATAAGGCCTGTGATAAGGCTCTATAACCCCTAAGCCACAGTGATAGACAATAAGGCCTGTGATAAGGCTCTATAACCCCTTCGTTAATAAGACACAGTGATAGACAATAAGGCCTGTGATAAGGCTCTAGAACCCCTTCGTTAATAAGACACAGTGATAGACAATAAGGCCTGTGATAAGGCTCTATAACCCCTAAGCCACAGTGATAGACAATAAGGCCTGTGATAAGGCTCTATAACCCCTTCGTTAATAAGACACAGTGATAGACAATAAGGCCCGTGATAAGGCTTTATAACCCCTTCGTTAATAAGCCACAGTGATAGACAATAAGGCCCGTGATAAGGCTCTATAACCCCTTCGTTAATAAGACACAGTGATAGACAATAAGGCCCGTGATAAGGCTCTATAACCCCTTCGTTAATAAGACACAGTGATATACAATAAGGCCCGTGATAAGGCTCTAGAACCCCTTCGTTAATAAGACACAGTGATATACAATAAGGCCTGTGATAAGGCTTTATAACCTCTAAGCCACAGTGATAGACAATAAGGCCTGTGATAAGGCTCTAGAACCCCTAAGACACAGTGATATACAATAAGGCCCGTGATAAGGCTTTATAACCCCTTCGTTAATAAGACACAGTGATAGACAATAAGGCCCGTGATAAGGCTTTATAACCCCTTCGTTAATAAGCCACAGTGATATACAATAAGGCCCGTGATAAGGCTCTATAACCCCTTTGTTAATAAGCCACAGTGATAGACAATAAGGCCCGTGATAAGGCTTTATAACCCCATAAGCCACAGTGATATACAATAAGGCCTGTGATAAGGCTCTATAACCCCTTCGTTAATAAGACACAGTGATAGACAATAAGGCCTATGATAAGGCTCTATAACCCCTTCGTTAATAAGACACAGTGATAGACAATAAGGCCTGTGATAAGGCTCTATAACCTCTAAGACACAGTGATATACAATAAGGCCCGTGATAAGGCTTTATAACCTCTAAGACACAGTGATATACAATAAGGCCCGTGATAAGGCTCTATAACCTCTAAGACACAGTGATATACAATAAGGCCCGTGATAAGGCTCTATAACCTCTAAGACACAGTGATATACAATAAGGCCCGTGATAAGGCTTTATAACCTCTAAGACACAGTGATATACAATAAGGCCCGTGATAAGGCTTTATAACCTCTAAGACACAGTGATATACAATAAGGCCCGTGATAAGGCTCTATAACCCCTAAGCCACAGTGATAGACAATAAGGCCCGTGATAAGGCTTTATAACTCCATAAGCCACAGTGATATACAATAAGGCCTGTGATAAGGCTCTATAACCTTTAAGCCACAGTGATATGCAATAAGGCCTGTGATAAGGCTCTATAACCCCTAAGCCACAGTGATAGACAATAAGGCCCATGATAAGGCTCTATAACCTCTAAGCCACAGTGATATACAATAAGGCCTGTGATAAGGCTCTATAACCCCTAAGCCACAGTGATAGACAATAAGGCCTGTGATAAGGCTCTATAACCCCTAAGCCACAGTGATATACAATAAGGCCTGTGATAAGGCTTTATAACCCCATAAGCCACAGTGATATACAATAAGGCCCGTGATAAGGCTCTATAACCCCTAAGACACAGTGATATACAATAAGGCCCGTGATAAGGCTATATAACCTCTAAGCCACAGTGATATACAATAAGGCCTGTGATAAGGCTCTATAACCCCGAAGCCACAGTGATATACAATAAGGCCTGTGATAAGGCTCTATAGTCCCCAAGCCACAGTGATATACAATAAGGCCTGTGATAAGGCTTTATAACCCCATAAGCCACAGTGATAGACAATAAGACCTGTGATAAGGCTCTATAACCCCTAAGCCACAGTGATATACAATAAGGCCCATGATGAGGCTCTATAACATTTAAGCCACAGTGATATACAATAAGGCCTGTGATAAGGCTCTATAACATTTAAGCCACAGTGATAGACAATAAGGCCCATGATAAGGCTCTATAACCCCTAAGCCACAGTGGTATACAATAAGGCATGTGATAAGGCTCTATAGTCCCCAAGCCACAGTGATATACAATAAGGCCCGTGATAAGGCTTTATAACCTCATAAGCCACAGTGATATACAATAAGGCCTGTGATAAGGCTATATAACCTCTAAGCCACAGTGATATACAATAAGGCCTGTGATAAGGCTCTATAACCCCTAAGCCACAGTGATATACAATAAGGCCTGTGATAAGGCTCTATAGTCCCCAAGCCACAGTGATATACAATAAGGCCTGTGATAAGGCTCTATAACCTTTAAGCCACAGTGATAGACAATAAGGCCTGTGATAAGGCTCTATAACCCCTAAGCCACAGTGATATACAATAAGGCCCATGATAAGGCTCTATAACATTTAAGCCACAGTGATATACAATAAGGCCTGTGATAAGGCTCTATAACATTTAAGCCACAGTGATATACAATAAGGCCTGTGATAAGGCTCTAACATTTAAGCCACAGTGATAGACAATAAGGCCCATGATAAGGCTCTATAACCCCTAAGCCACAGTGGTATACAATAAGGCCTGTGATAAGGCTCTATAGTCCCCAAGCCACAGTGATATACAATAAGGCCCGTGATAAGGCTCTATAACCCCTAAGCCACAGTGATATACAATAAGGCCTGTGATAAGGCTCTATAGTCCCCAAGCCACAGTGATATACAATAAGGCCCGTGATAATGGCCAGACTAGTCAAGGTTTTCAACAGTTATATGACCTGCAGGATGGCCAGGCAAGGCAATGTTTTCAACAGTTATATGACCTGCAGGATGGCCAGGCAAGTCAATGTTTTCAACAGTTATATGACCTGCAGGATGGCCAGGCAAGTCAAGGTTTTCAACAGTTATATGACCTGCAGGATGGCCAGGCTAGTCAAGGTTTTCAACAGTTATATGACCTGCAGGATGGCCAGGCAAGGCAATGTTTTCAACAGTTATATGACCTGCAGGATGGCCAGGCTAGTCAATGTTTTCAACAGTTATATGACCTGCAGGATGGCCAGGCTAGTTAATGTTTTCAACAGTTATATGACCTGCAGGATGGCCAGGCAAGTCAATGTTTTCAACAGTTATATGACCTGCAGGATGGCCAGGCAAGTCAATGTTTTCAACAGTTATATGACCTGCAGGATGGCCAGGCAAGTCAAGGTTTTCAACAGTTATATGACCTGCAGGATGGCCAGGCTAGTCAAGGTTTTCAACAGTTATATGACCTGCAGGATGGCCAGGCAAGGCAATGTTTTCAACAGTTATATGACCTGCAGGATGGCCAGGCAAGTCAAGGTTTTCAACAGTTATATGACCTGCAGGATGGCCAGGCTAGTCAAGGTTTTCAACAGTTATATGACCTGCAGGATGGCCAGGCAAGGCAATGTTTTCAACAGTTATATGACCTGCAGGATGGCCAGGCAAGTCAAGGTTTTCAACAGTTATATGACCTGCAGGATGGCCAGGCAAGTCAAGGTTTTCAACAGTTATATGACCTGCAGGATGGCCAGGCTAGTCAAGGTTTTCAACAGTTATATGACCTGCAGGATGGCCAGGCAAGTCAATGTTTTCAACAGTTATATGACCTGCAGGATGGCCAGGCAAGTCAATGTTTTCAACAGTTATATGACCTGCAGGATGGCCAGGCTAGTCAAGGTTTTCAACAGTTATATGACCTGCAGGATGGCCAGGCAAGTCAATGTTTTCAACAGTTATATGACCTGCAGGATGGCCAGGCTAGTCAAGGTTTTCAACAGTTATATGACCTGCAGGATGGCCAGGCAAGTCAATGTTTTCAACAGTTATATGACCTGCAGGATGGCCAGGCAAGTCAAGGTTTTCAACAGTTATATGACCTGCAGGATGGCCAGGCTAGTCAATGTTTTCAACAGTTCTGTGTGTCCGCTGATGTAAAATGTTTATTTTTTATTTTTTTAACTAATCCTACTTGTAGACTAGTTGAACTCCAATGCCACCCTCCTCTCTTTCATGTTGGCAAAACAGTCTTTAACTCGGTCATACAGTAGTACACTTTTAGTTTGTTGTCATAGGCTACCTAGCTAAAATGCTTGCTTAACTGACTTCCTCGCATGGTCAACATTGAACCAGCTAAGTTAGCTAGCTAGTTAACGTGAGCCTACAGCTAAGCTACATATTGAACTTTAAATCGTCTCAGGCCAACATATTCACTAAAGTATGGTTAGATCAGAATTACCTGAACAGAGAATTAAGTCAAAGCCACAAGTCCAAAATCCCCATCTCCATCCATGGCGTAGGAAAGGACCGATTTAACATGCTAGCTACAGCAGGACATCAAATAGAAACAGACCAGAAACAGACACGTTTTTCTGAAAATTATGTTTTGCAACGGAAGTAATTTGGTCGGAAGCCAAATCCAAACTGGCCTTCCTTGGGGAACGTTTTGCTGCACCAGACCAACGCTGATTGGCTCATTCTTTTATAATTGTTCTGTATCAAGGGAGGCCAACCGCTTGCCTGCATCAATCAAGCAAATGCTACGGCGGAAACAAGTTATACTATTTTGGTCCAGACAGCATCAGATACATGGGCTACACATACTGAGACAGGCGGGTGCTGTTTCCTTCGCTTGGATTATTTCTCCGGAGAGATTCAGACAAAATTATGAAAACACAGAGACGAAAGATTAAAAAATAATATTAATAATAATAATTTATTGGTGAAATATGTGGGGTTAGTCTGACATCCATGAATACACGCCACTGTGTGTTTATCAATCATATGTCTGTTTTATAATGAATGACACAGGCGCAGAGAGAGAGAGATGGTGTTTGTTCCATACCGCCCCGAACTCACTCCGAGGGGATTCGTTTACCTGGCCCGCGTTACAGTGTGAGGAGTTTCCCGGTGTAAAACAATAGCGTTCGTTTTGGAACCTGGCTGCCTCCCGGGAATGAGCCCCTCTCGAAGTCGGCTCAAAACAAACACTACGTAAATAAGCACGTGGAGTGATGAATAGGATCAGGCCAATGTGTTTTCACATTCAAAGGTGATTTGCTTTTGATAAACGCTTCATCTGCCTTCCCAATGAAAACGATCTTAAATTCAAACATGTATTTTATGTTAAAAAAAAACATGTTTAATGTTTCTGAACGATGCACCTAGTGGTGCAAATTACTGTTTGATATGAGAAGATCGCTACGACCTCCCTGCTTTTGCCCGATGATTTTGACGGGCCATTGCCCAGTTCAACCCGGACCAGCGTAATATAACTCCCTCACTCTATCCGATCAAAAACACGCCGCGTCAAGGCTACGGGAAAGGGGAGATTTTCCTTCAGTGGAAAATGTGTCCGACGAGCCAAAACTCAACCTTCTAGTAGTCACCCTTTCCATGCCGACGCGATTTACTTAATACACACGATGAATAAAGGGCAAAAAATAGCCGAGGGGGGAGACTCAAAAGAACCGGCAAAATGACTAGAGCTGCAAGGTCGCTATTCGAGAAGCAATGTTACAAAATACAAACAATGGGCAAAAATAATCCTGCGGTTAGGTATGTCCGCATGGCGATGCAACATGCATTTGTCGTAGGCTGGACAGGCGAACGTTAGCTGCACCGTCCGCAGCGTCGCCACAACAGACCGCTTCATTCAAACACAAACTCAAACATATTTCGCCTAATAAATAAAAAAAAACGATCACGACTTACCCAGAATATGAAGTTGAAGATGAAAAGTAGATATTTTACACATTTCATTCCTCCTTCCACTTTCCCCATTGTTGGCTCCAAAAATGCAACGCTAATTCTCAAAACGTAAATCGGAGTTTGTTGCTATTCTTTCTCTTTTAAAACTTGTAAACAATATCGGTGCACCGTGCTGCTTTCAAGAACATCAAGCCGCGCTGTCAATATCGTCAGCAGAGGAAAGCACCTGAGGATCCTCTCACTGTGTTTCCAGACCGCCCATTTCAATGTGAGGGGGGGGGGGGTTCCAGACCGGCGGTTCCAACTCGACACAGACAGGAAACAGCAGGCATGCGGACTCGCTGATTCCGGTGCATGGTTGATTCTGATTGGATATGAAGCTGGCTGACCGTGTCCTCTCCTGCCTGATTTGGTCTGATGGTGGTTTGGCCGTTTCTTAGAATTTTCCTCAGACAGAGCTGAATCAGTGGCGATTTTAGCATGTACATCTTGGTGGGACAAACCATTAAAAAAAAAAAATCCATGCCAGCAAAGCCATAGCGCAGCATTAATTGCACTATAACGGTGAAAAACGGTGCCCCAAAAACTGTTACAACATACATAAAGCTGTCCCAACAACAGCGCTTTATTGGCTATCAGGGAAACAACTCATTCAGCCTCATTTACTGCCTTTAAAAAAAAACAGCTGATATGGCTGACTTGCTTGAACAAATGTGGTTTCTACTGACAATCGAGGTGTACAAACCATGGCATATGGGGATGGCGAGCGAATTAGAGGCAATCCGTAATTTCGAATTAAGACATTAATGAGCGAGCTAGGACGGACGCTGTTCAGGACTTTTGAAATGTACAGCGACACAATTCAGAACATGGGCCGTTCTTACAGTTTTCTCCCTTTACGCCAAGTCAGGACCGTAGGATAAATAAAGGGGGCATATAAGCAGTGGCGACCTGTCATTCAGGGAAGACTCCACCTGTTTTGAGCCCCACATTTTGAGCAAAAATAAATTAATACATTTTTTGGGGGGGGGGGGGGGGGGGGGGGCGAATCATGACGTTAGTGATCTTCAGGTCGGAGCTCTAGAAAGAGGCCCGAGTTCCCGACTTGGAATTCCGAGTTGGATGACCTTTAAATGTATTTTCCCAGTCAGATCCTTTTTTTCCGAGTCTCCTGTTGTCTTGAACTCCCTGACGTCTGAGATTCCCGAGTCTCCAGTTGTCTTGAACCCGCTGACGTCTGAGATTCCCGAGTCTCCAGTTGTCTTGAACCCGCTGACGTCTGAGATTCCCGAGTCTCCAGTTGTCTTGAACTCGCTGACGTCTGAGATTCCCGAGTCTCCAGTTGTCTTGAACTCGCTGACGTCTGAGATTTCCGAGTCTCCAGTTGTCTTGAACTCGCTGACGTCTGAGATTCCCGAGTCTCCAGTTGTCTTGAACCCGCTGACGTCTGAGATTCCCGAGTCTCCAGTTGTCTTGAACTCGCTGATGTCTGAGATTCCCGAGTCTCCAGTTGCCTTGAACTCGCTGACGTCTGAGATTCCCGAGTCTCCAGTTGTCTTGAACTCGTTGATGTCTGAGATTCCCGAGTCTCCAGTTGTCTTGAACTCGCTGACGTCTGAGATTCCCGAGTCTCCAGTTGTCTTGAACTCGCTGACGTCTGAGATTCCCGAGTCTCCAGTTGTCTTGAACCCGCTGACGTCTGAGATTCCCGAGTCTCCAGTTGTCTTGAACTCCCTGACGTCTGAGATTCCCGAGTCTCCAGTTGTCTTGAACTCGCTGACGTCTGAGATTCCCGAGTCTCCAGTTGTCTTGAACCCGCTGACGTCTGAGATTCCCGAGTCTCCAGTTGTCTTGAACGCGGCGGAAGTCATGCTGGATTGACAGAATGCATTCAACCGTTTCTGGCCAGTGGTGTTGACTGTTTATCCGTTTAAGATTGGAAAAAGAGACCCTTAAACCCAGACATGGACCACACAGCCACTCCACTGAATAGCAGGCTAATGATTGCTTTGCAACACTTGCAGTTTGCCACTGATTCCTTCCAAACCACTCATTGTTGAATTTGCGATTTCCAACTTTTTGTTTCATGTTTATGGTCGATGAGCACCGATACATTTTATCTATAATTTCTCTTAATTATTTCTCTTCGTATGACAAGGATTGAAAAAGATTTGCCAGTAGATTGTCGACTTGATTCATGATGATGACTGCTAGCTAAGATTGTAAAAGTATGATGTTGACATGATCAGTCCAATCAAAGCGACTGTAGATATAACGTGATTTGATGTCATTTTATCTGTGGCCAATGACCTTGAGCCTTCTTGGATGGGCACTTCTAATGTAACTCTATGGCAGCCCCCAAGGGGCTTGAATTTCTGAGCTCTCCTTGTAGATTTTGCGGTGACGTAGTGTCCCCATGAGTGACAGAACACTGAGCCAATCACGGCACAATTAGAGAACATTACCAACCCCTACGCTCTGTATTTTCCTCTGGCTGCCCCACCACCACAGAAAGCACTGAGCTGGGCTGAAACACCTGCATTTTGGAGCTGCTTTACTCAAGAAAACAAAACAGAGACCATGTTCGTATGCGGCTTTATCAACTCAAATTTAAAAAATAAAAAAATCACATTGTTTACAAACTGATATGTGACACGTATTAATGCCAAAATAACATGCAAAACAGGTGGGAGTCAAAACAAGCTCTGCCACCTGCACTGAATGACGGGTCTCCACTGATTACCTATTGGGAAGCACAGAGCAAAATGCTGTGCTATCTGGCCCTAATCAACAGTACACCATGGCAAACTATTTGACCACAGTGTTTTATCAAAACCTTGACAAAGTACAGGCTCAGGAAGTACAGCCTTGCCATTGAGAAGGGTCGACACAGACAAACCTGGCTTCCTGTAGAGGAAAGGCTGTGCAACCACTGCACAACAGCAGAACCTGAGACGGAGCTCCATTTCCTGACAAAATGTCCAAAAATATAAAACAATTAGTGTTCTTTCCACAAATTTGAAACCCTTATTCAAGGTTTCAAAGACTTCTCTGGTGAGGATAGGCTACCCGAGAGAGAAAGTGCCTCCTACCACTTACCCTTATGACTAGGACCCAGAGGTTTTCCTTTAACCTTTATGACTAGGGCCCAGAGGTTTTCCTGGAAAATTATTAAGCTGCACAAAGCTTGGTGAATTAGTGCTTTATTACACAAGAGACATTTTAAATGTGGAGTCATATGGAACGGTACAACACATGAGACAT
>NC_074695.1:4225262-4357762 GCF_029448725.1 Salvelinus fontinalis | reverse complement strand
AATCACAGGAGAGAGAATCACTGGAGAGAGAATCACTGGAGAGAGAATCACTGATGAGAGAATCACTGAGGACAGGGGAGAATGACCATCTACCTCCCTGTATGATTTGTCCTCTTTGAATAAACCTATTTTCCTCCCCCTGATTTGCTTTTGGGGTCTGTGTTATTGAAGAATAAAGTCAACTGCTAACAGTTTGATTCATTTCTCAAGAGAAGACAGAAGAGTCCCTGATAGCTGTGGTTCTGGGTAAACACCACCATCTAGTGTTAGAAAACTAGATTCAGCAGCGGGAAGAGTTTTGTCTGAGCGGATGGTTGTGAGGACAGAACATAGTTATAACAATTTGAACCCGACAAATTGACCACAAGTAAGTCCATGCATTTGAAAAAAAACTGCTGATTTCATACCTTGATTACATTGAAGACATTACACACACACACACACACACACACACGCACACGCACACGCACACGCACACGCACACGCACACGCACACGCACACACACACACACACACACACACACACACACACACACACACACACACACACACACACACACACACACACACACACACACACACACACACACACTCTGCTGTGGTCAAATACAGCAACCATTACAGAACAACGTATCAGAGCAGATTTGGGGAACTTCCAGGTCATATGCCCTGGTGAAACTACTTTGATGGGCTTCTGACTCTGGCGCCACATTCTTCACCCTCTCAGACTTCTGGCAGGCTAGACAGGGTACTGACCTGACTAGACAGGGTACTGACCTGACTAGACAGGGTACTGACCTGGCTAGACAGGGTACTGACCTGGCTAGACAGGGTACTGACCTGGCTAGACAGGGTACTGACCTGACTAGACAGGGTACTGACCTGGCTAGACAGGGTACTGACCTGACTAGACAGGGTACTGACCTGGCCAGACAGGGTACTGACCTGGCCAGACAGGGTACTGACCTGGCCAGACAGGGTACTGACCTGGCTAGACAGGGTACTGACCTGGCTAGACAGGGTACTGACCTGGCCAGACAGGGTACTGACCTGACTAGACAGGGTACTGACCTGGCTAGACAGGGTACTGACCTGGCTAGACAGGGTACTGACCTGACTAGACAGGGTACTGACCTGGCTAGACAGGGTACTGACCTGGCTAGACAGGGTACTGACCTGGCCAGACAGGGTACTGACCTGGCCAGACAGGCTACTGACCTTGAAGCACAAAGTGACCCATTGAAACATTGTGTGCTCTCTGATATGACATTCATTGAAGTCATAGTAACTTCAGACTAGAATGTGATTGATAAACAACAGGTTATTCCACTTGGCCAGCTGTCCACCTCCTTGACAATTTCCCATCAGAAGAAGCGTAGATTGATTTTGGCAATCATGTCCTTCACCTCCGAAATGTCCAGCATGTATCTCGGGCATTGAAAAATGGTTTTTCATCTGTAAATCCGTCCAGTTATCTAATAGAAGTTAATTAACGTTACTCTGAATGGTGAATTCCTCTGAATGTTGCCTCTCTTGTCGAGATCAGTGGCGTCTTTATTTTATTTTTTTATTTTTTATTTTACCAGGTAAGTTGACTGAGAACACGTTCTCATTTGCAGCAACGACCTGGGGAATAGTTACAGGGGAGAGGAGTGGGATGAATGAGCCAATTGTAAACTGGGGATTATTAGGTGACCATGATGGTTTGAGGGCCAGATTGGGAATTTAGCCAGGACACCGGGGTTAACACCCCTACTCTTACGATAAGTGCCATGGGATCTTTAATGACCTCAGAGAGTCAAGACACCCGTTTAACGTCCCATCCGAAAGACGGCACCCTACACAGGGCAGTGTCCCCAATCACTGCCCTGGGGCATTGGGATATTTTTTAGACCAGAGGAAAGAGTGCCTCCTACTGGCCCTCCAACACCACTTCCAGCAGCATCTGGTCTCCCATCCAGGGACTGACCAGGACCATCCCTGCTTAGCTTCAGAAGCAAGCCAGCAGTGGTATGCAGGGTGGTATGCTGCTGGCTTTATAGCGCTTCGCCTGGTTGGAAAGATAAACTAAATTCTCCTCGAGGGATGCCATTGAAGTGCAAGCTACACACAAACAGAACGCTACAATAACAGTTACAGTAGCTAGCTACGATGCTAGCTAACGTTAGCTAAATAAAACTGTCCGGCTTGTGTAGCTGGCTAGCTGACTAGACAGGCTGAGGTAAATAAGTACAGTAACGTCAATCTAAAAACAGCTTAAATTATTTATTCCGATTTAACAAATATATGGTAAAGAAAGAGTGATCTCTTTCCAGTCTTTTCGGTCCTCTGAAGCAGCAGGTAGTCAACCTCAAAAACACAGTCCTCGGAGAGCAATTCTGAGGTAATAATTGAGGTGAAATAGAACTACAACTGTCCGCGTCCTCTTTCCTTCGCGACCGCTACATGGTAACCAAGCAACCAGCATAGCAACGGACGCTTTGGTTCATGACGTAATCCAGTCAGAATATCTAGCAACAGCCCTAGCAACAGCCCTAGCAACAGAAGCTAGAAGTCATCGAATCCCACGTCGACGCAGAGGGGGACACTATTTGGCCAGGGGAACACTATTTGGCCAGGGGATACTATTTGGCCAGGGGACACTATTTGGCCAGGGGACACTATTTGGCAGAGGATACTATTTGGCCAAGGGACACTATTTGGCCAGGGGACACTATTTGGCCAGGGGAACACTATTTGGCCAGGGAACACTATTTGGCCAGGGGATACTATTTGGCCAGGGGATACTATTTGGCCAGGGGATACTATTTGGCCAGGGGACACTATTTGGCTAGGGGATACTATTTGGCCAGGGGACACTATTTGGCCAGGGGACACTATTTGGCCAGGGGATACTATTTGGCCAGGGGACACTATTTGGCCAGGGGATACTATTTGGCCAGGGGACACTATTTGGCCAGGGGACACTATTTGGCCAGGGGAACACTATTTGGCCGGGGAACACTATTTGGCCAGGGAACACTATTTGGCCAGGGGACACTATTTGGCCAGGGAACACTATTTGGCCAGGGGGCACTATTTGGCCAAGGGATACTATTTGGCCAGGGGACACTATTTGGCCAGGGGGCACTATTTGGCCAGGGGATACTATTTGGCCAGGGGACACTATTTGGCATGACAGGCCCAACTCATAAAAACAAACAATTATTATTATTTACATTATTGTTATGTCAGTCACTGTCAGTCACTCAATTAGCCATGTCAGCTAACAATTTTTAGATTAGTAGTTAGTCTATCCAGCTATCTAAACTTGTAGTAATCATGGCCGAATACCGACCTCCAGGGGCCCCACATTGATTTTTGTAGTCATTCTCACTCAGATATCATATTAACATGGCATAAGTCATTACAAACCAGAATTGCAAGAAAGTAGCTCCATCCTCTCTCCATCTTCTCTCCCTCGCTCATCCTCTCTCCATCTTCTCTCCCTCGCTCATCCTCTCTCCATCTTCTCTCCCTTGATCATTCTCTCTCCATCCTCTCTCCATCTTCTCTCCCTCGCTCATCCTCTCCATCTTCTCTCTCTCCCTTCATCCTTTCTCCATCCTCTCCCTCTCCCTCGCTTCATCCTCTCTCCATCCTCTCTCCATCTTCTCTCCCTCGCTCATCCTCTCTCCATCTTCTCTCTCTCCCTTCATCCTTTCTCCATCCTCTCCCTCTTCCTCCCTTCATCCTCTCTCCATCTTCTTTCCCTTGATCATTCTCTCTCCATCCTCTCTCCATCTTCTCTCCCTCGCTCATCCTCTCTCCATCTTCTCTCTCTCCCTTCATCCTTTCTCCATCCTCTCCCTCTCCCTCGCTTCATCCTCTCTCCATCCTCTCTCCATCTTCTCTCCCTCGCTCATCCTCTCTCCATCTTCTCTCTCTCCCTTCATCCTTTCTCCATCCTCTCCCTCTCCCTCGCTTCATCCTCTCTCCATCCTCTCTCCATCTTCTCTCCCTCGCTCATCCTCTCTCCATCTTCTCTCTCTCCCTTCATCCTTTCTCCATCCTCTCCCTCTTCCTCCCTTCATCCTCTCTCCATCTTCTCTCCCTCGCTCATCCTCTCTCCATCTTCTCTCTCTCCCTTCATCCTTTCTCCATCCTCTCCCTCTTCCTCCCTTCATCCTCTCTCCATCTTCTTTCCCTTGATCATCCTCTCTCCATCCTTTCTCCATCTTCTCTCCCTTGATCATCCTCTCTCCATCTTCTCACCATCTTCTCTCCCTCCATCCTCTCCTCCCTTTCTCATCCTCTCTCCCACGCTCCATCCTTGCTACATCCTTTCTCCATCCTTTCTCATCCTTTCTCCATCCTCGCTCCTTCCTCGCTCCATCCTCGCTCCATCCTTTCCCCTTCCCTCTATCCTCTCCCCTTCCCTCCATCCTCTCCCCTTCCCTCCATCCTCTCCCCTTCCCCCCATCCTCTCCCCTTCCCTCCATCCTCTCTACTGCCTCTCTCCCTCCATCTTCTCTCCCTCGCTCATCCTCTCCATCCTTTCTCATCCTCTCTCCATCCTCGCTCCATCCTCTCACCATCCTCTCTCTCCCTCCATCCTCTCTCCCTAGCTCCATCCTCGCTCCATCCTTTCCCCTTCCCTCTATCCTCTCCCCTTCCCTCCATCCTCTCCCCTTCCCTCCATCCTCTCCCCTTCCCCCCATCCTCTCCCCCTCCCTCCATCCTCTCTACTGCCTCTCTCCCTCCATCCTCTCTCCATCCCTCCATCCTCTCTACTGCCTCTCTCCCTCCATCCTCTCTCCATCCCTCCATCCTCTCTACAGCCTCTCTCCATCCTCCCTCCTTCTCTCCATCCTATCTCCACTCTCCCTCCAGCTTCTCTCCATCCTCTCTCACTCCATCCTCTCTCCCTCCATCCTCTCTCCATCTCTCCATCCTCTCTCTCTCCCTCCATCCTCTCTCTCTCCCTCCAGCCTCTCTCCATCCCCTCTCTCTCACTCCATCCTCTCTCCCTCATCCTCTCTCCATCTCTCCATCCTCTCTCTCTCCCTCCAGCCTCTCTCCATCCTCTCTCCATACCTCCTCATACTCTCCTCCTTCTGTCTCTCCCTTCCTCCATACCTCCATCCTTCCCCTTTACTCTCCCCTCCCTCCCTCACCGCCTCTCTCCTTCCATAACTCCTCCATACCTCCATCCTTCCCCTTTACTCTCCCCCCTCTCTCCCCTCCCTCCCTCACCGCCTCTCTCTTTCCATAACTCCTCCACTCCATCCTTCCCCTTTACTCTCCCCCTCTCTCCCCTCCCTCCCTCACCGCCTCTCTCCTTCCATAACTCCTCCACTCT
Source organism: Salvelinus fontinalis (assembly GCF_029448725.1). Taxonomy (NCBI): domain Eukaryota; kingdom Metazoa; phylum Chordata; class Actinopteri; order Salmoniformes; family Salmonidae; genus Salvelinus; species Salvelinus fontinalis. The sequence goes on along the minus strand of NC_074695.1, from coordinate 4,352,421 downwards.
ATCCTTCCCTTTTACTCTCCTCCCTCTCTCCCCTCCCTCCCTCACCGCCTCTCTCCTTCCATAACTCCTCCACTCTATCCTTCCCCTTTACTCTCCCCCCTCTCTCCCTCCCTCCCTCACCGCCTCTCTCCTTCCATAACTCCTCCATACCTCCATCCTTCCCCTTTACTCTCCCCCCTCTCTCCCCTCCCTCCCTCACCGCCTCTCTCCTTCCATAACTCCTCCACTCTATCCTTCCCCTTTACTCTCCCCCCTCTCTCCCCTCCCTCCCTCACCGCCTCTCTCCTTCCATAACTCCTCCATACCTCCATCCTTCCCCTTTACTCTCCCCCCTCTCTCCCCTCTCTCCCCTCACCGCCTCTCTCCTTCCATAACTCCTCCACTCTATCCTTCCCCTTTACTCTCTCCCCTCCCTCCCCTCCCTCCCTCACCAACTCTCTCCTTCCATAACTCCTCCACTCTATCCTTCCCCTTTACTCTCCCCCCTCTCTCCCCTCCCTCCCTCACCGCCTCTCTCCTTCCATAACTCCTCCACTCTATCCTTCCCCTTTACTCTCCCCCTCTCTCCCCTCCCTCCCTCACCGCCTCTCTCCTTCCATAACTCCTCCACTCTATCCTTCCCCTTTACTCTCCCCCCTCTCTCCCTCCCTCCCTCACCACCTCTCTCCTTCCATAACTCCTCCATACCTCCATCCTTCCCCTTTACTCTCCCCCCTCTCTCCCCTCCCTCCCTCACCGCCTCTCTCCTTCCATAACTCCTCCATACCTCCATCCTTCCCCTTTACTCTCCCCCCTCTCTCCCCTCCCTCCCTCACCGCCTCTCTCCTTCCATAACTCCTCCACTCTATCCTTCCCCTTTATTCTCCCCCCTCTCTCCCCTCCCTCCCTCACCGCCTCTCTCCTTCCATAACTCCTCCATACCTCCATCCTTCCCCTTTACTCTCCCCCCTCTCTCCCCTCTCTCCCCTCACCGCCTCTCTCCTTCCATAACTCCTCCACTCTATCCTTCCCCTTTACTCTCCCCCCTCTCTCCCCTCCCTCCCTCACCGCCTCTCTCCTTCCATAACTCCTCCATACCTCCATCCTTCCCCTTTACTCTCCCCCCTCTCTCCCCTCCCTCCCTCACCGCCTCTCTCCTTCCATAACTCCTCCACTCTATCCTACCCCTGCACTCACCCCCTCCTCTCCCTCTCTCATTCTATTCTCCCCCATACTCACCCCCTCCTCTCTCCACCTCTCCTTCGGTGTCCAGTGATAGCTCTAACATCACATTTTTCTCATCATCACCATCGGCCTTGTTTACACTAGCACTCCAAGGTGACAGGATCAGGTTGGTCCCAGACAGTGTGTGTATTCTTGTACTCTGCCTGGTCAACCAGTGAGGGCCAACACGGCCAGGGTGAGGTTCTCCGACACGTCCACAGGCACCATGCAAACGCACACCGGCATACACACATGCACCTAAACACACACACACACACATACACACACGTTCGTTTTACTATCCTTGTGGGGACCAAAACAATTGATTCCCATTCAAATCCTATTTTCCCCTAACCGTTAAACCTGACCCTAAACTTAACCCTTAAACCTAACCCTCATTTGAACCCTAAACCTAACCCTTTACGCCTAAAATAGCCTTTTTCCTTGTAGGGACCGGTGAAATGTCCCCACTTCTGGTACCCATAAGGAGAGTGAAACCAAACACACACACACTATGTCTCTCTGCATGGTGTAAATAGAGAACACATCTCTGATATGGCCTCCTGGGTGGCGCAATGGTCTAGGGCACTGCATCGCAGTGCTAGCTACGCCACCAGAGTCTCTGGGTTCGCGCCCAGGCTGGGCTGGGTTCGCGCCCAGGCTCTGTCGCAGCCGGCCGCAACCGGGAGGTCCGTGGGGCGACGCACAATTGGCATAGCGTCGTCCGGGTTAGGGAGGGTTTGGCCGGTAAGGATATCCTTGTCTCAGTATGTAAAATGTAATAAAATGTATGCACTCTACTGTAAGTCGCTCTGGATAAGAGCGTCTGCTAAATGACTAAAATGTAAATGTAAAAAAATGAAAACCTCCAACGGCGATGTGGCAGAGAGAAAGGAAACCAGACATATACTGAAGAGTTTAATAAATAACAACATAAACAACAACACAATAATGAAAGCTTGATTTCATGACGTGTGTGTATATATACACTTATTTAATATATATAGATTCATATTTGACTGTTTAAAATATAAATATGACTTACAGTCCTCATAACTTAGAAGAACCAGGACTCTGACTGAGGTGGGGGGGGGGGGGTGATTCAAGGGTGTGTGTGTGAGACCCACCAGGAGAACAATCATACTCGACCCCTAGTGATGGCCGATGATTGTGTGTGTACTGTGTGTGGTTCAGGGTTCATAGTCCATATTCCCAAGGGTTAAAGGTCAGTGATGATGGTGTGTGCACTGTGTGGTTCAGGGTTCATAGTCCATATTCCCAGGGGTTAAAGGTCAGTGCCTCCAGGACTTGCGGCTGAGGACACAAACACACGCTGCGTTGATGCGTATCAGCCTCCACGCCATCTGCTCCTTGGACTTGGTGAGCGCCAGCACGTACGTGTGTGAGTTGGTGCAGTACGAGTTCCAGTGCCGGCCGTCGATGCCGCGACACCCTGATTTGACCCCCGCCTTGGGCCCGCCTCCCATAACTCCTCCCCCAGCTCCGCCCCCCGGGGGTGTGGCCACGCGGCAGGTGGTCTCGTAGAAGAACTGTTTCTTGCGGACGTTGTCTATCTTCACCTCTGGTAGAACCTCCACCTCGTTGCCGGCGATGTCCGTGGCCTTGGTCAGGTTCCCCAACCACACGCTGATGCTGTCACACACGGAGTATTCCCCCCTGTGCATGGGCTGCCCCCCCGCTCTCCGCCTCACCCTCACTCCCCCACCCATCACCCTCCCCACTTCCTCCTCTCCCTCCTCTTCCCTCGTCTCCCCCCCCAGGCCGCGGTGAGAGGGGGGTACGTCGCTGAAGACGACGCGCGGTGAGGGGTGGTAGCGTCGCTTGCTGAACAGTTTGGGGTCCACCTCCGGGATGGAGGGGGTAGAGGGGGAGCTTGTCTCAGAGTGGCCCAGGGAAGAGCTCCTGTCCTGGGGTAGAGAGGCTGGCCTGTGGGCCTGTCTGGTCCGGCTGGGTCTCTGCTGAATCTGCTGCTCCTGCTGAGGTGACACTGAGAGGCGGGCCGCCCGCTGCTGTTCTGCTCTGCCATTGGCTACTGTGTGGTGTTCTGCGCTGTGGTTGGCTGCCACCGGGCCCAGGACACCTCCCATGTTCAGTACAGCCTGGACGCCAATCAGCAGAAGCACCAACAGCAACGACCTCATGGGCACACGTCCTGTCAACAACAACAACAACATCAACACACATCCTGTCAACAACAACAACAACATCAACACACGTCCTGTCAACACCAACAGCATCAACACACATCCTGTCAACACCAACAACATCAACACACATCCTGTCAACAACAACAACATCAACACACATCCTGTCAACAACAACATCAACACACATCCTGTCAACACCAACAGCATCAACACACATCCTGTCAACAACAACAGCATCAACACACATCCTGTCAACACCAACAGCATCAACACACATCCTGTCAACACCAACAGCATCAACACACATCCTGTCAACAACAACATCAACAACACACATCCTGTCAACACCAACAGCATCAACACACATCCTGTCAACACCAACAGCATCAACACACATCCTGTCAACAACAACAACATCAACACACATCCTGTCAACAACAACAGCAACAACACACATCCTGTCAACACCAACAGCAACAACACACATCCTGTCAACACCAACAGCATCAACACACATCCTGTCAACAACAACAACATCAACACACATCCTGTCAACAACAACAGCAACAACACACATCCTGTCAACACCAACAGCATCAACACACATCCTGTCAACACCAACAGCATCAACACACATCCTGTCAACACCAACAGCATCAACACACATCCTGTCAACACCAACAGCATCAACACACATCCTGTCAACACCAACAGCATCAACACACATCCTGTCAACAACAACATCAACAACACACATCCTGTCAACACCAACAGCATCAACACACATCCTGTCAACACCAACAGCATCAACACACATCCTGTCAACAACAACAACATCAACACACATCCTGTCAACAACAACAGCAACAACACACATCCTGTCAACACCAACAGCAACAACACACATCCTGTCAACACCAACAGCATCAACACACATCCTGTCAACAACAACAACATCAACACACATCCTGTCAACAACAACAGCAACAACACACATCCTGTCAACACCAACAGCATCAACACACATCCTGTCAACACCAACAGCATCAACACACATCCTGTCAACACCAACAGCATCAACACACATCCTGTCAACAACAACAACATCAACACACATCCTGTCAACAACAACAGCAACAACACACATCCTGTCAACACCAACAGCATCAACACACATCCTGTCAACACCAACAGCATCAACACACATCCTGTCAACACCAACAGCATCAACACACGTCCTGTCAACAACAACATCAACACACATCCTGTCAACAACAACAACACATGTCCTGTCAACAACAACAACAACACACATCCTGTCAACAACAACAACAACACACATCCTGTCAACAACAACAACAACACACGTCCTGTCAACACCAACAACACATTGCATGTCAACAACAGCAACAACATCATCATGCCATAGCCACGTGGACCTCACGGACACACGTCCTGAAACACAGACCTACGGATACCCTACGGAGATAAAGATGACCTGTTTTGGCACGGACACATTGAGGACTTAGGGAACTGGGTGGGACTTCCTGTGGGTTAAAGAAGAATCGAACAATTCCATCCAGGTTATCAGGAAGAATCAGCCAATGAATTATCCTCGTGAGCAAATATTCCATAACAATAGAAGACAGTAGATCACCAGTAAAACCCTCTAGGTGGCAGTACGCACACTACTCATAGAAGACAGTAGATCACCAGTAAAACCCTCTAGGTGGCAGTACGCACACTACTCATAGAAGACAGTAGATCACCAGTAAAACCCTCTAGGTGGCAGTACGCACACTACTCATAGAAGACAGTAGATCACCAGTAAAACCCTCTAGGTGGCAGTACGCACACTACTCATAGAAGACAGTAGATCACCAGTAAAACCCTCTAGGTGGCAGTACGCACACTACTCATAGAAGACAGTAGATCACCAGTAAAACCCTCTAGGTGGCAGTACGCACACTACTCATAGAAGTAGTGGAAGAAATGGACTACTTAAATATGGAAATGGCCCTAATGGCGCTGCCCATGCATCATAATGGGACAGATACAAAAATGTGTCATCTAGCAAAGTCTATGGGATAAGCTTAACATCCGGTGTGTGTGGAGGGTTGGAGGGTTGGAGGGATGGAGGGTTGGAGGGATGGTGGGTTGGAGGGATGGAGGGTTGGAGGGATGGTGGGTTGGAGGGATGAAGGGTTGGAGGGATGAAGGGTTGGAGGGATGGAGGGTTGGAGGGATGGAGGGTTGGAGGGATGGAGGGTTGGAGGGTTGGAGGGTTGGAGGGATGAAGGGTTGGAGGGATGGAGGGATGAAGGGTTGGAGGGATGGAGGGTTGGAGGGATGAAGGGTTGGAGGGATGGAGGGTTGGAGGGATGGAGGGTTGGAGGGATGGAGGGTTGGAGGGATGGAGGGTTGGAGGGTTGGAGGGTTGGAGGGATGGAGGGATGAAGGGTTGGAGGGATGGAGGGTTGGAGGGATGGAGGGATGAAGGGTTGGAGGGATGGAGGGTTGGAGGGTTGGAGGGTTGGAGGGTTGGAGGGATGGAGGGTTGGAGGGTTGGAGGGTTGGTGGGTTGGAGGGATGGAGGGTTGGAGGGATGGAGGGATGGAGGGATGGAGGGATGGTGGGTTGGAGGGTTGGTGGGTTGGTGGGTTGGAGGGATGGAGGGTTGGAGGGATGGAGGGATGGAGGGATGGAGGGATGGAGGGTTGGAGGGTTGGAGGGTTGGTGGGTTGGAGGGATGGAGGGTTGGAGGGATGGAGGGATGGAGGGATGGAGGGTTGGAGGGTTTAAGGGTTGGAGGGATGGAGGGATGGAGGGTTGGAGGGTTGGGGGTTGGTGGGTTGGAGGGATGGAGGGTTGGAGGGATGGAGGGATGGAGGGATGGTGGGTTGGAGGGTTTAAGGGTTGGAGGGTTGGAGGGATGGAGGGTTGGAGGGATGGTGGGTTGGAGGGATGGTGGGTTGGAGGGATGGTGGGTTGGAGGGTTGGAGGGTTGGAGGGTTGGAGGGTTGGAGGGATGGAGGGATGGAGGGTTGGAGGGATGGAGGGATGGAGGGTTGGAGCGATGGAAGGTTGGAGGGTTGGAGGGTTGGAGGGTTGGAGGGATGGAGGGTTGGAGGGATGAAGGGTTGGAGGGATGGAGGGTTGGAGGGATGGAGGGTTGGAGGGATGGAGGGTTGGAGGGTTGGAGGGATGAAGGGTTGGAGGGATGGAGGGATGAAGGGTTGGAGGGATGGAGGGTTGGAGGGATGAAGGGTTGGAGGGATGGAGGGTTGGAGGGATGGAGGGTTGGAGGGATGGAGGGTTGGAGGGTTGGAGGGTTGGAGGGTTGGAGGGATGGAGGGATGGAGGGATGAAGGGTTGGAGGGATGGAGGGTTGGAGGGATGGAGGGATGAAGGGTTGGAGGGATGGAGGGTTGGAGGGATGGAGGGTTGGAGGGATGGAGGGTTGGAGGGTTGGAGGGTTGGAGGGATGGAGGGTTGGAGGGTTGGTGGGTTGGAGGGATGGAGGGTTGGAGGGATGGAGGGATGGAGGGATGGAGGGATGGTGGGTTGGAGGGTTGGTGGGTTGGTGGGTTGGAGGGATGGAGGGTTGGAGGGATGGAGGGATGGAGGGATGGAGGGATGGAGGGATGGAGGGTTGGAGGGTTGGAGGGTTGGTGGGTTGGAGGGATGGAGGGTTGGAGGGATGGAGGGATGGAGGGATGGAGGGTTGGAGGGTTGGAGGGATGGAGGGATGGAGGGTTGGAGGGTTGGGGGTTGGTGGGTTGGAGGGATGGAGGGTTGGAGGGATGGAGGGATGGTGGGTTGGAGGGTTTAAGGGTTGGAGGGTTGGAGGGATGGAGGGTTGGAGGGATGGTGGGTTGGAGGGATGGTGGGTTGGAGGGTTGGAGGGTTGGAGGGTTGGTGGGTTGGAGGGTTGGAGGGTTGGAGGGATGGAGGGTTGGAGGGTTGGAGGTTTGGAGGTTTGGAGGGTTGGAGGGATGGTGGGTTGGAGGGTTGGAGGGTTGGAGGGTTGGAGGGTTGGAGGGATGGAGGGTTGGAGGGATGGAGGGATGGAGGGTTGGAGGGATGGAGGGATGGTGGGATGGTGGGTTGGAGGGTTGGAGGGTTGGTGGGTTGGAGGGTTGGAGGGTTGGAGGGATGGAGGGTTGGAGGGTTGGAGGTTTGGAGGTTTGGAGGGTTGGAGGGATGGTGGGTTGGAGGGTTGGAGGGTTGGAGGGTTGGAGGGTTGGAGGGATGGAGGGTTGGAGGGATGGAGCGTTGTAGGGTTGGAGGGTTGGTGGGTTGGAGGGATGGAGGGATGGTGGGTTGGAGGGTTGGAGGGTTGGAGGGTTGGTGGGTTGGAGGGTTGGAGGGATGGAGGGTTGGAGGGATGGAGGGTTGGAGGGTTGGTGGGTTGGAGGGTTGGAGGGTTGGAGGGATGGAGGGTTGGAGGGATGGAGGGTTGGAGGGTTGGTGGGTTGGAGGGTTGGAGGGTTGGAGGGATGGAGGGTTGGAGGGTTGGAGGGTTGGAGGGATGGTGGGTTGGAGGGTTGGAGGGTTGGTGGGTTGGAGGGTTGGAGGGTTGGAGGGTTGGTGGGTTGGAGGGTTGGAGGGTTGGTGGGTTGGAGGGTTGGAGGGTTGGTGGGTTGGAGGGTTGGAGGGTTGGTGGGTTGGAGGGTTGGAGGGTTGGAGGGATGGAGGGTTGGTGGGTTGGAGGGTTGAAGGGTTGGTGGGTTGGAGGGATGGAGGGTTGGAGGGTTGGAGGGTTGGAGGGTTTAAGGGATGGAGGGTTGGAGGGTTTAAGGGTTGGAGGGTTGGAGGGTTGGAGGGATGGTGGGTTGGAGGGTTTAAGGGTTGCAGGGATGGAGGGTTGGAGGGATGGTGAGTTGGAGGGTTGGAGGGTTGGAGGGATGGTGGGTTGGAGGGTTGGAGGGATGGAGGGTTGGAGGGTTGGAGGGATGGTGGGTTGGAGGGTTGGAGGGATGGTGGGTTGGAGGGTTGGAGGGTTGGAGGGTTGGTGGGTTGGAGGGTTGGAGGGTTGGAGGGATGGAGGGTTGGAGGGTTGGAGGGTTGGTGGGTTGGAGGGTTGGAGGGTTGGTGGGTTGGAGGGTTGGTGGGTTGGAGGGTTGGAGGGTTGGAGGGATGGAGGGTTGGTGGGTTGGTGGGTTGGAGGGTTGGTGGGTTGGAGGGTTGGAGGGATGGAGGGTTGGAGGGTTGGTGGGTTGGAGGGTTGGAGGGTTGGTGGGTTGGAGGGTTGGAGGGTTGGTGGGTTGGAGGGTTGGAGGGATGGTGGGTTGGAGGGTTGGAGGGTTGGAGGGTTGGTGGGTTGGAGGGATGGTGGGTTGGAGGGTTGGAGGGTTGGAGGGATGGTGGGTTGGAGGGTTGGAGGGATGGAGGGTTGGAGGGTTGGAGGGATGGTGGGTTGGATGGTTGGAGGGTTGGAGGGATGGTGGGTTGGAGGGTTGGAGGGTTGGAGGGTTGGTGGGTTGGAGGGTTGGAGGGATGGAGGGTTGGAGGGTTGGAGGGTTTGTGGGTTGGAGGGTTGGAGGGTTGGAGGGATGGAGGGTTGGAGGGTTGGAGGGTCGGTGGGTTGGAGGGTCGGAGGGTCGGTGGGTTGGAGGGTTTAAGGGATGGAGGGTTGGAGGGTTGGAGGGTTGGTGGGTTGGAGGGATGGTGGGTTGGAGGGTTGGAGGGTTGGAGGGATGGAGGGATGCAGGGTTGGAGGGTTGGAGGGATGGAGGGTTGGAGGGATGGAGGGTTGGAGAGTTGGAGGGTTGGTGGGTTGGAGGGTTGGAGGGTTGGAGGGTTGGAGGGATGGAGGGTTGGAGAGTTGGAGGGTTGGTGGGTTGGAGGGTTGGAGGGATGGAGGGTTGGAGGGTTGGAGGGATGGTGGGTTGGAGGGTTGGAGGGTTGGTGGGTTGGAGGGTTGGAGGGTTGGAGGGATGGAGGGTTGGAGGGTTGGAGGGTTGGAGGGATGGTGGGTTGGAGGGTTGTTGGGTTGGAGGGTTGGAGGGTTGGTGGGTTGGAGGGTTGGAGGGTTGGTGGGTTGGTGGGTTGGAGGGTTGGAGGGTTGGTGGGTTGGAGGGTTGGAGGGATGGAGGGTTGGTGGGTTGGAGGGTTGGTGGGTTGGAGGGTTGGAGGGTTGGAGGGTTGGAGGGTTGGAGGGTTTAAGGGATGGAGGGTTGGAGGGTTGGAGGGTTTAAGGGTTGGAGGGTTGGAGGGTTGGAGGGATGGTGGGTTGGAGGGTTGGAGGGATGGTGGGTTGGAGGGTTGGAGGGTTGGTGGGTTGGAGGGTTGGAGGGTTGGAGGGATGGAGGGTTGGAGGGTTGGTGGGTTGGAGGGTTGGAGGGTTGGAGGGATGGAGGGATGGAGGGTTGGAGGGTTGGAGGGTTGGAGGGTTGGAGGGTTGGAGGGATGGAGGGTTGAAGGGTTGGAGGGTTGGAGGGATGGTGGGTTGGAGGGTTGGAGGGTTGGTGGGTTGGAGGGTTGGAGGGTTGGAGGGTTGGTGGGTTGGAGGGTTGGAGGGTTGGTGGGTTGGAGGGTTGGAGGGTTGGTGGGTTGGAGGGTTGGAGGGTTGGTGGGTTGGAGGGTTGGAGGGATGGAGGGTTGGTGGGTTGGAGGGTTGGAGGGTTGGTGGGTTGGAGGGTTGGTGGGTTGGAGGGTTGGAGGGATGGAGGGTTGGTGAGTTGGAGGGTTGGAGGGTTGGTGGGTTGGAGGGATGGAGGGTTGGAGGGTTGGAGAGTTGGAGGGTTTAAGGGTTGGAGGGTTGGAGGGTTGGTGGGTTTGAGGGTTGGAGGGTTGGAGGGATGGAGGGTTGGAGGGATGGAGGGTTGGAGGGATGGAGGGTTGGAGGGTTTAAGGGTTGGAGGGTTGGAGGGTTGGTGGGTTGGAGGGTTGGAGGGTTGGTGGGTTGGAGGGTTGGAGGGATGGAGGGTTGGTGGGTTTAAGGGATGGAGGGTTGGAGGGTTTAAGGGTTGGAGGGTTGGAGGGTTGGAGGGATGGTGGGTTGGAGGGTTTAAGGGTTGGAGGGATGGAGGGTTGGAGGGATGGTGGGTTGGAGGGTTGGAGGGTTGGAGGGATGGTGGGTTGGAGGGTTGGAGGGATGGAGGGTTGGAGGGTTGGAGGGATGGTGGGTTTAAGGGTTGGAGGGTTGGTGGGTTGGAGGGATGGAGGGTTGGAGGGTTGGAGGGTTGGAGGGTTTAAGGGATGGAGGGTTGGAGGGTTGGTGGGTTGGAGGGTTGGAGGGATGGAGGGTTGGAGGGTTGGAGGGTTGGAGGTTTGGAGGGTTGGAGGGTTGGAGGGTTGGAGGGATGGTGGGTTGGAGGGTTGGAAGGTTGGTGGGTTGGAGGGTTGGAGGGTTGGAGGGTTGGTAGGTTGGAGGGTTGGAGGGATGGAGGGTTGGAGGGATGGTGGGTTGGAGGGTTGGAGGGTTGGCGGGATGGTGGGTTGGAGGGTTGGAGGGATGGAGGGTTGGAGGGTTGGAGGGATGGAGGGTTGGAGGGTTGGAGGGTTGGAGGTTTGGAGGGTTGGTGGGTTGGAGGGTTGGAGGGTTGGAGGGTTGGTGGGTTGGAGGGTTGGAGGGATGGAGGGTTGGAGGGTTGGAGGGTCGGTGGGTTGGAGGGTTGGAGGGATGGAGGGTTGGAGGGAAGGAGGTTTGGAGGGTTGGAGGGTTGGTGGGTTGGAGGGTTGGAGGGTTGGAGGGATGGAGGGTTGGAGGGTTGGAGGGATGGTGGGTTGGAGGGTTGGAGGGTTGGTGGGTTGGAGGGTTGGTGGGTTGGAGGGTTGGTGGGTTGGAGGGTTGGAGGGTTGGAGGGTTGGAGGGTTGGTGGGTTGGAGGGTTGGAGGGTTGGAGGGTTTAAGGGATGGAGGGTTGGAGGGTTGGTGGGTTGGAGGGTTGGAGGGATGGAGGGTTGGAGGGTTGGAGGGTTGGAGGGATGGAGGGTTGGAGGGATGGAGGGTTGGAGGGTTGGAGGGTTGGTGGGGTGGAGGGTTGGAGGGATGGAGGGTTGGAGGTTTGGAGGGTTGGAGGGATGGTGGGTTGGAGGGTTTAAGGGATGGAGTGTTGGAGGGTTGGAGGGTTGGTGGGTTGGAGGGTTGGAGGGTTGGTGGGTTGGAGGGTTGGAGGGTTGGAGGGATGGAGGGTTGGAGGGATGGAGGGTTGTAGGGTTGGAGGGTTGGTGGGTTGGAGGGATGGTGGGTTGGAGGGTTGGAGGGTTGGAGGGATGGAGGGTTGGAGGGTTGGAGGGTTGGAGGGCTGGTGGGTTGGAGGGTTGGAGGGATGGAGGGTTGGAGGGTTGGTGGGTTGGAGGGTTGGAGGGATGGAGGGATGGTGGGTTGGAGGGTTGGTGGGTTGGAGGGTTGGAGGGATGGAGGGTTGGAGGGATGGAGGGTTGGAGGGTTGGAGGGTTGGTGGGTTGGAGGGTTGGAGGGATGGAGGGTTGGAGGGTTGGAGGGATGGTGGGTTGGAGGGTTGGAGGGATGGAGGGTTGGTGAGTTGGAGGGTTGGAGGGTTGGTGGGTTGGAGGGATGGAGGGTTGGAGGGTTGGAGGGTTGGAGGGTTTAAGGGTTGGAGGGTTGGAGGGTTGGTGGGTTTGAGGGTTGGAGGGTTAGAGGGATGGAGGGTTGGAGGGATGGAGGGTTGGAGGGTTGGAGGGTTGGAGGGTTGGAGATTTGGATTGATGGAGGGTTGGAGGGTTGGAGGGATGGTGGGTTGGAGGGTTGGAGGGTTGGTGGGTTGGAGGGTTGGAGGGTTGGAGGGTTGGAGGGATGGTGGGTTGGAGGGTTGGAGGGTTGGTGGGTTGGAGGGTTGGAGGGTTGGAGGGTTGGTGGGTTGGAGGGTTGGAGGGTTGGTGGGTTGGAGGGTTGGAGGGTTGGTGGGTTGGAGGGTTGGAGGGTTGGTGGGTTGGAGGGTTGGAGGGTTGGAGGGTTGGTGGGTTGGAGGGATGGAGGGTTGGAGGGTTGGAGGGTTGGAGGGTTTAAGGGATGGAGGGTTGGAGGGTTTAAGTTTTGGAGGGTTGGAGGGTTGGAGGGATGGTGGGTTGGAGGGTTTAAGGGTTGCAGGGATGGAGGGTTGGAGGGATGGTGGGTTGGAGGGTTGGAGGGATGGAGGGTTGGAGGGTTGGAGGGTTGGAGGGTTGGAGGTTTGGAGGGTTGGAGGGATGGTGGGTTGGAGGGTTGGAGGGTTGGTGGGTTGGAGGGTTGGAGGGTTGGAGGGTTGGTAGGTTGGAGGGTTGGAGGGATGGAGGGTTGGAGGGATGGTGGGTTGGAGGGTTGGAGGGTTGGCGGGATGGTGGGTTGGAGGGTTGGAGGGTTGGAGGGATGGTGGGTTGGAGGGTTGGAGGGTTGGTGGGTTGGAGGGTTGGAGGGTTGGTGGGTTGGAGGGTTGGAGGGTTGGTGGGTTGGAGGGTTGGAGGGTTGGTGGGTTGGAGGGTTGGAGGGTTGGTGGGTTGGAGGGTTGGAGGGATGGAGGGTTGGTGGGTTGGAGGGTTGGAGGGTTGGTGGGTTGGAGGGTTGGAGGGATGGAGGGTTGGAGGGTTGGAGGGTTTAAGGGATGGAGGGTTGGAGGGTTGGAGTGTTTAAGGATTGGAGGGTTGGAGGGATGGTGGGTTGGAGGGTTTAAGGGTTGGAGGGATGGAGGGTTGGAGGGATGGTGGGTTGGAGGGTTGGAGGGTTGGAGGGATGGTGGGTTGGAGGGTTGGAGGGATGGAGGGTTGGAGGGTTGGAGGGATGGTGGGTTGGAGGGTTGGAGGGTTGGAGGGATGGTGGGTTGGAGGGTTGGAGGGTTGGAGGGTTGGAGGGTTGGTGGGTTGGAGGGATGGAGGGTTGGAGGGTTGGAGGGTTGGTGGGTTGGAGGGTTGGAGGGATGGAGGGTTGGAGGGTTGGAGGGTCGGTGGGTTGGAGGGTTGGAGGGTTGGTGGGTTGGAGGGTTTAAGGGATGGAGGGTTGGAGGGTTGGAGGGTTGGTGGGTTGGAGGGATGGTGGGTTGGAGGGTTGGAGGGTTGGAGGGATGGAGGGATGGAGGGTTGGAGGTTTGGAGGGCTGGTGGGTTGGAGGGTTGGAGGGATGGAGGGTTGGAGGGTTGGTGGGTTGGAGGGTTGGAGGGTTGGTGGGTTGGAGGGTTGGAGGGTTGGAGGGATGGAGGGTTGGAGAGTTGGAGGGTTGGTGGGTTGGAGGGTTGGAGGGATGGAGGGTTGGAGGGTTGGAGGGATGGTGGGTTGGAGGGTTGGAGGGTTGGTGGGTTGGAGGGTTGGAGGGTTGGAGTGTTGAAGGGTTGGAGGGTTGGTGGGTTGGAGGGTTGGTGGGTTGGAGGGATGGAGGGTTGGAGGGTTGGTGGGTTGGAGGGTTGGAGGGTTGGTGGGTTGGAGGGATGGAGGGTTGGAGGGTTGGAGGATTGGAGGGTTTAAGGGATGGAGGGTTGGAGGGTTGGTGGGTTGGAGGGTTGGAGGGATGGAGGGTTGGAGGGTTGGAGGGTTGGAGGGTTGGAGGTTTGGAGGGTTGGAGGGATGGTGGGTTGGAGGGTTGGAGGGTTGGTGGGTTGGAGGGTTGGAGGGTTGGCAGGTTGGAGGGTTGGAGGGATGGAGGGTTGGAGGGATGGTGGGTTGGAGGGTTGGAGGGTTGGCGGGATGGTGGGTTGGAGGGTTGGAGGGTTGGAGGGTTGGAGGGTTGGAGGGATGGTGGGTTGGAGGTTTGGAGGGTTGGAGGGTTGGTGGGTTGGAGGGTTGGAGGGATGGAGGGTTGGAGGGATGGAGGGTTGGAGAGTTGGAGGGTTGGTGGGTTGGAGGGTTGGAGGGATGGAGGGTTGGAGGGTTGGAGGGATGGTGGGTTGGAGGGTTGGTGGGTTGGTGGGTTGGAGGGTTGGAGGGTTGGTGGGTTGGAGGGTTGGTGGGTTGGAGGGTTGGTGGGTTGGAGGGATGGAGGGTTGGAGGGTTGGTGGGTTGGAGGGTTGGAGTGTTGGTGGGTTGGAGGGATGGAGGGTTGGAGGGTTGGAGGGTTGGAGGGTTTAAGGGATGGAGGGTTGGAGGGTTGGTGGGTTGGAGGGTTGGAGGGTTGGAGGGTTGGAGGGATGGAGGGTTGGAGGTTTGGAGGGTTGGAGGGATGGTGGGTTGGAGGGTTGGAGGGTTGGTGGGTTGGAGGGTTGGAGGGTTGGAGGGTTGGTAGGTTGGAGGGTTGGAGGGATGGAGGGTTGGAGGGATGGTGGGTTGGAGGGTTGGAGGGTTGGCGGGATGGTGGGTTGGAGGGTTGGAGGGTTGGAGGGATGGTGGGTTGGAGGGTTGGAGGGTTGGTGGGTTGGAGGGTTGGAGGGTTGGTGGGTTGGAGGGTTGGAGGGTTGGTGGGTTGGAGGGTTGGAGGGTTGGTGGGTTGGAGGGTTGGAGGGTTGGAGGGATGGAGGGTTGGTGGGTTGGAGGGTTGGAGGGTTGGATGGTTGGAGGGTTGGAGGGATGGAGGGTTGGAGGGTTGGAGGGTTTAAGGGATGGAGGGTTGGAGTGTTTAAGGGTTGGAGGGTTGGAGGGTTGGAGGGATGGTGGGTTGGAGGGTTTAAGGGTTGGAGGGATGGAGGGTTGGAGGGATGGTGGGTTGGAGGGTTGGAGGGTTGGAGGGATGGTGGGTTGGAGGGTTGGAGGGATGGAGGGTTGGAGGGTTGGAGGGATGGTGGGTTGGGGGATTGGAGGGTTGGAGGGATGGTGGGTTGGAGGGTTGGAGGGTTGGAGGGTTGGAGGGTTGGAGGGTTGGTGGGTTGGAGGGTTGGAGGGTTGGAGGGATGGAGGGTTGGAGGGTAGGTGGGTTGGAGGGTTGGAGGGATGGAGGGTTGGAGGGTTGGAGGGTCGGTGGGTTGGAGGGTTGGAGGGTTGGTGGGTTGGAGGGTTTAAGGGATGGAGGGTTGGAGGGTTGGAGGGTTGGTGGGTTGGAGGGATGGTGGGTTGGAGGGTTGGAGGGTTGGAGGGATGGAGGGATGGAGGGTTGGAGGTTTGGAGGGCTGGTGGGTTGGAGGGTTGGAAGGATGGAGGGTTGGAGGGTTGGTGGGTTGGAGGGTTGGAGGGATGGAGGGATGGAGGGTTGGAGGGTTGGTGGGTTGGAGGGTTGGAGGGATGGAGGGTTGGAGGGATGGAGGGTTGGAGAGTTGGAGGGTTGGTGGGTTGGAGGGTTGGAGGGATGGAGGGTTGGAGGGTTGGAGGGATGGTGGGTTGGAGGGTTGGAGGGTTGGTGGGTTGGAGGGTTGGAGGGTTGGAGGGTTGGTGGGTTGGTGGGTTGGAGGGTTGGTGGGTTGGAGGGATGGAGGGTTGGAGGGTTGGTGGGTTGGAGGGTTGGAGGGTTGGTGGGTTGGAGGGATGGAGGGTTGGAGGGTTGGAGGGTTGGAGGGTTGGAGGGATGGAGGGTTGGAGGGATGGAGGGTTGGAGAGTTGGAGGGTTGGTGGGTTGGAGGGTTGGAGGGATGGAGGGTTGGAGGGTTGGAGGGATGGTGGGTTGGAGGGTTGGTGGGTTGGTGGGTTGGAGGGTTGGAGGGTTGGAGGGTTGGTGGGTTGGTGGGTTGGAGGGTTGGTGGGTTGGAGGGATGGAGGGTTGGAGGGTTGGAGGGTTGGTGGGTTGGAGGGATGGAGGGTTGGAGGGTTGGAGGGTTGGAGGGTTTAAGGGATGGAGGGTTGGAGGGTTGGTGGGTTGGAGGGTTGGAGGGATGGAGGGTTGGAGGGTTGGAGGGTTGGAGGGTTGGAGGTTTGGAGGGTTGGAGGGATGGTGGGTTGGAGGGTTGGAGGGTTGGTGGGTTGGAGGGTTGGAGGGTTGGAGGGTTGGTAGGTTGGAGGGTTGGAGGGATGGAGGGTTGGAGGGATGGTGGGTTGGAGGGTTGGAGGGTTGGCGGGATGGTGGGTTGGAGGGTTGGAGGGTTGGAGGGTTGGAGGGTTGGAGGGATGGTGGGTTGGAGGTTTGGAGGGTTGGAGGGTTGGTGGGTTGGAGGGTTGGAGGGATGGAGGGTTGGAGGGATGGAGGGTTGGAGAGTTGGAGGGTTGGTGGGTTGGAGGGTTGGAGGGTTGGAGGGTTGGAGGGATGGTGGGTTGGAGGGTTGGAGGGTTGGTGGGTTGGAGGGTTGGAGGGTTGGAGGGTTGGTGGGTTGGAGGGTTGGAGGGTTGGTGGGTTGGAGGGATGGAGGGTTGGAGGGTTGGAGGGTTGGAGGGTTTAAGGGATGGAGGGTTGGAGGGTTGGTGGGTTGGAGGGTTGGAGGGATGGAGGGTTGGAGGGATGGAGGGTTGGAGGTTTGGAGGGTTGGAGGGATGGTGGGTTGGAGGGTTGGAGGGTTGGTGGGTTGGAGGGTTGGAGGGTTGGAGGGTTGGTAGGTTGGAGGGTTGGAGGGATGGAGGGTTGGAGGGATGGTGGGTTGGAGGGTTGGAGGGTTGGCGGGATGGTGGGTTGGACGGTTGGAGGGATGGAGGGTTGGAGGGTTGGAGGGATGGTGGGTTGGAGGGTTGGAGGGTTGGAGGGATGGTGGGTTGGAGGTTTGGAGGGTTGGAGGGTTGGTGGGTTGGAGGGTTGGAGGGTTGGAGGGTTGGAGGGTTGGAGGGTTGGTGGGTTGGAGGGTTGGAGGGATGGAGGGTTGGAGGGTTGGAGGGTCGGTGGGTTGGAGGGTTGGAGGGATGGAGGGTTGGAGGGATGGAGGTTTGGAGGGTTGGAGGGTTGGTGGGTTGGAGGGTTGGAGGGTTGGAGGGATGGAGGGTTGGAGGGTTGGAGGGATGGTGGGTTGGAGGGTTGGAGGGTTGGTGGGTTGGAGGGTTGGAGGGTTGGAGGGTTGGAGGGTTGGAGGGTTGGAGGGTTGGTGGGTTGGAGGGTTGGAGGGTTGGAGGGTTTAAGGGATGGAGGGTTGGAGGGTTGGTGGGTTGGAGGGTTTGAGGGATGGAGGGTTGGAGGGTTGGAGGGTTGGAGGGATGGAGGGTTGGAGGGATGGAGGGTTGGAGGGTTGGAGGGTTGGAGGGTTGGTGGGTTGGAGGGTTGGAGGGTAGGAGGGTTGGAGGTTTGGAGGGTTGGAGGGATGGTGGGTTGGAGGGTTTAAGGGATGGAGGGTTGGAGGGTTGGAGGGTTGGTGGGTTGGAGGGTTGGAGGGTTGGAGGGATGGAGGGTTGGAGGGTTGTAGGGTTGGAGGGTTGGTGGGTTGGAGGGATGGTGGGTTGGAGGGTTGGAGGGTTGGAGGGATGGAGGGTTGGAGGGTTGGAGGGCTGGTGGGTTGGAGGGTTGGAGGGATGGAGGGTTGGAGTGTTGGTGGGTTGGAGGGTTGGTGGGATGGAGGGTTGGAGGGTTGGTGGGTTGGAGGGTTGGAGGGATGGAGGGTTGGAGGGATGGAGGGTTGGAGGGTTGGAGGGTTGGTGGGTTGGAGGGTTGGAGGGATGGAGGGTTGGAGGGTTGGAGGGATGGTGGGTTGGAGGGTTGGAGGGTTGGTGGGTTGGAGGGTTGGAGGGTTGGAGGGTTGGTGGGTTGGAGGGTTGGTGGGTTGGAGGGTTGGTGGGTTGGAGGGATGGAGGGTTGGAGGGTTGGTGGGTTGGAGGGTTGGTGGGTTGGAGGGTTGGAGGGTTGGTGGGTTGGAGGGTTGGTGGGTTGGAGGGTTGGAGGGATGGAGGGTTGGTGGGTTGGAGGGTTGGAGGGTTGGAGGGATGGAGGTTTGGAGGGTTGGAGGGTTGGTGGGTTGGAGGGTTGGACGGTTGGAGGGATGGAGGGTTGGAGGGTTGGAGGGATGGTGGGTTGGAGGGTTGGAGGGTTGGTGGGTTGGAGGGTTGGTGGGTTGGAGGGTTGGAGGGTTGGTGGGTTGGAGGGTTGGAGGGTTGGAGGGTTGGAGGGTTGGAGGGTTGGTGGGTTGGAGGGTTGGAGGGTTGGAGGGTTTAAGGGATGGAGGGATGGAGGGTTGGTGGGTTGGAGGGTTGGAGGGATGGAGGGTTGGAGGGTTGGAGGGATGGAGGGTTGGAGGGATGGAGGGTTGGAGGGTTGGAGGGTTGGAGGGTTGGTGGGTTGGAGGGTTGGAGGGATGGAGGGTTGGAGGTTTGGAGGGTTGGAGGGATGGTGGGTTGGAGGGTTTAAGGGATGGAGGGTTGGAGGGTTGGAAGGTTGGTGGGTTGGAGGGTTGGAGGGTTGGTGGGTTGGAGGGTTGGAGGGTTGGAGGGATGGAGGGTTGGAGGGATGGAGGGTTGTAGGGTTGGTGGGTTGGAGGGATGGTGGGTTGGAGGGTTGGAGGGTTGGAGGGATGGAGGGTTGGAGGGTTGGAGGGTTGGAGGGATGGTGGGTTGGAGGGATGGAGGGATGGAGGGTTGGAGGGTTGGAGGGTTGGAGGGATGGAGGGTTGGAGGTTTGGAGGGTTGGAGGGATGGTGGGTTGGAGGGTTGGAGGGTTGGTGGGTTGGAGGGTTGGAGGGTTGGTAGGTTGGAGGGTTGGAGGGATGGAGGGTTGGAGGGATGGAGGGTTGGAGGGATGGAGGGTTGTAGGGTTGGTGGGTTGGAGGGATGGTGGGTTGGAGGGTTGGAGGGTTGGAGGGATGGAGGGTTGGAGGGTTGGAGGGTTGGAGGGCTGGTGGGTTGGAGGGATGGAGGGATGGTGGGTTGGAGGGTTGGAGGGTTGGAGGGTTGGTGGGTTGGAGGGTTGGAGGGATGGAGGGTTGGAGGGTTGGAGGGTCGGTGGGTTGGAGGGTTGGAGGGATGGAGGGTTGGAGGGTTGGTGGGTTGGAGGGTTGGAGGGTTGGAGGGTTGGAGGGTTGGATGGTTGGTGGGTTGGAGGGTTGGAGGGTTAGTGGGTTGGAGGGTTGGAGGGATGGAGGGTTTGAGGGTTGGAGGGTTGGAGGGTTTAAGGGATGGAGGGTTGGAGGGTTGGAGGGTTTAAGGGTTGGAGGATTTAAGGGTTGGAGGGTTGGAGGGTTGGTGGGTTGGAGGGTTGGAGGGTTGGAGGGATGGAGGGTTGGAGGGTTGGAGGGATGGTGGGTTGGAGCGATGGAGGGTTGGAGGGATGGAGGGGTGGAGGGATGGAGGGTTGGAGGGATGGAGGGTTGGAGGGTTGGAGGGTTGGAGGGATGGTGGGTTGGAGGGATGGAGGGTTGGAGGGTTGGAGGGTTTAAGGGTTGGAGGGTTGGAGGGATGGAGGGTTGGAGGGATGGTGGCTTGGAGGGATGGTGGGTTGGAGGGATGGAGGGTTGGAGGGATGGTGGGGTGGAGGTTTGGAGGGTTGGTGGGTTGGAGGGTTGGTGGGTTGGAGGGTTGGTGGGTTGGAGGGTTGGAGGGTTTGAGGGATGGAGGGTTGGAGGGTTGGTGGGTTGGAGGTTTGGAGGGTTGGAGGGAAGGAGGGTTGGAGGGTTGGTGGGTTGGAGGGTTGGAGGGTTGGAGGGATGGAGGGTTGGAGGGATGGAGGGTTGGTGGGTTGGTGGGTTGGAGGGTTGGAGGGATGGAGGGTTGGAGGGATGGTGGGGTGGAGGTTTGGAGGGTTGGTGGGTTGGAGGGTTGGTGGGTTGGAGGGTTGGTGGGTTGGAGGGTTGGAGGGTTTTAAGGGATGGAGGGTTGGAGGGTTGGTGGGTTGGAGGGTTGGAGGGTTGGTGGGTTGGAGGGTTGGAGGGATGGAAGGTTGGAGGGTTGGAGGGTTGGAGGGATGGAGGGTTGGAGGGTTGGAGGGTTTAAGGGTTGGAGGGTTTAAGGGTTGGAGGGTTGGAGGGTTGGTGGGTTGGAGGGTTGGAGGGTTGGAGGGATCGAGGGTTGGAGGGTTGGAGGGTTGGTGGGTTGGAGGGTTGGAGGGTTGGAGGGTTGGAGGGATGGTGGGTTGGAGGGTTGGAGGGTTGGAGGGATGGAGGGTTGGAGGGATGGAGGGTTTAAGGGATGGAGGGTTGGAGGGATGAAGGGTTGGAGGGATGGAGGGTTGGAGGGTTGGAGGGACGGAGGGTTGGAGGGATGGAGGGTTGGAGGGTTGGAGGGATGGAGGGTTTAAGGGATGGAGGGTTGGAGGGATGGAGGGTTGGAGGGATGGAGGGTTGGAGGGTTGGAGGGATGGAGGGTTGGAGGGATGGAGGGTTGGATGGATGGAGGGTTGGAGGGTTGGAGGGTTAGAGGGATGGAGGGTTGGAGGGTTGGAGGGTTGGTGGGTTGGTGGGTTTAAGGGTTGGAGGTTTGGAGGGTTGGAGGGTTGGAGGGATGGAGGGTTGGAGGGTTGGAGGGTTGGAGGGTTTAATGGAAGGAGGGTTGGAGGGTTGGAGGGATGGAGGGTTTAAGGGTTGGAGGGTTGGAGGGATGGAGGGATGAAGGGTTGGAGGGATGATGGGTTGGAGGGTTGGAGGGTTGGAGGGTTTAAGGGTTGGTGGGTTCGAGGGATGGAGGGTTGGAGGGATGGAGGGATGGAGGGTTGGAGGGATGGTGGGTTGGAGGGTTGGAGGGTTGGAGGGTTGGAGGGATGGAGGGATGGAGGGTTGGAGGGTTGGTGGGTTTAAGGGTTGGAGGGTTTAAGGGTTGGTGGGTTTAAGGGTTGGAGGGTTGGAGGGTTGGAGGGTTTAAGGGTTGGAGGGTTTAAGGGTTGGAGGGTTGGAGGGATGGAGGGATGGAGGGTTGGAGGGTTGGAGGGATGGAGGGTTGGGGGGATGGAGGGTTGGAGGGATGGAGGGATGGAGGGTTGGAGGGTTGGAGGGATGGAGGGTTGGTGGGTTGGAGGGTTGGAGGGATGGAGGGTTGGAGGGTTGGAGGGTTTAAGGGTTGGAGGGATGGAGGGTTGGAGGGTTGGAGGGTTGTTGGGATGGAGGGTTGGAGGGTTGGAGGGTTGGAGGGTTAGAGGGTTGGTGGGTTGGAGGGTTGGAGGGATGGAGGGTTGGAGGGTTGGAGGGATGGAGGGTTTAAGGGATGGAGGGTTGGAGGGATGGAGGGTTGGAGGGATGGAGGGTTGTAGGCTTGGAGGGAGGGAGGGTTGGAGGGATGGAGGGTTGGATGGATGGAGGGTTGGAGGGTTGGAGGGATGGAGGGTTGGAGGGTTGGAGGGTTAGAGGGATGGAGGGTTGGAGGGTTGGAGGGTTGGTGGGTTGGTGGGTTTAAGGGTTGGAGGGTTGGAGGGTTGGAGGGATGGAGGGTTGGAGGGTTGGAGGGTTTAATGGAAGGAGGGTTGGAGGGTTGAAGGGTTGGAGGGATGGAGGGTTTAAGGGTTGGAGGGTTGGAGGGATGGAGGGATGAAGGGTTGGAGGTATGGTGGGTTGGACGGATGGAGGGGTGGAGGGTTGGAGGGATGGTGGGTTGGAGGGTTGGAGGGTTGGAGGGTTGGAGGGTTTAAGGGTCGGTGGGTTGGAGGGATGGAAGGTTGGAGGGATGGAGGGATGGAGGGTTGTAGGGATGGTGGGTTGGTGGGTTGGAGGGTTGGTGGGTTGGAGGGTTGGAGGGATGGAGGGTTGGAGGGTTTAAGGGTTGGAGGGATGGAGGGTTGGAGGGTTGGAGGGTTGTTGGGATGGAGGGTTGGAGGGTTGGAGGGTTGGAGGGTTGGTGGGTTGGAGGGTTGGAGGGATGGAGGGTTGGAGGGTTGGAGGGATGGTGGGTTGGAGGGTTGGAGGGTTGGAGGGTTGGTGGGTTGGAGGGTTGGTGGGTTGGAGGGTTGGTGGGTTGGAGGGTTGGAGGGTTGGAGGGTTGGTGGGTTGGAGGGTTGGTGGGTTAGAGGGTTGGAGGGTTGGAGGGTTGGAGGGTTGGTGGGTTGGAGGGTTGGAGGGTTGGAGGGTTGGTGGGTTGGAGGGTTGGAGGGTTGGAGGGTTGGTGGGTTTAAGGGTTGGAGGGTTTAAGGGTTGGCGGGTTGGAGGGATGGAGGGTTGGGGGGGTGGAGGGTTGGAGGGATGGAGGTATGGAGGGTTGGTGGGTTGGAGGGTTGGAGGGATGGAGGGTTGGAGGGTTTAAGGGTTGGAGGGATGGAGGGTTGGTGGGTTTAAGGGTTGGAGGGTTTAAGGGTTGGAGGGTTGGAGGGATGGAGGGATGGAGGGTTGGAGGGATGGAGGGATGGAGGGTTGGGGGGGTGGAGGGTTGGAGGGATGGAGGTATGGAGGGTTGGTGGGTTGGAGGGTTGGAGGGATGGAGGGTTGGAGGGTTTAAGGGTTGGAGGGATGGAGGGTTGGAGGGTTGGAGGGTTGTTGGGATGGAGGGTTGGAGGGTTGGAGGGTTGGTGGGTTGGAGGGTTGGAGGGATGGAGGGTTGGAGGGTTGGAGGGATGGTGGGTTGGAGGGTTGGTGGGTTGGAGGGTTGGTGGGTTGGAGGGTTGGAGGGTTGGAGGGTTGGTGGGTTGGAGGGTTGGTGGGTTGGAGGGTTGGTGGGTTGGTGGGTTGGAGGGTTGGAGGTTTGGAGGGATGGAGGGTTGGAGGGTTGGAGGGTTGGAGGGTTGGTGGGTTGGAGGGTTTTAGGGTTGGAGGGTTGGTGGGTTGGAGGGTTGGAGGGATGGATGGTTGGAGGGTTGGAGGGATGGTTGGTTGGAGGGTTGGAGGGTTGGAGGGTTGGAAGGTTTAAGGGTTGGAGGGTTGGAGGGTTGGAGGGATGGAGGGTTTAAGGGATGGAGGGATGGAGGGTTGGAGGGTTGGAGGGTTTAAGGGATGGAGGGTTGGTGGGTTGGAGGGTTTAAGGGATGGAGGGTTGGTGGGTTTAAGGGATGGAGGGTTGGAGGGTTGGAGGGTTGGTGGGTTTAAGGGATGGAGGGTTGGAGGTTTGGAGGGATGGTGGGTTGGAGGGTTGGAGGGATGGAGGGTTGGAGGGTTGGAGGGTTGGAGGGTTTAAGGGTTTAAGGGTTGGAGGGTTGGAGGGTTGGTGGGGTTAAGGGATGGAGGGTTGGAGGGTTAGTGGGTTTCAGGGATGGAGGGTTGGAGGGTTGGTGGGTTTAAGGGATGGAGGGTTGGAGGGTTGGTGGGTTTAAGGGATGGAGGGTTGGTGGGTTTGAGGGTTTAAGGGATGGAGGGTTGGTGGGTTTAAGGGATGGAGGGTTGGAGGGTTGGTGGGTTTAAGGGATGGAGGGTTGGAGGGTTGGAGGGATGGAGGGTTGGAGGGTTTAAGGGTTGGAGGGTTGGAGGGTTTAAGGGATGGAGGGTTGGTGGGTTGGAGGGTTTAAGGGTTGGAGGGTTGGAGGGTTGGAGGGTTTAAGGGTTGGAGGGTTTAAGGGTTGGAGGGTTTAAGGGTTGGAGGGTTGGAGGGATGGAGGGTTGGTGGGTTGGAGGGTTGGAGGGTTTAAGGGTTGGAGGGTTGGAGGGTTGGTGGGATGGAGGGTTGGAGGGTTGGAGGGTTGGAGGGTTGGAGGGATGGAGGGTTGGAGGGTTTAAGGGATGGAGGGTTGGAGGGATGGAGGGTTGGAGGGTTGGAGGGATGGAGGGATGGAGGGATGGAGGGTTGGAGGGTTTAAGGGTTTAAGGGTTGGAGGGTTGGAGGGTTGGTGGGTTTATGTGATGGAGGGGTGGAGGGTTAGTGGGTTGGGGGGTTGGTGGGTTTAAGGGATGGAGGGTTGGAGGGTTGGTGGGTTTAAGGGATGGAGGGTTGGTGGGTTGGAGGGTTTAAGGGATAGAGGGTTGGTGGGTTTAAGGGTTGGAGGGTTGGAGGGATGGAGGGATGGAGGGATTAAGGGATGGAGGGTTGGAGTGTTGGAGGGATGGAGGGTTGGTGGGTTGGAGGGATGGAGGGTTGGAGGGGTTAAGGGTTGGAGGGATGGAGGGTTGGAGGGTTTAAGGGATGGAGGGTTGGTGGGTTTAAGGGATGGAGGGTTGGAGGGATGGAGGCTTGGAGGGATTAAGGGTTGGAGGGATTAAGTGTTGGAGGGTTGGAGTGTTGGAGGGTTGGTGGGTTGGAGGGATGGAGGGTTGGAGGGATTAAGGGTTGGAGGGATGGAGGGTTGGAGGGTTTAAGGGATGGAGGGTTGGTGGGTTTAAGGGATGGAGGGTTGGAGGGTTGGAGGGATGGAGGGTTGGAGGGATTAAGGGTTGGAGGGATGGAGGGTTGGAGGGTTGGAGGCTTGGAGGGATGGTGGGTTGGAGGGTTGGAGGGTTGGAGGGATGGAGGGTTGGAGGGTTGGAGGGATGGTGGGTTGGAGGGATGGAGGTTTGGAGGGTTGGAGGGTTGGTTGGTTGGAGGGATAGAGGGTTGGAGGGTTGGAGGGTTGGAGGGATGGAGGGATGGAGGGTTGGAGGGATGGAGGGATGGAGGGTTGGAGCGATGGAAGGTTGGAGGGTTGGAGGGTTGGAGGGTTGGAGGGATGGAGGGTTGGAGGGATGGAAGGTTGGAGGGTTGGAGGGTTGGAGTGTTGGAGGGTTGGAGGGATGGAGGGATGGAGGGTTGGAGGGATGGAGGTTTGGAGGGATGGAGGGATGGAGGGATGGAGGGTTGGAGGGTTGGAGGGATGGAGGGATGAAGGGTTGGAGGGTTGGAGGGATGGAGGGATGGAGGGTTGGAGGGTTGGAGGGATGGAGGGTTGGAGGGTTGGAGGGACGGAGGGTTGGAGGGTTGGAGGGTTGGAGGGATGGAGGGATGGAGGGTTGGTGGGTTCTTCTTTCAGTCCAATGCACACACACACACACACACACACACACACACACACACACACACACACACACACACACACACACACACACACACACACACACACACACACACACACACACACACACACACACACACACACACACACACACACACACACACACACACACACACACACGATAGTAGTATGATAGGTGTTGTTTAACAGGGTCAGCCATAGTAGTATGATAGGTGTTGTTTTACAGGGTCAGTCATAGTAGTATGATAGGTGTTGTTTTACAGGGTCAGCCATAGTAGTATGATAGGTGTTGTTTTACAGGGTCAGTCATAGTAGTGTGACAACAATAGAGGTATTTGGGTTAAGTGCCTCAAGGACACATCGACTGATACATTTTTTATTTGTAAGGCCTACTTATATTAATTTACTATTACTTAATATAAGTAGTTTTGTATTAATTAGTTAATTCATTAGTATAATTAATTGTTATTTAGTTACTTATACACATTGTTTGAAGTACAATAGACCAGCATAGCTACTGTAGCAGGTCAAATCTGTGTGCTGGAAATCCTTGGTAGAGCATGGGTGGAGTAGGCATTGTGGTGCTGTAAAACCTTGGTAGAGCATGGGTGGAGTAGGCATTGTGGTGGTGTAAAACCTTGGTGGAGCATGGGTGGAGTAGGCATTGTGGTGCTGTAAACCTTGGTAGAGCATGGGTGGAGTAGGCATTGTGGTGCTGGAAAACCTTGGTAGAGCATGGGTGGAGTAGGCATTGTGGTGCTGTAAAACCTTGGTAGAGCATGGGTGGAGTAGGCATTGTGGTGGTGTAAAACCTTGGTAGAGCATGGGTGGAGTAGGCATTGTGGTGCTGGTAAAACCTTGGTAGAGCATGGGTGGAGTAGGCATTGTGGTGCTCATATGAATTTCCTTTCTTTTTCAGCTTCAGACCAATGCCTACTTCTTAATTTAAACATCGTTTTTTTGTTTTTAATTTCCATGGTTTTTACACCGGGAGGTGACTGTACCAAATGATACAACATTTCCACATGTAAAAGGTGTCTTTCGAAAATGTAATAATCTTTTTTTTGTCTCACATAATATATTGTCCAGAACCCAGCTCCCCAAAACATCCAAAAGGATAAGATTATGGTTCGAACCTCCATAGGCACATCATTAAATCTCTGAGCCGTTTCCAAAAAACATAGTTACTAAAGTTGCCCTCGAAAACGTTCATTATTTAGCGACTTCCTCAAACCACTAAATGGGTTGTTAGATGCTTTTTTTGCCCTTCTGCCTGAGCACTTTACACACCGAAGATCTCCGCTAAACATAAAATCAAGAAAATCTCTCTGTGACCACCCGATAACTTCAGTACGAAGTCGACTACAATATAAAGTTGCCAATGTCTTATAAACAAGAAAAGGGTAAAAAAAATATACTTCAAATGAAACCGGAGATAACTGCATCAAAAGATAAATACAGCCGGCTACATAGGCCTATACCTATACATCATATTGAAATCATTTTCATGTTCAATCAATTTGTTCTATTTTACTCATTCTAGGGTAATGTCTGTAGATTTTTCCTTAATTTCATGATGTGTAGGTCTAACAACATGTGCGCAATGACGTGCCAAATTTTCCATTTACTGCATATCCTAAGCATTAGAATAAGCCGACTCAACATTTGCAGCAATAGGTGATCATTTATTTCTAGGAGCTGATCCTTCGCCAGTATCTAAGTTTAATAAGGCAAGATTTGAATGGCGAAGGCTCATCCGAGAGCAGATTTGAACGGAGAACGCTCTTCCGAAACCAAGGCTGCCTTTCTTTCGATCCGATTAGTATTGACACATGTTCTAACTACTGCACGTTATGGGAAAACGCGCGTGTGTTCTTTGGCCGTTATAGAAACTACGCATCGTTAAAACACCCTTAAGCTGAAGTTCCATCGCTATCGGGAAATCATGTCCTGGCTATTACATTTATGCAAAACATATGGTTTCTCCTTTAAAAGAGGGGAGGTTAAAAATCAACAGCTGCTTTACATTTTAAGCACGTACCAGTTCCTGTAAGTGACTGAAAGTACTGAATTAGTTGGCTGAGTGAGCATTTGGAAAAAGACCCCCCCCCCCCCCCCCCCAAATCCGGGGGACTTCCCTCAGACCCCCATCCAGTTGTTTACTTGTTGACGTCTGCTTCCCACTAAGGGTACCTACGCCGATGTCTTTTGGACGTCTTTTTTAGGTCCTGTTAGAATCAGCCATTTTTATTATTTTATTTGAGATATTTATACATTTTGATCCCCTTTTTTCCTCCCCAATACAATTGCGATCCAATTACGATCGCCTCATTGCTGCAACTCCCCAACGGGCGTGGGAGAGGCGAAGGTCGAGTCATGAGTCCTCCGAAACATGAGCCGCCAAGCCATGCTTTTTCAACACCCGCTCACTTAACCCGGAAGCCAGCTGCACCAATGTGTCAGAGGAAATACCATTCATCAAGCCGGTCCGCCACAAGGAGTCACTACAGTCACTACAGCGCGCTGAGCCAACTAAAGGCCATCCCGGCCAAACTTTCCCCTAACCCGGACAACGCTGGGCCAATTGTGCACCGCCCTATGGGACTCCCGGTCCAGGCCGGTCCAGGCCGGTCCAGGCTGGTCCAGGCCGGATCAATTCCCAGGCTGTACTGATGTCACAACACTGCAATTCAGTGCCTTAGAGAGCTGCTCCACTCGGGAGGCCCCGCCTTCTTTTGATCCGGCCTTGGTTTCAACATCCACGAACTCCCTAAAAACGCAGTGACTTTTCTTAGCAGGTTAGGAGAGAATCTTTGCTAACCCAATTCTCCTAACCTGGTACGTTAATTCTCCTAACCTGGTACGTTAATTCTCCTAACCTGGTACGTTAATTCTCCTAACCTGGTACGTTAATTCTCCTAACCTGGTACGTTAATTCTCCTAACCTGGTATGTTAATTCTCCTAACCTGGTACGTTAATTCAGCCCAGCCTGTTATAATCACACAGCAGCCCAGCCTGTCTAATCACACAGCAGCCCAGCCTGTCTAATCACACAGCAGCCCAGCCTGTCTAATCACACAGCAGCCCAGCCTGTTATAATCACACAGCAGCCCAGCCTGTTATAATCACACAGCAGCCCAGCCTGTTATAACCACACAGCAGCCCAGCCTGTCTAATCACACAGCAGCCCAGTCTGTTATAATCACACAGCAGCCCAGCCTGTTATAATCACACAGCAGCCCAGCCTGTTATAATCACACAGCAGCCCAGCCTGTCTAATCACACAGCAGCCCAGCCTGTTATAATCACACAGCAGCCCAGCCTGTTATAATCACACAGCAGCCCAGCCTGTTATAATCACACAGCAGCCCAGCCTGTCTAATCACACAGCAGCCCAGCCTGTCTAATCACACAGCAGCCCAGCCTGTTATAATCACACAGCAGCCCAGTCTGTTATAATCACACAGCAGCCCAGCCTGTTATAATCACACAGCAGCCCAGTCTGTTATAATCACACAGCAGCCCAGCCTGTCTAATCACACAGCAGCCCAGTCTGTTATAATCACACAGCAGCCCAGCCTGTTATAATCACACAGCAGCCTGTTCTAATATAATAGGCTAATTTGCTATTGATTATTATGTCTTTAGACATTCGAAAAACACAATTAAACCATAATTTGACGTCTGGACTGACCGAGAATGTCTCCTCAATTTCTGGATGCGAAGAGGCACCTTCCTACACCTGTGTGGGGTTCTTCGGCCCAATGTGACTCATCAGAACTGCAGACAGACTGTCCCTGTAGAGCTACATGTGGCTGGAATCCCCTTTCTCTTAACCTAAAAACTAAGCCTAACCTAAACTAAAAACTAAACCTAACCTAAAAACTAAACCTAACCTAAACTAAACTAAAAACTAAACCTAACCTAAACTAAACTAAAAACTAAACCTAACCTAACCTAAACTGAAAACTAAACCTAACCTAACCTAAACTGAAAACTAAACCTAACCTAAACTAAACTAAAAACTAAACCTAACCTAACCTAAACTAAAAACTAAACCTAACCTAAACTAAACTAAAAACTAAAGTTAACCTAACCTAACCTAAAAACTAAACCTAACCTAAACTAAAAACTAAACCTAACCTAAACTAAAAACTAAACCTAACCTAAACTAAAAACTAAACCTAACCTAAAAACTAAACCTAACCTAAAAACTAAACCTAACCTAATCTAAAAACTAAACCTAACCTAATCTAAAAACTAAACCTAACCTAAACTAAAAACTAAACCTAACCTAATCTAAAAACTAAACCTAACCTAATCTAAAAACTAAACCTAACCTAATCTAAAAACTAAACCTAACCTAAACTAAAAACTAAACCTAACCTAAAAACTAAGCCTAACCTAAACTAAAAACTAAGCCTAACCTAATCTAAAAACTAAACCTAACCTAATCTAAAAACTAAAACTAACCTAAACTAAAAACTAAACCTAACCTAAAAACTAAACCTAATCTAAAAACTAAACCTAACCTAAACTAAAAACTAAACCTAACCTAAACTAAAAACTAAACCTAACCTAATCTAAAAACTAAACCTAACCTAAACTAAAAACTAAACCTAACCTAATCTAAAAACTAAACTTAACCTAATCTAAAAACTAAACCTAACCTAAACTAAAAACTAAACCTGACCTAATCTAAAAACTAAACCTAACCTAAACTAAAAACTAAACCTAACCTAAAAACTAAGCCTAACCTAAACTAAAAACTAAGCCTAACCTAATCTAAAAACTAAACCTAACCTAATCTAAAAACTAAACCTAACCTAAACTAAAAACTAAACCTAACATAAAAACTAAACCTAATCTAAAAACTAAACCTAACCTAAACTAAAAACTAAACCTAACCTAATCTAAAAACTAAACCTAACCTAATCTAAAAACTAAACCTAACCTAATCTAAAAACTAAACCTAACCTAATCTAAAAACTAAACCTAACCTAAACTAAAAACTAAACCTAACCTAAACTAAAAACTAAACCTAACCTAATCTAAAAACTAAACCTTACCTAATCTAAAAACTAAACCTAACCTAAACTAAAAACTAAACCTAACCTAAAAACTAAGCCTAACCTAAACTAAAAACTAAGCCTAACCTAATCTAAAAACTAAACCTAACCTAATCTAAAAGCTAAACCTAACCTAATCTAAACTAAAAACTAAACCTAACCTAAACTAAAAACTAAACCTAACCTAAACTAAAAACTAAACCTAACCTAACCTAAACTGAAAACTAAACCTAACCTAACCTAAAAACTAAACTAAACCTAACCTAAAAACTAAACCTAACCTAATCTAAACTGAAAACTAAACCTAACCTAACCTAAACTAAAAACTAAACCTAATCTTACCTAAAAACTAAACCTAACCTAAACTAAAAACTAAACCTAACCTAAACTAAAAACTAAACCTAACCTAAACTAAAAACTAAACCTAACCTAAACTAAAAACTAAACCTAACCTAACCTAAACTGAAAACGAAACCTAACCTAAAATCTAAACCTAACCTAACCTAAACTAAAAACTAAACCTAACCTAAACTAAAAACTAAACCTAACCTAAAAACTAAACCTAACCTAAACTAAAAACTAAACCTAACCTGAACTAAAAACTAAACTAAACATTAATATGTTCTCTAGCTGCTCTTGCCATAGTTTACCTCGTTTAATGTAATAATGTAGCTTAAATCAAGTGTAACGTCTATCGTCATATTCTTCCTCCTCCTCGGACGAGGAGAGGCGAGACGGATCGGACCAGTACGCAGAGTGGTTAGTGTTCATAATGATTTATTAAAACGAAACTGAAAACTGAATTACAAAACAAATAAACTAAGTGCATAAACCGATACAGTACCGTGTGGTGCAACAAACACAGACATGGAAACAAACACCCACAAAAACACACGTGAAACCCATGCTGCTTAATTATGATTCTCAATCAGGGACAACGATTGACAGCTGTCTCTGATTGAGAATCATACCCGGCCGAACACAAACATCCCAACATAGAAAATCAAACATAGACAAACCCACCCCAACTCACGCCCTGACCAACTAAATAAATACAAGACAAAGGAAAACAGGTCAGGAACGTGACATCCAGAGAATGATGTATCTATTGAGTCACGTAGTTGCTTTATATATCCTTCTATTTTATACATCCTTCTATTTGATATATCCTTCTATTTTATATATCCTTATATTTTATATATTTTATATATCCTTATATTTTATATATTTTATATATCCTTATATTTTATATATCCTTTATATTTTATATATCCTTATATTTTATATATCCTTATATTTTATATATCCTTTATATTTTATATATCCTTTATATTTTATATATTTTATATATCCTTTATATTTTATATATCCTTATATTTTATATATCCTTATATTTTATATATCCTTTATATTTTATATATCCTTATATTTTATATATCCTTATATTTTATATATCCTTTATATTTTATATATCCTTATATTTTATATATCCTTATATTTTATATATCCTTTATATTTTATATATCCTTTATATTTTATATATCCTTATATTTTATATATCCTTATATTTTACATATCTTTATATTTTATATATCCTTATATTTTATATATCCTTTTATTTTATATATCCTTATATTTTATATATCCTTATATTTTATATATTTTATATATCCTTATATTTTATATATCCTTTATATTTTATATATCCTTTATATTTTATATATTTTATATATCCTTATATTTTATATATCCTTTATATTTTATATATCCTTACATTTTATATATCCTTATATTTTATATATCCTTTATATTTTATATATCCTTTATATTTTATATATCCTTATATTTTATATATCCTTATATTTTACATATCTTTATATTTTATATATCCTTATATTTTATATATCCTTTATATTTTATATATCCTTTATATTTTATATATCCTTATATTTTATATATCCTTATATTTTATATATCTTTATATTTTATATATCTTTATATTTTATATATCCTTATATTTTATATATCTTTATATTTTATATATCCTTCATATTTTATATATCCTTATATTTTATATATCCTTATATTTTATATATCCTTTATATTTTATATATCCTTATATTTTATATATCCTTATATTTTATATATCCTTTATATTTTATATATCCTTATATATATCCTTTATATACCCTTATATATATCCTTTAAATATCCTTATATACATCCTTTATATATCCTTATATATATCCTTTATATATCCTTATATATATCACTAGGCTATTTTCCTATCGTCCCAATCCCACTGAAACCCAACATCCTGACTCCTGTTTAGTTTGAAAATTCCTAACTTTATTCTGTAATCCAGAGGTTGCATTATCAAAGCATGTCTCGCCTATGCATGTCAAAATACAGCTATAACATGTCTCCGCTTCTCTGAGCTGTCTCCTATTGCTGTCCATATGAGAGCTTCTCTGAGCTGTCTCCTATTGCTGTCCATATGAGAGCTTCTCTGAGCTGTCTCTTATTGCTGTCCATATGAGAGCTTCTCTGAGCTGTCTCCTATTGCTGTCCATATGAGAGCTTCTCTGAGCTGTCTCCTATTGCTGTCCATATGAGAGCTTCTCTGAGCTGTCTCTTATTGCTGTCCATATGAGAGCTTCTCTGAGCTGTCTCTTATTGCTGTCCATATGAGAGCTTCTCTGAGCTGTCTCCTATTGCTGTCCATATGAGAGCTTCTCTGAGCTGTCTCTTATTGCTGTCCATATGAGAGCTTCTCTGAGCTGTCTCCTATTGCTGTCCATATGAGAGCTTCTCTGAGCTGTCTCCTATTGCTGTCCATATGAGAGCTTCTCTGAGCTGTCTCCTATTGCTGTCCATATGAGAGCTTCTCTGAGCTGTCTCCTATTGCTGTCCATATGAGAGCTTCTCTGAGCTGTCTCCTATTGCTGCCCATATGAGAGCTTCTCTGAGCTGTCTCCTATTGCTGCCCATATGAGAGCTTCGGTAGAGAATGTGTGATCAACAAACGGCATGAGGGTAGATATGGATTAATAAATAACCGTTATAAATAACCGTTAATTAATTAATAACCGTTACGATACCTTGATGTTTAAACTATTTCCTCTCTTCATCTCCCTGTTATTCATGAGCTGATCTGCATAATCAACTAGATTTAGCATAATATGAGATATTCTGTCATTTGTCCAAGAAAATTTAGCAACGCTGGTCATTTTACATTTGTTTGACTGCCGTAACAAAGTTTGTATGATTCGACAACGCTACAGTGCCTTCGGAAAAATATTCAGACCTCTCTTGACTTTTTCCACATTTTGTTACGTTACAGCCTTTTTCTAAAATTGATTATATTGTTTTTTTTCCCCCCTCATCAATCTATACACAATACCCCGTCATGTAAAAGCAAAAACAGGTTTTTAGACATTTTTGCTAATTTATACATTTTAAAGAACTGAAATATCACATTTACATAAGTATTCAGACCCTTTACTCAGTACTTTGTTGAAGCACCTTTGGCAGCAATTATAGCCTAGAGTCTTCTTGGGTATGAAGCTACAAGCTTGGCACACCTGTACTTAGGGAGTTTCTCCCATTCTTCTCTGCAGATCCTCTCAAGCTCTGTCAGGTTGGATGGGGAGCGTCGCTGCACAGCTATTTTCAGGTCTCTCCAGAGATGTTCGATTGGGTTCAAGTCCGGGCTCTGGCTGGGCCACTCAATGACATTCAGAGATTTGTCTCAAAGCCACTCCTGCGTTGTCTCGGCTGTGTGCTTAGGGTCGTTGTCCTGTTGGAAAGTGAACCTTCTCCCCAGTCTGAGGTCCTGAGCACTCTGGAGCAGCTTTTATCAAGGATCTCTGTACTTTGCTCCGTTCATCTTTCCCTCGATCCTGACTAGTCTCGCAGTCCCTGTTGCTGAAAAACATCCCCACAGCATGATGCTGCCACCACAATGCTTCACCTTAGGGATGGTGCCAGGTTTCCTCCAGAAGTGACACTTGGCATTCAGGCCAAAGAGTTCAATCTTTCATCAGACCAGAGATGTTTCTCATGGTCTGAGAGTCTCTAGGTAACTTTTGGCAAACTCCAAGTGGGCTGTCATGTGCCTTTTACTGAGAGGTGCCTTCTGTCTGGCCACTCTACCATAAAGGCCTGATTGGTGGTGGTTGTCCTTCTGGAAGGTTCTCCCATCTCCACAGAGGAACTCTAGAGCTCTGTCAGAGTGACCATCGGGTTCTTGGTCACCTCCCTGACCAAGGCCCTTCTCCCCCGATTGTTTGGCCGGGCGGCCAGCTCTATGAAGAGTCTTGATGGTTCCAAACTTCTTCCATTTAATAATGACGTAGGCCACCGTGTTCTTGGGGACCTTCAATGCTGCAGGCATTTTTTTGGTACCCTTTCCCAGATCTGTGCCTCGACACAATCCTATATCAGGGCTTTACAGACAAATCCTTTGACCTCATGGCTTGTTTTTTTGGACTGACATGCACTGTCAACTGTGGGACCTTATATAGACAGGTGTGTGCCTTTCCAAATCATGTCCAATCAATTGAATTTACCACAGGTGGACTCCAATCAAGTTGTAGAAACATTTCAAGAATGATCAATGGAAACAGGATGCACCTGAGCTCAATTTCGAGTCTCATAGCAAAAGGTTGGAATACTTGTATAAATAAGGTTTTTTAAATTTTCTACAAAAACTGTTTTTAGTTTTTATATATTGGGGTTGTGAGTCTGGATTGCGGAGGATACTTTTTATTTAATCCATTTTAGGGTAAGGCTGTAACTTAAACATTTTGGGGAAAAATCAATGGGTCTGAAGGCACTGTATATCCTACTAGGGGTGCGTTCTCTGCATCCTCTGTGTTGAGATAGTCTATAGGTCTACTGCTGAAATGCGCTGAATTAATTAGGATAATGCTCGGCATTTATCAACGGCCTGTTTTCGCAATTCTACAACAATGTCATTGGCGATCAAAGTTACTCTATCATTGCTAAATATCAGTTTCACTTCCTGTGAAATCTTTACATAGTGACGCAGCCAAGCCGGCCGTGTGGTGCAGCAACAATCTTATTTTGGGAGAACCCTGGCATAGGGACCATATCTTGGTTTTCAACACTCTCAATGGGCACTTCTGATTTTTTGTGGTATTTCCTGGGAATCTCGGGATGAATACGAATATTTCCCGATATTGACACTAGAGTAGATTTTTTGGGAAAAACACACTGGCAGAAAAATGCATTTTAATGTTCAAATTTGCATACCACAATATCAATTTCTCTCCCCACACTGCCCTCACCCACCTAGATAAGAGGAACATCTATGTGAGAATGCTGTTCATTGACTACAGCTCAGCGTTCAACACCATCGTCACCAAGTTTCGGACTCTGGGTCTGAACACCTCCCTCCTACTCTGAATATCACACATGGATATGGCCGGATATGGACTCATTCAATATCCTGAGACATTTTCTCTCTTTATGTTGACACATACAGACTGTAGACATATCTGTGTTTTCTCAGCATATCCACGATATGAAGCTATATTGATTCCA
Source organism: Salvelinus fontinalis (assembly GCF_029448725.1). Lineage (NCBI taxonomy): Eukaryota > Metazoa > Chordata > Actinopteri > Salmoniformes > Salmonidae > Salvelinus > Salvelinus fontinalis. The sequence goes on along the minus strand of NC_074695.1, from coordinate 4,316,929 downwards.
GACATGTTTCTCTTGGCTGCGGTCCAAATCCATATATTGCTTTTCAATATTCTGAAAATAAGCAGGATTTCTAATGCAGTTTTTTCAGGACATGCTCAATAATTTTTCAAATATAAAATCCATATTTTTCTTTAAATTTAACTAGGCATGTCAGTTAAGAACAAATTATTATGTACAATGGCAGCCTGCCGGGGAACAGTGGGTTAACTGCCTTGTTCAGGGGAACAGTGGGTTAACTGCCTTGTTCAGGGGAACAGTGGGTTAACTGCCTTGTTCAGGGGAACAGTGGGTTAACTGCCTTGTTCAGGGGAACAGTGGGTTAACTGCCTTGTTCAGGGGAACAGTGGGTTAACTGCCTTGTTCAGGGGCAGAACAACAGATTTATGCCTTGTCAGGTCGGGGGATTCGATCCAGCAACCTTTCGGTTACTAACCCAACGCTCTAACCACTAGGCCACCTGCTGGTTACTAGTCCAATGCTCTAACCACTAGGCCACCTGCTGGTTACTAATCCAACGCTCTAACCACTAGGCTACCTGCTGGTTACTAGTCCAACGCTCTAACCACTAGGCTACCTGCTGGTTACTGTCCCAACGCTCTAACCACTAGGATACCTGCTGGTTACTGGCAGAACTCTTTAACCACTAGGCTACCTGCCGGTTACTGGCCCAACGCTCTAACCACTAGACTACCTGCTGGTTACTAGTCCAACACTCTAACCACTAGGCTACCTGCTGGTTACTAGTCCAACACTCTAACCACTAGGCTACCTGCTGGTTACTGGCCCAACGCTCTAACCACTAGACTACCTGCTGGTTACTAATCCAACGCTCTAACCACTAGGATACCTGCTGGTTACTAGTCCAACACTCTAACCACTAGGCTACCTGCTGGTTACTGTCCCAACGCTCTAACCACTAGGCTACCTGCTGGTTACTAGTCCAACGCTCTAACCACTAGGCTACCTGCTGGTTACTAGTCCAACACTCTAACCACTAGGCTACCTGCTGGTTACTAGTCCAACGCTCTAACCACTAGGCTACCTGCTGGTTACTAGTCCAACACTCTAACCACTAGGCTACCTGCTGGTTACTAGTCCAACACTCTAACCACTAGGCTACCTGCTGGTTACTAGTCCAACGCTCTAACCACTAGGCTACCTGCTGGTTACTAGTCCAACACTCTAACTACTAGGCTACCTGCTGGTTACTAGTCCAACGCTCTAACCACTAGGCTACCTGCTGGTTACTAGTCCAACGCTCTAACCACTAGGCTACCTGCTGGTTACTAGTCCAACACTCTAACCACTAGGCTACCTGCTGGTTACTAGTCCAACACTCTAACTACTAGGCTACCTGCTGGCTACTAGTCCAACGCTCTAACCACTAGGCTACCTGCTGGTTACTAGTCCAACGCTCTAACCACTAGGCTACCTGCTGCCCTGATATCCTTTCATGCACATATCATTTTTTGATTCCCTCCGGATATCATAGATGGTAAGGCCAGATATTGACTATTCTGATATAGGCCTATATGGACATCCCATTTTCTCTATAAGATGACAAATACTGACAGTAGACCTACACAATATATATTACACAATATATATTACACAATATATATTACACAATATATTTCTCAGCATGTACAATGCATATGCTCTTGACTGAGGTCCATATCAGAGTTATGCTAAATAACGACCAATTCTGATGCTTATTGAGTTTTGAGAACATGTTCAATCATTTGACAAATATTCAATCCATATAATTACTTCAACTAGCTTGTCAGGGTTGTGTGCGGAGAATATTCGGAGTCAAGCGCAGGACACGAAACCACAGTGTTTTACTCAAAAATAAGGCAAAATTCCACAAATGGAAATAATCAAATACATACACGTATAAACCACAAGCACTAACGCACAAACAATCACGGACAAAACAGAAATGAAAGCCAGAGGATAAATAGGGAACATGATGGGGGGAATTGAAACCAGGTGTGTATAATACAGACAAAACAAAACGAAACTGAAAAGTGGATCGATGGTGACTAGAAAGCCGGTGACATCGACCGCCGAACACCACCCGAACAAGGAGAAGGGCCGACTTCGGCGGAAGTCGTGACATAGCTAAACGTTTTGTATTCAATCTGCATAAAGGCGCAAACCACTAAAAGCACTGTAACTGGTAAACCTGTCATTTTTGAATCTGAGAATGAGTTTGTAAACGGCGTGTTGTTGAACTGACAACTGGAGAAACAAAGAAGTAAGAAGCTGCTCAGAAAATACCTCAAAGAAAGTTAACGCTAAAGTGAGTAGCTAATTTGATATGTTTTATTTATCTTAATAACTAGAATCCAAAACATTAGCTAATTTGGCCAGTAGCCAGTAGGGTTAGCTAGCTAGCTAGGCTTGATAGGGCGGTGAAAGCTAACTGGTAGGCTAGCTAGCTAACAAATAACAAAATGTCCTTTCCTTCACGGATTTTTTTTAACCCCTATCAAGCCTCAAGGTGACAGCTAACGTTTTGAAACGTTCTGAGTCCATGTGGATGGTTCTGGTATCTTCTATCAGGTCTGAGTCCATATGGATGGGTCTGGTATCTTCTGTCTGAGTCCATATGGATGGGTCTGGTATCTTCTATCTGTTCTGAGTCCATGTGGATGGGTCTGGTATCTTCTGTCTGAGTCCATATGGATGGGTGTGGTATCTTCTATCTGTTCTGAGTCCATGTGGATGGGTCTGGTATCTTCTATCAGGTCTGAGTCCATGTGGATGGGTCTGGTATCATCTATCTGTTCTGAGTCCATGTGGATGGGTCTGGTATCTTCTATCAGGTCTGAGTACATGTGGATGGGTCTGGTATCTTCTGTCTGAGTCCATGTGGATGGGTCTGGTATCTTCTATCTGTTCTGAGTACATGTGGATGTGTCTGGTATCTTCTATCTGTTCTGAGTCCTTGTGGATGGGTCTGGTATCTTCTATCAGGTCTGAGTCCATATGGATGGGTCTGGTATCTTCTGTCTGAGTCCATATGGATGGGTCTGGTATCTTCTATCAGGTCTGAGTCCATGTGGATGGGTCTGGTATCTTCTATCTGTTCTGAGTCCATGTGGATGGGTCTGGTATCTTCTATCTGTTCTGAGTCCATATGGATGGGTCTGGTATCTTCTATCTGTTCTGAGTCCATGTGGATGGGTCTGGTATCTTCTATCTGTTCTGAGTCCATGTGGATGGGTCTGGCATCTTCTATCAGTTCTGAGTCCATGTGGATGGGTCTGGTATCTTCTGTCTGAGTCCATATGGATGGGTCTGGTATCTTCTATCAGGTCTGAGTCCATATGGATGGGTCTGGTATCTTCTATCTGTTCTGAGTCCATGTGAATGGTTCTGGTATCTTCTATCAGGTCTGAGTCCATTTGGATGGGTCTGGTATCTTCTATCTGTCTGAGTCCATGTGGATGGGTCTGGTATCTTCTATCTGTTCTGAGTCCATGTGGATGGGTCTGGTATCTTCTGTCTGAGTCCATGTGGATGGGTCTGGTATCTTCTATCTGTCTGAGTCCATATGGATGGGTCTGGTATCTTCTATCTGTTCTGAGTCCATATGGATGGGTCTGGTATCTTCTATCAGGTCTGAGTCAATATGGATGGGTCTGGTATCTTCTATCTGTTCTGAGTCCATATTTATTTATTTATTTTTTATTTCACCTTTATTTAACCAGGTAGGCAAATTGAGAACACGTTCTCATTTACAATTGCGACCTGGCCAAGATAAAGCAAAGCAGTTCGACACATACAACAACACATAGTTACACATGGAGTAAAACAAACATACAGTCAATAATACAGTGAAAAATAAGTCTATATACAATATGAGCAAGTGAGGTGAGATAAGGGAGGTGAAGGCAAACAAAATATATATATAAATAAATAAAAATATAAAAAGGCCATGGTGGCGAAGTAAATACATTATAGCAAGTAAAAAAAAAACACTGGAATGGTTGGTTTGCAGTGGAAGAAGGTGCAAAGTAGAGATAGAAATAATGGGGTGCAAAGGAGCAAAATAAATTAATAAATAAATACAGTAGGTAAAGAGGTAGTTGTTTGGGCTAAATTATAGATGGGCTATGTACAGGTGCAGTAATCTATGAGCTGCTCTGAAAGCTGGTGCTTAAAGCTAGTGAGGGAGATAAGTGTTTCCAGTTTCAGAGATTTTTGTAGTTCGTTCCAGTCATTGGCAGCAGAGAACTGGAAGGAGAGGCGGCCAAAGGAAGAATTGGTTTTGGGGGTGACCAGAGAGATATACCTGCTGGAGCGCGTGCTATGGGTGGGTGTTGCTATGGTGACCAGCGAGCTGAGATAAGGGGGGACTTTACCTAGCAGGGTCTTGTAGATGACCTGGAGCCAGTGGGTTCAGGTCGAGTGTGAAGCGAGGGCCAGCCAACGAGAGCGTACAGGTCGCAGTGGTGGGTAGTATATGGGGCTTTGGTGACAAAACGGATGGCACTGTGATAGACTGCATCCAATTTATTGAGTAGGGTTTTGGAGGCTATTTTGTAAATGACATCACCGAAGTCGAGGATTGGTAGGATGGTCAGTTTACAAGGGTATGTTTGGCAGCATGAGTGAAGGATGCTTTGTTGCGGAATAGGAAGCCGATTCTAGATTTAACTTTGTATTGGAGATGCTTGATGTGAGTCTGGAAGGAGAGTTTACAGTCTAACCAGACACCTAGGTATTTGTAGTTGTCCACATATTCTAAGTCAGAGCCGTCCAGAGTAGTGATGTTGGACAGGCGGGCAGGTGCAAGCAGCGATCGGTTGAAGAGCATGCATTTAGTTTTACTTGTATTTAAGAGCAATTGGAGGCCACGGAAGGAGAGTTGTATGGCATTGAAGCTCGCCTGGAGGGTTGTTAACACAGTGTCAAAAGAAGGGCCAGAAGTATACAGAATAGTGTCGTCTGCGTAGAGGTGGATCAGAGACTCACCAGCAGCAAGAGCGACATCATTGATGTATACAGAGAAGAGAGTCGGTCCAAGAATTGAACCCTGTGGCACCCCCATAGAGACTGCCAGAGGTCCGGACAACAGACCCTCCGATTTGACACACTGAACTCGATCAGAGAAGTAGTTGGTGAACCAGGCGAGGCAATCATTAGAGAAACCAAGGCTGTCGAGTCTGCCGATGAGGATGTGGTGATTGACAGAGTCAAAAGCCTTGGCCAGGTCAATGAATATGGCTGCACAGTACTGTTTCCTATCGATAGCGGTTAAGATATCGTTTATGACCTTGAGCGTGGCTGAGGTGCACCCATGACCAGCCCTGAAACCAGATTGCATAGCGGAGAAGGTATGGTGGGATTCGAGATGGTCGGTAATCTGTTTGTTGACTTGGCTTTCGAAGACCTTAGAAAGGCAGGGTAGGATAGATATAGGTCTGTAGCAGTTTGGGTCTAGAGTGTCTCCCCCTTTGAAGAGGGGGATAACCGCAGCTGCTTTCCAATCTATGGGAATCTCAGACGACACGAAAGAGAGGTTGAAAAGGCTGGTAATAGGGGTGGCAACAATTTCAGCAGATAGTTTTAGAAAGAAAGTGTCCGGATTATCTAGCCCGGCTGATTTGTAAGGGTCCAGATTTTGCAGCTCTTTCAGAACATCAGCTGACTGTATTTGGGAGAAAGAGAAGTGGGGAAGGCTTGGGCGAGTAGCAGAGGGGAGGGCAGTGCTGTTGACCGGGGTAGGGGTAGCCAGGTGGAAAGCATGGCCAGCCGTAGAAAAATGCTTATTGAAATTCTCAATTATAGTGGATTTGTCGGTGGTGACAGTATTTCCTATCTTCAGTGCAGTTGGAAGCTGGGAGGAGGTGTTCTTATTCTCCATGGACTTTACAGTGTCCCAGAACTTTTTTGAGTTTGTGTTGCAGGAAGCAAATTTCTGCTTGAAAAAGCTATCCTTGGCTTTTCTAACTGCCTGTGTACACTGGTTTCTAGCTTCCCTGAAAAGTTGCATATCACGGGGGCTGTTCGATGCTAATGCAGAACGCCATAGGATGTTTTTCTGTTGGTTAAGGGCAGTCAGGTCAGGAGAGAACCAAGGGCTATATCTGTTCCTGGTTCTAAATTTCTTGAATGGGGCATGCTTATTCAAGATGGTGAGGAATGGGTCTGGTATCTTCTATCTGTTCTGAGTCCATGTGGATGGGTCTGGTATCTTCTATCTGTTCTGAGTCCATGTGGATGGGTCTGGTATCTTCTGTCTGAGTCCATATGGATGGGTCTGGTATCTTCTGTCTGAGTCCATGTGGATGGGTCTGGTATCTTCTATCTGTCTGAGTCCATATGGATGGGTCTGGTATCTTCTGTCTGAGTCCATGTGGATGGGTCTGGTATCTTCTATCAGGTCTGAGTCCATATGGATGGGTCTGGTATCTTCTATCTGTTCTGAGTCCATGTGGATGGGTCTGGTATCTTCTGTCAGGTCTGAGTCCATATGGATGGGTCTGGTATCTTCTATCTGTTCTGAGTCCATATAGATGGGTCTGGTATCTTCAGTTCTGAGTCCATGTGGATGGGTCTGGTATCTTCTGTCAGGTCTGAGTCCATATGGATGGGTCTGGTATCTTCTATCAGGTCTGAGTCCATATGGATGGGTCTGGTATCTTCTGTCTGAGTCCATGTGGATGGGTCTGGTATCTTCTATCAGTTCTGAGTCCATATGGATGGGTCTGGTATCTTCTATCTGTTCTGAGTCCATATGGATGGGTCTGGTATCTTCCGGTATGAGTCTGTGTTTAATCCACGGTGAAGGGTGTTAATGAGTCTGTTTTTAATCCACGGTGAAGGGTGTTATTGAGTCTGTTTTTAATCCACGGTGAAGGGTGTTAATGGGTCTGTTTTTAATCCACCGTTGGGTGAATGGTGTTAATGAGTCTGTTTTTAATCCACGGTGAAGGGTGTTAATGAGTCTGTTTTTAATCCACCGTTGGGTGAATGGTGTTAATGAGTCTGTTTTTAATCCACGGTGAAGGGTGTTAATGAGTCTGTTTTTAATCCACGGTGAAGGGAGTTAATGAGTCTGTTTTTAATCCAACGTTGGGTGAATGGTGTTAATGAGTCTGTGTTTAATCCACCGTTGGGTGAAGGGTGTTAATGAGTCTGTTTTTAATCCACCGTTGGGTGAAGGGTGTTAATGAGTCTGTTTTTAGTCCACCGTTGGGTGAAGGGTGTTATTTCTGTCCTGTAGACATCCCAGACACCTCTATTAGACGCCTGCTGTATCATCTGTATATTTTACTGTGACACATTCTGACGTTAATTGGGATACGATCGTTAGTGTAGAGAGGCTGAACAGAACCCGGAGAGAAGGACACTATAGGGGTGGTTAGTGGGTCCGATGAACTCGCAGGGAACTTCTCTCTTCTGACCCGACCGGTGAGAAAACACAGACTCCAGTTGAGACGAGCGTCAACGCCCATGGTCGTAGATGTAGTGAGTCAAAGACAGATCAAACAAATATCTACAAAAATAGTTCTGGCATATTCACACAGGGACAGGAGAAATACTCCAGATATAACAGACTGACCCTAGCCCCCCGACTCATAAACTACTGCAGCATATATACTGGAGGCTGAGACAGGAGGGGTCGGGAGACACTGTGGCCCCGTCCGACGATACCCCCGGACAGGGTCAACAAGGCAGGGTATAACCCCACCTACTTTGCCAAAGCACAGCCCCCACACCACTAGAGGGATATCAACAGACCACCAACTTACTACCCTGAGACAAGGCTGAGTATAGTCCCCACACCACTAGAGGGATATCAACAGACCACCAACTTACTACCCTGAGACAAGGCCGAGTATAGTCCCCACACCACTAGAGGGATATCAACAGACCCCTAACTTACTACCCTGAGACAAGGCTGAGTATAGCCCCCACACCACTAGAGGGATATCAACAGACCACCAATTTACTAACCTGAGACAAGGCTGAGTATAGTCCCCACACCACTAGAGGGATATCAACAGACCACTAACGTACTACCCTGAGACAAGGCTGAGTATAGTCCCCACACCACTAGAGGGATATCAACAGACCACTAACTTACTACCCTGAGACAAGGCTGAGTATAGTCCCCACACCACTAGAGGGATATCAACAGACCACTAACTTACTACCCTGAGACAAGGCTGAGTATAGACCCCACACCACTAGAGGGATATCAACAGACCCCTAACTTACTGCCCTGAGACAAGGCTGAGTATAGTCCCCACACCACTAGAGGGATATCAACAGACCACCAACTTACTACCCTGAGACAAGGCCGAGTATAGTCCCCACACCACTAGAGAGATATCAACAGACCACTAACTAACTACCCTGAGACAAGGCTGAGTATAGTCCCCACACCACTAGAGGGATATCAACAGACCACTAACTTACTACCCTGAGACAAGGCTGAGTATAGTCCCCACACCACTAGAGGGATATCAACAGACCACCAACTTACTACCCTGATACAAGGCTGAGTATAGTGCCCACACCACTAGAGGGATATCAACAGACCCCTAACTTACTGCCCTGAGACAAGGCTGAGTATAGTCCCCACACCACTAGAGAGATATCAACAGACCCCTAACTTACTACCCTGAGACAAGGCTGAGTATAGTCCCCACACCACTAGAGAGATATCAACAGACCACTAACTAACTACCCTGAGACAAGGCTGAGTATAGTCCCCACACCACTAGAGGGATATCAACAGACCACCAACTTCCTACCCTGATACAAGGCTGAGTATAGTGCCCACACCACTAGAGGGATATCAACAGACCCCTAACTTACTGCCCTGAGACAAGGCTGAGTATAGTCCCCACACCACTAGAGAGATATCAACAGACCCCTAACTTACTACCCTGAGACAAGGCTGAGTATAGTCCCCACACCACTAGAGGGATATCAACAGACCACTAACTTACTACCCTGAGACAAGGCTGAGTATAGTCCCCACACCACTAGAGGGATATCAACAGACCACCAACTTACTACCCTGAGACAAGGCTGAGTATAGTCCCCACACCACTAGAGGGATATCAACAGACCACTAACTAACTACCCTGAGACAAGGCTGAGTATAGTCCCCACACCAATAGAGGGATATCAACAGACCACCAACTTACTACCCTGAGACAAGGCTGAGTATAGTCCCCACACCACTAGAGGGATATCAACAGACCACTAACTTACTACCCTGAGACAAGGCTGAGTATAGTCCCCACACCACTAGAGGGATATCAACAGACCCCTAACTTACTACCCTGAGACAAGGCTGAGTATAGTCCCCACACCACTAGAGGGATATCAACAGACCACCAACTTACTACCCTGAGACAAGGCTGAGTATAGTCCCCACACCACTAGAGGGATATCAACAGACCACTAACTTACTACCCTGAGACAAGGCTAAGTATAGTCCCCACACCACTAGAGAGATATCAACAGACCACTAACTTACTACCCTGAGACCAGGCTGAGTATAGTCCCCACACCACTAGAGGGATATCAACAGACCACTAACTTACTGCCCTGAGACAAGGCTGAGTATAGTCCCCACACCACTAGAGGGATATCAACAGACCACCAACTTACTACCCTGAGACAAGGCTGAGTATAGTCCCCACACCACTAGAGAGATATCAACAGACCACCAACTTACTACCCTGAGACAAGGCTGAGTATAGTCCCCACACCACTAGAGGGATATCAACAGACCACCAACTTACTACCCTGAGACAAGGCTGAGTATAGTCCCCACACCACTAGAGGGATATCAACAGACCCCTAACTTTCTGCCCTGAGACAAGGCTGAGTATAGTCCCCACACCACCAGAGGGATATCAACAGACCACCAACTTACTACCCTGAGACAAGGCTGAGTATAGTCCCCACACCACTAGAGGGATATCAACAGACCCCTAACTTTCTGCCCTGAGACAAGGCTGAGTATAGTCCCCACACCACCAGAGGGATATCAACAGACCACTAACTTACTACCCTGAGACAAGGCTGAGTATAGTCCCCACACCACTAGAGGGATATAAACAGACCATTAACTTACTACCCTGAGACAAGGCTGAGTATAGACCCCACACCACTAGAGGGATATCAACAGACCCCTAACTTACTGCCCTGAGACAAGGCTGAGTATAGTCCCCACACCACTAGAGGGATATCAACAGACCCCTAACTTACTACCCTGAGACAAGGCTGAGTATAGTCCCCACACCACTAGAGAGATATCAACAGACCACTAACTTACTACCCTGAGACAAGGCTGAGTATAGTCCCCACACCACTAGAGGGATATCAACAGACCACTAACTTACTACCCTGAGACAAGGCTGAGTATAGTCCCCACACCATTAGAGGGATATCAACAGACCACTAACTTACTACCCTGAGACAAGGCTGAGTATAGTCCTCACACCACTAGAGGGATATCAACAGACCCCTAACTTACTGCCCTGAGACAAGGCTGAGTATAGTCCCCACACCACTAGAGGGATATCAACAGACCACCAACTTACTACCCTGAGACAAGGCTGAGTATAGTCCCCATACCACTAGAGGGATATCAACAGACCCCTAACTTACTACCCTGAGACAAGGCTGAGTATAGTCCCCACACCACTAGAGGGATATCAACAGACCCCTAACTTACTACCCTGAGACAAGGCTGAGTATAGTCCCCATACCACTAGAGGGATATCAACAGACCCCTAACTTACTGCCCTGAGACAAGGCTGAGTATAGTCCCCATACCACTAGAGGGATATCAACAGACCCCTAACTTACTACCCTGAGACAAGGCTGAGTATAGTCCCCACACCACTAGAGGGATATCAACAGACCACTAACTTACTGCCCTGAGACAAGGCTGAGTATAGTCCCCACACCACTAGAGGGATATCAACAGACCACTAACTTACTACCCTGAGACAAGGCTGAGTATAGTCCCCACACCACTAGAGGGATATCAACAGACCCCTAACTTACTGCCCTGAGACAAGGCTGAGTATAGTCCCCATACCACTAGAGGGATATCAACAGACCCCTAACTTACTGCCCTGAGACAAGGCTGAGTATAGTCCCCACACCACTATAGGGATATCAACAGACCACCAACTTACTACCCTGAGACAAGGCTGAGTATAGTCCCCACACCACTAGAGGGATATCAACAGACCCCTAACTTACTACCCTGAGACAAGGCCGAGTATAGTCCCCACACCACTAGAGGGGTATCAACAGACCACTAACTTACTACCCTGAGACAAGGCTGAGTATAGCCCCCACACCACTAGAGGGATATCAACAGACCACCAACTTACTACCCTGAGACAAGGCTGAGTATAGCCCCCACACCACCAGAGGGATATCAACAGACCACCAACTAACTTACTACCCTGAGACAAGGCTGAGTATAGACCCCACACAGCTAGAGGGATATCAACAGACCACCAACTTACTACCCTGAGACAAGGCTGAGTATAGTCCCCACACCACTAGAGGGATATCAACAGACCACCAACTTACTACCCTGAGACAAGGCTGAGTATAGTCCCCACACCACTAGAGGGATATCAACAGACCCCTAACTTTCTGCCCTGAGACAAGGCTGAGTATAGTCCCCACACCACCAGAGGGATATCAACAGACCACTAACTTACTACCCTGAGACAAGGCTGAGTATAGTCCCCACACCACTAGAGGGATATCAACAGACCCCTAACTTACTACCCTGAGACAAGGCTGAGTATAGTCCCCACACCACTAGAGGGATATCAACAGACCACTAACTTACTGCCCTGAGACAAGGCTGAGTATAGTCCCCACACCACTAGAGGGATATCAACAGACCACTAACTTACTACCCTGAGACAAGGCTGAGTATAGTCCCCACACCACTAGAGGGATATCAACAGACCCCTAACTTACTGCCCTGAGACAAGGCTGAGTATAGTCCCCATACCACTAGAGGGATATCAACAGACCCCTAACTTACTGCCCTGAGACAAGGCTGAGTATAGTCCCCACACCACTATAGGGATATCAACAGACCACCAACTTACTACCCTGAGACAAGGCTGAGTATAGTCCCCACACCACTAGAGGGATATCAACAGACCCCTAACTTACTACCCTGAGACAAGGCCGAGTATAGTCCCCACACCACTAGAGGGGTATCAACAGACCACTAACTTACTACCCTGAGAAAAGGCTGAGTATAGCCCCCACACCACTAGAGGGATATCAACAGACCACCAACTTACTACCCTGAGACAAGGCTGAGTATAGCCCCCACACCACCAGAGGGATATCAACAGACCACCAACTAACTTACTACCCTGAGACAAGGCTGAGTATAGTCCCCACACCACTAGAGGGATATCAACAGACCACCAACTTACTACCCTGAGACAAGGCTGAGTATAGCCCCCACACCACTAGAGAGATATCAACAGACCACTAACTAACTACCCTGAGACAAGGCTGAGTATAGTCCCCACACCACTAGAGGGATATCAACAGACCACTAACTAACTACCCTGAGACAAGGCTGAGTATAGTCCCCACACCACTAGAGAGATATCAACAGACCACTAACTAACTTACTACCCTGAGACAAGGCTGAGTATAGCCCCCACACCACTAGAGAGATATCAACAGACCACTAACTAACTACCCTGAGACAAGGCTGAGTATAGTCCCCACACCACTAGAGAGATATCAACAGACCACTAAGTAACTTACTACCCTGAGACCAGGCTGAGTATAGCCCCCACACCACTAGAGAGATATCAACAGACCACTAACTAACTTACTACCCTGAGACCAGGCTGAGTATAGCCCCCACACCACTAGAGGGATATCAACAGACCACCAACTTACTACCCTGAGACCAGGCTGAGTATAGTCCCCACACCACTAGAGGGATATCAACAGACCACCAACTTACTACCCTGAGACCAGGCTGAGTATAGCCCCCACACCACTAGAGAGATATCAACAGACCACTAACTAACTACCCTGAGACAAGGCTGAGTATAGTCCCCACACCACTAGAGAGATATCAACAGACCACTAACTAACTTACTACCCTGAGACCAGGCTGAGTATAGCCCCCACACCACTAGAGGGATATCAACAGACCACCAACTTACTACCCTGAGACCAGGCTGAGTATAGTCCCCACACCACTAGAGGGATATCAACAGACCCCTAACTTACTACCCTGAGACAAGGCTGAGTATAGCCCCCACACCACTAGAGGGATATCAACAGACCCCTAACTTACTACCCTGAGACAAGGCTGAGTATAGTCCCCACACCACTAGAGAGATATCAACAGACCACTAACTTACTACCCTGAGACAAGGCTGAGTATAGTCCCCACACCACTAGAGGGATATCAACAGACCACTAACTTACTACCCTGAGACAAGGCTGAGTATAGTCCCCACACCACTAGAGGGATATCAACAGAGCCCTAACTTACTACCCTGAGCCAAGGCCGAGTATAGTCCCCACACCACTAGAGGGATATCAACAGACCCCTAACTTACTACCCTGAGACAAGGCTGAGTATAGTCCCCACACCACTAGAGGGATATCAACAGACCACTAACTTACTACCCTGAGACAAGGCTGAGTATAGTCCCCACACCACTAGAGGGATATCAACAGACCACCAATTTACTACCCTGAGACAAGGCGGAGTATAGTCCCCACACCACTAGAGGGATATCAACAGAGCCCTAACTTACTACCCTGAGACAAGGCTGAGTATAGCCCCCACACCACTAGAGGGATATCAACAGACCACCAACTTACTACCCTGAGACAAGGCTGAGTATAGTCCTCACACCACTAGAGGGACATCAACAGACCCCTAACTTACTACCCTGAGCCAAGGCTGAGTATAGCCCCCACACCACTAGAGGGATATCAACAGAGCCCTAACTTACTACCCTGAGACAAGGCCGAGTATAGTCCCCACACCACTAGAGGGATATCAACAGAGCCCTAACTTACTACCCTGAGACAAGGCTGAGTATAGTCCACGAAGATCTCCCCCACGGCACGAACCCCAGGTGAATGTAGATCGTATGAAGAAGGAAGAGTCTTGTTGTTCGATACATTTCAACGCCTCCCTTGTACTGTTATTTTCAAGCATGTTGTCTTTTTGCAGTCGTCAATCCAGTTTGTTCTTGTTAATCTGTTGTTTAAATGTCTCTTTGTATGGAACTCATCAGAATTGTGTCCTTCAAACACCGCTGTTCGCTTTTTGGTCATGAAACGGTTTTAGTTGCAGGGTTTTGATTTAGGAAAACGTTTAGTTGTCTTTTATAGTTCAGTTCCTCCATGTGTTCCTTGGTCAGTTCCTCCATGTGTTCCTTGGTCAGTTCCTCCATGTGTTCCTTGGTCAGTTCCTCCATGTGTTCCTTGGTCAGTTCCTCCATGTGTTCCTTGGTCAGTTCCTCCATGTGTTCCTTGGTCAGTTCCTCCATGTGTTCCTTGGTCAGTTCCTCCATGTGTTCCTTGGTCAGTTCCTCCATGTGTTCCTTGGGCAGTTCCTCCATGTGTTCCTTGGGCAGTTCCTCCATGTGTTCCTTGGTCAGTTCCTCCATGTGTTCCTTGGGCAGTTCCTCCATGTGTTCCTTGGGCAGTTCCTCCATGTGTTCCTTGGTCAGTTCCTCCATGTGTTCCTTGGTCAGTTCCTCCATGTGTTCCTTGGTCAGTTCCTCCATGTGTTCCTTGGTCAGTTCCTCCATGTGTTCCTTGGTCAGTTCCTCCATGTGTTCCCTTGGTCAGTTCCTCCATGTGTTCCTTGGTCAGTTCCTCCATGTGTTCCTTGGTCAGTTCCTCCATGTGTTCCTTGGTCAGTTCCTCCATGTGTTCCTTGGTCAGTTCCTCCATGTGTTCCTTGGTCAGTTCCTCCATGTGTTCCTTGGTCAGTTCCTCCATGTGTTCCTTGGTCAGTTCCTCCATGTGTTCCTTGGTCAGTTCCTCCATGTGTTCCTTGGTCAGTTCCTCCATGTGTTCCTTGGTCAGTTCCTCCATGTGTTCCTTGGTCAGTTCCTCCATGTGTTCCTTGGTCAGTTCCTCCATGTGTTCCTTGGTCAGTTCCTCCATGTGTTCCTTGGTCAGTTCCTCCATGTGTTCCTTGGTCAGTTCCTCCATGTGTTCCTTGGTCAGTTCCTCCATGTGTTCCTTGGTCAGTTCCTCCATGTGTTCCTTGGTCACAGAATTCCTCCCATATGGTCAAAAGCAGCCTTTTAACATGTCCATCAGACCAATCCCTCACACACTTTTATATAAGGTTTCTCTGATTTAAAAAAAAATATTATTGTACGTAGCTTACTTCTGGGTAGCACTGTTCATGTACTCTATATTACACAACCATTCTCCTTACAGCACAATGCTAGCGGACATTAGCGGAGAGAGCATCAAATCCAACCAACACCAAAGGGAGCTCTCTCTCTCTCTCTCTCTCTCTGTCTCTCTCTCTCTGTCTCTCTCTCTCTCTCTCTCTGTCTCTCTCTGTCTCTGTCTCTGTCTCTGTCTCTGTCTCTCTCTCTCTCTCTCTCTCTCTCTCTCTCTCTCTCTCTCTCTCTCTCTCTCTCTCTCCCCCCTCTCTCTCTGTCTCTCTCTGTCTCTCTCTCTCTCTCTCTCTCTCTCTCTGTCTCTCTCTCTCTGTGTCTCTCTCTCTGTGTCTCTCTCTCTCTCTCCCCCCCTCTCTCTCTGTCTCCCTCTCTCTCTCTCTCTCTCTCTCTCTCTCTCTCTGATAACAATCCTCAGTACACACGACAACACCCAACTAAATTACACTGTCTCTCTCTACATGTAACTGACCTCCTGATAATGAACAGTTTTCAGCCTACGACCCTAATCTAGCACGAGGTACATCCTGATTAGTGCATCTCAAATAGCGAGGAGGGAATTGTCAGTTGCGCATGAGTTTTAATATATATATATATATATTATTTTAACCTTTATTTAACTAGGCAAGTCATTTAACAACAAACTCTTATTTACAATGACGGCCTACACGGGCCAAACCCGGACGACGCTGGGCCAATTGTGCGCCGCCCGATGGGACTCCCAATCACGGCCGGTTGTGATACATCCTGGATAGCTTTGTAGCCGTGAGGTTATACTAGGTGAGAGCAAAATGGATTTATAATCTAAGTCCCCAAGAGGTGCTTTATAGCCATGCGACATACTTCCGTAACAGATAGCTAGTGTTTTTTGATATCGAGTGTGGGAGGTTACATATTGTTCATCATTTGGGAGGCGTTTCACCCATTAAAATCACAGCGGACGAGTTTAGGTGCCTTTGGTTCGACATTCTCCAATCTCCACGTAATGATTGTCGTCGGGAGAAGGAGAAGACCAAGGTGCAGCGTGGTATGTGTCCGTAATACTTTTAATAAATACAAACACTAGAACAAAAACAACAAAACGACAAAACGAACAGTTCTGCAAGATGCAATACACAAAACAGAAAACAACCACCCACAACTAACAGTGGGAAAACAGGCTACCTAAGTATGGTTCTCAAACAGAGACAACGATAGACAGCTGTCCCTGATTTAAGAACCATACCCGGCCAAAACGTAGAAATACAAAACCTAGACATACAAACATAGAATGCCCACCCACATCACACCCTGACTGACCAAACAAAAAATAGAAACATACACAAAGCAATCTATGGTCAGGACGTAATCCCGATGCGATTATGGATTATGTCAGCAGCCTTGTTATAGTTCGGGGTGTATTTACAAACCCAAACTCCCTCGGCAGGTAGACAATCTGAAGAGACAAAGACACGACTTCCACACTGCAAAAGGCCTTACAGTAAAATCCTTACACCATTAGTCATTAATATATACAGTGGGGCAAAAAAAGTATTTAGTCAGCCACCAATTGTGCACGTTCTCCCACTTAAAAAGATGAGAGAGGCCTGTAAATTTTCATCATAGGTACACTTCAACTATGACAGACAAAATGAGGAAAAAAAATACAGAAAATCACATTGTAGGATTTTTGATGTATTTATTTGCAAATTATGGTGGAAAATAAAAACTAAGTATTTTTTTGCCCCACTGTATATGCAAACGGCCTCCCTTTAGTGACTTTTTGGGGATTACGGGATCTCTGTCTCTTCTACCCGGGGTTCCCAAGCCTTCTATTTTCAGTTCATCGCTATCATGAATGTCTTTTAGCCAGGTTTTAGTGACACATAGCAGACAGCGCTCTCTGTATTCCTTGAGGTATCTGACACTGGCAGCGAGAGCACAGTGATGCTTTGACAGGGAACATACTGTATGTGCACAATTCTTCTACCCCATTTTGTGGATTACAAATTGTACAGAGGTGTTCACCTGCATGTTTAGAAACATCGGACTTAACCTTCTGGCAATCGGAAAATATGCCTTTTCCACTCTGGAGCTCCCTGCTGTGCTATAACAGGGACAAGTTTAAAATGGCAATTAAACTGCATCTGGTCTCGACAGGGATTCCCCTGAGGGACAGTGGCTAGCACAACTGAGGGGGTCTGAAGGGGTAAAAATAACTTGTTTGGACTGCAGCCCTGGTCTATATTCTATGTTTCATATATAGAGACCTGTGAAAGACCTGCTAAACCCTGTCTGAGGATTAAGGTCGCAAAGCAGCGGAGTCAGTCTACGTAAAAAAAAAAAAAGCAAAAGAAATTGGATTTTGACAACCTAATATCGAAACATTTTCTAAAATAATTTCTGTACTTAGAAACAGATAAGATCATCATTCATGAAACGTTATTTTGTTTATCAAATATAATTTGATCTTTGAGAAATGAAGCTAACTTCAATAAATATAGTACGTAACATCTATTGAGCTCGGCTTTGAGTATTGCTTCTTCTTCCTTTCTAATGTATTTCCTGTGAATCTGTTTTTTTTCAACTGTTCAGAGAAATTAGTCCTTGAATTCGATTGCATTATTTACCATGAAATAGTGTGACAGTACCAGGTTTTGGCCACAAGATGCCACTGTTCCTGCTACTGCCAACTCACCCATTTGTCAATGTTGCTGGTCTATTGTGTTTATTAAATGGATTATAACATTTTCTTAGCAACATTGGGTAGAAATCCATGTGGATTTCACCACTATACTACACGAACACACCACTATACCACATTAACACACCACACCACTACACTACACTGGTACACCACTACACTACACTAACACACCACTATACTACACTAACACACCACTACACTACACTAACACACCACTATACTAACACACCCCTACACTACACTAACACACCACTATACTACACTAACACACCACCACACTACACTAACACACCCCTACACTAACACACCACTACACTACACTAACACACCACTACACTAACACACCACTATACTACACTAACACACCACTATACTACACTAACACACCACTACACTACACTAACACACCACTATACTACACTAACACACCACTACAATACACTAACACACCACTATACTACACTAACACACCACTATACTACACTAACACACCACTACACTAACACACCCCTACACCACCACACCACTATACTAACACACCACTATACTACACACCACACCACTACATTACACTAATACACCACTATACTACACTAACACACCACTATACTAATACACCACTACACTAACACACCACTACACTAACACACCACTATACTAACACCCCACTATACTACACTAATACACCACTACACTAACACACCACTACACTAACACAACACTATACTAACACCCCACTATACTATACTAACACACCACTATACTACAATAACACACCACTATACTACACTAACACACCACTATACTACACTAACACACCACTACACTACACTAATACACTACACTAATACACCACTACACTAACACACCACAACACTACACTAACACACCACACCACTACACTAATACACCACTACACTAACACACCCCACCACTACACTAATACACCACAACACTAACACACCACACCACTACACTAACACACCACTATACTACAATAACACACCACTATACTACACACCACACCACTATACTACACACCACACTACACTAACACACCCCTACACTAACACACCACTACACTAACACACCACTACACTATACTAACACACCACTATACTACACACCACACCACTACACTACACTAACACACCACTACACTACAATAACACACCACTATACTACACTAACACACCACTACACTACACTAACACACCACTATACTACATTAACACACAACTATACTACACTAACACACCACTATACTAATACACCACTACACTAACACACCTCACCACTACACTAACACACCACTATACTACACTAACACACCACTATGCTACAATAACACACCACTATACTACACTAACACACCACTACACTAACACTAACACACCACTACACTAACACACCACTATACTAGCACATCACTATACTACACTAACAAACCACTACACTACACTAACACACCACTATACAACACTAACACACCACTACACTATACTAAAACACCACTACACTACACTAACACACCACTATACTACACTAACACACCACTACACTATACTACACACCACACCACTACACTACACTAACACACCACTACACTACAATAACAGACCACTATACTACACTAACACACCACTATACTACACTAACACACCACTACACTACACTAACACACCACTATACAACACTAACACACCACTACACTACACTAACACACCACTACACTACACTAATACACCACTACACTAACACACCAATATACTATACTAGCACATCACTATACTACACTAATACACCGCTATTCTACACTAATACACCACTACACTAACACACCAATATACTACACTAACACACCACTATACTACACTAACACACCACTATACTACACTAACACACCACAACACTACACTAATACGCCACTACACTAACACACCACAACACTACACTAACACACCACACCACTACACTAATACACCACTACACTAACACACCACACCACTACACTAATACACCACTACACTAACACACCTCACCACTACACTGACACACCACTATACTACACTAACACACCACTACACTAATACACTAACACACCACTACACTACACTAATACACCACTATACTACACTAACACACCACACCACACCACACCACACCACTACACTAATACACCACTACAATAACAGACCACACCACTACACTAATACACCACTACACTAACACACCTCACCACTACACTAACACACCACACCACTACACTAATACACCACTACACTAACACACCACAACACTACACTAATACACCACTACACTAACACACCACAACACTACACTAACACACCACACCACTACACTAATACACCACTACACTAACACACCACACCACTACACTACAATAACACACCACTATACTACACTAACACACCACTATACTATACTAGCACATCACTATACTACACTAACACACCACTATACTATACTAGCACATCACTATACTACAATAATACACCGCTATTCTTACTAATACACCACTACACTAACACACCAATATACTACACTAACACACCACTATACTACACTAACACACCACTATACTACACTAACACACCACAACACTACACTAATACACCACTACACTAACACACCACAACACTACACTAACACACCACACCACTACACTAATACACCACTACACTAACACACCACACCACTACACTAATACACCACTACACTAACACACCTCACCACTACACTAACACACCACTATACTACACTAATACACCACTACACTAATACACTAACACACCACTACACTACACTAATACACCACTGTACTACACTAACACACCACACCACACCACACCACACCACACCACACCACACCACTACACTAATACACCACTACACTAACACACCACACCACTACACTAATACACCACTACACTAACACACCTCACCACTACACTAACACACCGGTATCCTACACTAACACACCACTACACTAATACACTAACACACCACTATACTACACTAACACACCACTACACTACACTACACTAACACACCACACCACACCACTACACTAACACACCTCACCACTACACTAACACACCACTACACTACACTAACACACCACTATACTACACTAACACACCACTACACTACACTAACACACCACTATACTACACTAATACACCACTATACTACACACCACACCAATACACTACACTACACTAACACACCACACCACACCACTACACTAACACACCTCACCACTACACTAACACACCACTATACTACACTAACACACCACACCACACCACTACACTAACACACCTCACCACTACACTAACACAGCACTACACTACACTAAACCACCACTATACTACACTAACACACCACTACACTACACTAACACACCACTACACTACACTAATACACCACTATACTACACACCACACCAATACACTACACTACACTAACACACCACACCACACCACTACACTAACACACCTCACCACTACACTAACACACCACTATACTACACTAACACACCACACCACACCACTACACTAACACACCACTACACTACACTAATACACCACTATACTACACTAACACACCTCACCACTACACTAACAGACCACTATACTACACTAACACACCACTATACTACACTAACACACCACTACACTACACTAACACACCACTATACTACACTAATACACCACTACACTAACACACCACTACACTAACACACCACTATACTAACACACCACTATACTACACTAACACACCACTACACTACACTAATACACCACTATACTACACACCATACCACAACACTACACTACACTAACACACCACACCACACCACTATACTAACACACCACTATACTAACACACCACACCACACCACACCACTACACTACACTAATACACCACTACACTACACTAACACACCACTACACTAACACACCACACCACTACACTACACTAACACACTACTATGCTACACTAACACACCACACCACACCACTACACTACACTAACAAACCACTACACTACACTAACACACCACTATACTACACTAACACACCACCACACTACACTAACACACCACTATACTAACACACCACTATACTAACACACCACTATACTACACACCACACCACTACACTACACTAACACAACACTACACTAACACACCACTACACTAACACACCACTACACTACACTAATACACTACACTAATACACCACTACACTAACACACCACTACACTAACACACCACACCACACCACCACACTAACACACCACTACACTACACTAATACACCACTACACTAACACACCACACCACTACACTAACACACCGCTATACTACACTAACACACCGCTATACTACACTAACACACCACTACACTACACTAACACACCACTACACTACACTAACACACCACACCACACCACAACACTACACTAATACACCGCTATACTACACTAACACACCACTATACTACACTAACACACCACCACACTACACTAACACACCACACCACACCACAACACTACACTAACACACCGCTATACTACACTAACACACCACTACACTACACTAACACACCACTACACTACACTAACACACCACTACACTAACACACCACTATACTAACACACCACTATACTACACTAACACACCACTACACTACACTAATACACCACTATACTACACACCATACCACAACACTACACTACACTAACACACCACACCACACCACTATACTAACACACCACTATACTAACACACCACACCACTACACTACACTAATACACCACTACACTTCACTAACACACCACTACACTAACACACCACTAACACACCACACCACACCACTATACTAACACACCACTATACTAACACACCACTACACTACACTAATACACCACTACACTACAATAACACACCACCACACTACACTAACACACCACTATACTACACTAACAAACCACTACACTACAATAACACACCACTATACAACACTAACACACCACTACACTACACTAACACACCACTACACTACACTAACACACCACTATACTAACACACCACTACACTACACTAATACACCACTATACTACACTAACACACCACACAACACCACAACACTACACTACACTAACACACCACTATACTACACTAACACAGCACTACACTAATACACCACTACACTAACACACCACTACACTAACACACCACTATACTACACTAACACACCACCACACTACACTAACACACCACTACACTAACACACCACCACACTACACTAACACACCACTAAACTAACACACCACTATACTACACACCACACAACTACACTACACTAACACAACACTACACTAACACACCACTACACTAACACACCACTACACTACACTATACTAATACACCACTACACTAACACACCACTACACTAACACACCACACCACAACACTACACTAATACACCACTACACTAACACACCACACCACTACACTAACACACCACTATACTACACTAACACACCGCTATACTACACTAACACACCAAACCACAACACTACACTAACACACCACTACACTAACACACCACTACACTACACCAATACACCACTACACTACACTAACACACCACTACACTACACTAATACACCACTACACTACACTAACACACCACTACACTAACACACCACACCACTACACTACACTAACACACTACTATGCTACACTAACACACCACACCACACCACTACACTACACTAACAAACCACTACACTACACTAACACACCACTATACTACACTAACACACCACCACACTACACTAACACACCACTATACTAACACACCACTATACTAACACACCACTATACTACACACCACACCACTACACTACACTAACACAACACTACACTAACACACCACTACACTAACACACCACTACACTACACTAATACACTACACTAATACACCACTACACTAACACACCACTACACTAACACACCACACCACACCACCACACTAACACACCACTACACTACACTAATACACCACTACACTAACACAACACACCACTACACTAACACACCGCTATACTACACTAACACACCGCTATACTACACTAACACACCACTACACTACACTAACACACCACTACACTACACTAACACACCACACCACACCACAACACTACACTAATACACCGCTATACTACACTAACACACCACTATACTACACTAACACACCACCACACTACACTAACACACCACACCACACCACAACACTACACTAACACACCGCTATACTACACTAACACACCACTACACTACACTAACACACCACTACACTACACTAACACAGCACTACACTAATACACCACAATACTAACACACCACTATACTACACTAACACACCACTACACTACACTAATACACCACTATACTACACACCATACCACAACACTACACTACACTAACACACCACACCACACCACTATACTAACACACCACTATACTAACACACCACACCACTACACTACACTAATACACCACTACACTTCACTAACACACCACTACACTAACACACCACTAACACACCACACCACACCACTATACTAACACACCACTATACTAACACACCACACCACTACACTACACTAATACACCACTACACTACAATAACACACCACCACACTACACTAACACACCACTATACTACACTAACAAACCACTACACTACACTAACACACCACTATACAACACTAACACACCACTACACTACACAAACACACCACTACACTACACTAACACACCACTATACTAACACACCACTACACTACACTAATACACCACTATACTACACTAACACACCACACCACACCACACCACAACACTACACTACACTAACACACCACTACACTAACACACCACTACACTAACACACCACAATACTACACTAACACACCACCACACTACACTAACACACCACTACACTAACACACCACCACACTACCCTAACACACCACTATACTAACACACCACTATACTACACACCACACCACTACACTACACTAACACAACACTACACTAACACACCACTACACTACACTATACTAATACACCACTACACTAACACACCACTACACTAACACACCACACCACAACACTACACTAATACACCACTACACCACCACACCACACCACACCACACCACTACACTAATACACCACTACACTAACACACCACACCACTACACTAATACACCACTACACTAACACACCTCACCACTACACTAACACACCACTATACTACACTAACACACCACTATACTACACTAACACACCACAACACTACACTAATACACCACTACACTAACACACCACAACACTACACTAACACACCACACCACTACACTAATACACCACTACACTAACACACCACACCACTACACTAATACACCACTACACTAACACACCTCACCACTACACTAACACACCACTATACTAAACTAACACACCACTACACTAATACACTAACACACCACTACACTAACACACCACTATACTACACTAACACACCTCACCACTACACTAACACACCACCACACTACACTAACACACCACTATACTACACTAACACACCACTACACTACACTACACTAACACACCACACCACACCACTACACTAACACACCTCACCACTACACTAACACACCACTACACTACACTAACACACCACTATACTACACTAACACACCACTACACTACACTACACTAACACACCACACCACACCACTACACTAACACACCTCACCACTACACTAACACACCACTACACTACACTAACACACCACTATACTACACTAACACACCACTACACTACACTAACACACCACTATACTACACTAATACACCACTATACTACACACCACACCAATACACTACACTACACTAACACACCACACCACACCACTACACTAACACACCTCACCACTACACTAACACACCACTATACTACACTAACACACCACACCACACCACCACACTAACACACCACTACACTCCACTAATACACCACTACACTAACACACCACTACACTACACTAACACACCACACCACACCACAACACTACACTAATACACCGCTATACTACACTAACACACCACTATACTACACTAACACACCACCACACTACACTAACACACCACACCACACCACAACACTACACTAACACACCGCTATACTACACTAACACACCACTACACTACACTAACACACCACTACACTACACTAACACACCACTACACTAACACACCACTATACTAACACACCACTATACTACACTAACACACCACTACACTACACTAATACACCACTATACTACACACCATACCACAACACTACACTACACTAACACACCACACCACACCACTATACTAACACACCACTATACTAACACACCACACCACTACACTACACTAATACACCACTACACTTCACTAACACACCACTACACTAACACACCACTAACACACCACACCACACCACTATACTAACACACCACTATACTAACACACCACACCACTACACTACACTAATACACCACTACACTACAATAACACACCACCACACTACACTAACACACCACTATACTACACTAACAAACCACTACACTACAATAACACACCACTATACAACACTAACACACCACTACACTACACTAACACACCACTACACTACACTAACACACCACTATACTAACACACCACTACACTACACTAATACACCACTATACTACACTAACACACCACACCACACCACAACACTACACTACACTAACACACCACTATACTACACTAACACAGCACTACACTAATACACCACTACACTAACACACCACTACACTAACACACCACTATACTACACTAACACACCACCACACTACACTAACACACCACTACACTAACACACCACCACACTACACTAACACACCACTATACTAACACACCACTATACTACACACCACACAACTACACTACACTAACACAACACTACACTAACACACCACTACACTAACACACCACTACACTACACTATACTAATACACCACTACACTAACACACCACTACACTAACACACCACACCACAACACTACACTAATACACCACTACACTAACACACCACACCACTACACTAACACACCACTATACTACACTAACACACCGCTATACTACACTAACACACCACACCACAACACTACACTAACACACCACTACACTAACACACCACTACACTACACTAATACACCACTACACTACACTAACACACCACTACACTACACTAATACACCACTACACTACACTAACACACCACTACACTAACACACCACACCACTACACTACACTAACACACTACTATGCTACACTAACACACCACACCACTACACTACACTAACAAACCACTACACTACACTAACACACCACTATACTACACTAACACACCACCACACTACACTAACACACCACTATACTAACACACCACTATACTAACACACCACTATACTACACACCACACCACTACACTACACTAACACAACACTACACTAACACACCACTACACTAACACACCACTACACTACACTAATACACTACACTAATACACCACTACACTAACACACCACTACACTAACACACCACACCACACCACCACACTAACACACCACTACACTACACTAATACACCACTACACTAACACACCACACCACTACACTAACACACCGCTATACTACACTAACACACCGCTATACTACACTAACACACCACTACACTACACTAACACACCACTACACTACACTAACACACCACACCACACCACAACACTACACTAATACACCGCTATACTACACTAACACACCACTATACTACACTAACACACCACCACACTACACTAACACACCACACCACACCACTACACTACACTAACACACCGCTATACTACACTAACACACCACTACACTACACTAACACACCACTACACTACACTAACACAGCACTACACTAATACACCACAATACTAACACACTACTATACTACACTAACACACCACTACACTACACTAATACACCACTATACTACACACCATACCACAACACTACACTACACTAACACACCACACCACACCACTATACTAACACACCACTATACTAACACACCACACCACTACACTACACTAATACACCACTACACTTCACTAACACACCACTACACTAACACACCACTAACACACCACTATACTAACACACCACTATACTAACACACCACACCACTACACTACACTAATACACCACTACACTACAATAACACACCACCACACTACACTAACACACCACTATACTACACTAACAAACCACTACACTACACTAACACACCACTATACAACACTAACAAACCACTACACTACACAAACACACCACTACACTACACTAACACACCACTATACTAACACACCACTACACTACACTAATACACCACTATACTACACTAACACACCACACCACACCACAACACTACACTACACTAACACACCACTATACTACACTAACACAGCACTACACTAATACACCACTACACTAACACACCACTACACTAACACACCACTATACTACACTAACACACCACCACACTACACTAACACACCACTACACTAACACACCACCACACTACCCTAACACACCACTATACTAACACACCACTATACTACACACCACACCACTACACTACACTAACACAACACTACACTAACACACCACTACACTACACTATACTAATACACCACTACACTAACACACCACTACACTAACACACCACACCACAACACTACACTAATACACCACTACACTAACACACCACACCACACCACACCACACCACTACACTAATACACCACTACACTAACACACCACACCACTACACTAATACACCACTACACTAACACACCTCACCACTACACTAACACACCACTATACTACACTAACACACCACTATACTACACTAACACACCACAACACTACACTAATACACCACTACACTAACACACCACAACACTACACTAACACACCACACCACTACACTAATACACCACTACACTAACACACCACACCACTACACTAATACACCACTACACTAACACACCTCACCACTACACTAACACACCACTATACTAAACTAACACACCACTACACTAATACACTAACACACCACTACACTAACACACCACTATACTACACTAACACACCTCACCACTACACTAACACACCACCACACTACACTAACACACCACTATACTACACTAACACACCACTACACTAACACACCACTACACTACACTAATACACCACTACACTAACACACCTCACCACTACACTAACACACCACTACACTACACTAACACACCACACCACTACACTAATACACCACTACACTAATACACCACTACACTAACACACCACTACACTAACACACCACTATACTAACACACCACTATACTACACTAACACACCACTACACTACACTTATACACCACTATACTACACACCATACCACAACACTACACTACACTAACACACCACACCACACCACTATACTAACACACCACTATACTAACACACCACACCACACCACTACACTACACTAATACACCACTACACTACACTAACACACCACTACACTAACACACCACACCACTACACTACACTAACACACTACTATGCTACACTAACACACCACACCACACCACTACACTACACTAACAAACCACTACACTACACTAACACACCACTATACTACACTAACACACCACCACACTACACTAACACACCACTATACTAACACACCACTATACTAACACACCACTATACTACACACCACACCACTACACTACACTAACACAACACTACACTAACACACCACTACACTAACACACCACTACACTACACTAATACACCACTATACTACACACCACTACACTAACACACCACTATACTACACTAACACACCACTATACTAACACACCACACCACAACACTACACTAATAGACCACTACACTAACACACCACTACACTACACTAATACACCACTATACTACACTAACACACCACACCACTACACTAACACACCACTATACTACACTAACACACCACACCACACCACACCACTACACTAACACACCGCTACACTACACTAACACACCACACCACTACACTAACACACCACTATACTACACTAATACACCACTACACTACACTAACACACCACTACACTACACTAACACACCACTATACTACACTAACACACCACTATACTACACTAACACACCACTACACTAATACACCACTACACTAACACACCACTACACTAACACACCACTATACTAACACACCACTATACTACACTAACACACCACTACACTACACTAATACACCACTATACTACACTAACACACCACTATACTACACACCATACCACAACACTACACTACACTAACACACCACACCACACCACTATACTAACACACCACTATACTAACACACCACACCACTACACTACACTAATACACCACTACACTACACTAACACACCACTACACTACACTAACACACTACTATGCTACACTAACACACCACACCACACCACTACACTAACAAACCACTACACTACACTAACACACCACTATACAACACTAACACACCACCACACTACACTAACACACCACTATACTAACACACCACTACACTACACTAATACACCACTATACTACACTAACACACCACACCACACCACAACACTACACTACACTAACACACCACTATACTACACTAACACAGCACTACACTAATACACCACACCACTACACTAACACACCACTACACTAACACACCACTATACTAACACACCGCTATACTACACTAACACACCACTACACTACACTAACACACCACTGCACTAACAAACCACTATACTACACTAACACACCACCACACTACACTAACACACCACTATACTACACTAACACACCACTATACTACACTAACACACCACTATACTACACACCACACCACTACACTACACTAACACACCACTACACTAACACACCACTACACTACACTAATACACTACACTAATACACCACTACACTAACACACCACTACACTAACACACCACACCACTATACTAACACACCGCTATACTACACTAACACACCACTACACTACACTAATACACCACTACACTAATACACCACTACACTAACACACCACTGCACTAACACACCACTATACTACACTAACACACCACCACACTACACTAACACACCACTATACTAACACACCACTATACTACACACCACACCACAACACTGCACTAATACACCACTACACTAACACACCACACTACTACACTAACACACCACTATACTACACTAACACACCGCTATACTACACTAACACACCACTACACTACACTAAAACACCACTACACTAACACACCACACCACTACACTACACTAATACACCACTACACTACACTAACACACCACTACACTAACACACCACTATACTAATACGCCACTACACTAATACACCACTACACTAACACACCACACCACTACACTACACTAATACACCACTACACTACACTAACACACCACACCACACCACACCACAACACTACACTACACTAACACACCACTATACTACACTAACACACCACTATACTAACACACCACACCACACCACTACACTACACTAATACACCACTACACTACACTAACACACCACTACACTAACACACCACACCACTACACTACACTAACACACTACTATGCTACACTAACACACCACACCACACCACTACACTACACTAACAAACCACTACACTACACTAACACACCACTATACTACACTAACACACCACTATACTACACTAACACACCACCACACTACACTAACACACCACTATACTAACACACCACTATACTAACACACCACTATACTACACACCACACCACTACACTACACTAACACAACACTACACTAACACACCACTACACTAACACACCACTACACTACACTAATACACCACTATACTACACACCACTACACTAACACACCACTATACTACACTAACACACCACTATACTAACACACCACACCACAACACTACACTAATAGACCACTACACTAACACACCACTACACTACACTAATACACCACTATACTACACTAACACACCACACCACTACACTAACACACCACTATACTACACTAACACACCACACCACACCACACCACTACACTAACACACCGCTACACTACACTAACACACCACACCACTACACTAACACACCACTATACTACACTAATACACCACTACACTACACTAACACACCACTTCACTACACTAACACACCACTATACTACACTAACACACCACTATACTACACTAACACACCACTACACTAATACACCACTACACTAATACACCACTACACTAACACACCACTATACTAACACACCACTATACTACACTAACACACCACTACACTACACTAATACACCACTATACTACACTAACACACCACTATACTACACACCATACCACAACACTACACTACACTAACACACCACACCACACCACTATACTAACACACCACTATACTAACACACCACACCACTACACTACACTAATACACCACTACACTACAC
The DNA here is from genome assembly GCF_029448725.1 of Salvelinus fontinalis. NCBI lineage: Eukaryota > Metazoa > Chordata > Actinopteri > Salmoniformes > Salmonidae > Salvelinus > Salvelinus fontinalis. Next base: position 4,284,001 of record NC_074695.1, on the reverse strand, counting down.
TAACACACCACTACACTAACACACCACTACACTACACTAACACACTACTATGCTACACTAACACACCACACCACACCACTACACTAACAAACCACTACACTACACTAACACACCACTATACAACACTAACACACCACCACACTACACTAACACACCACTATACTAACACACCACTACACTACACTAATACACCACTATACTACACTAACACACCACACCACACCACAACACTACACTACACTAACACACCACTATACTACACTAACACAGCACTACACTAATACACCACACCACTACACTAACACACCACTACACTAACACACCACTATACTAACACACCGCTATACTACACTAACACACCACTACACTACACTAACACACCACTGCACTAACAAACCAGTATACTACACTAACACACCACCACACTACACTAACACACCACTATACTACACTAACACACCACTATACTACACTAACACACCACTATACTACACACCACACCACTACACTACACTAACACACCACTACACTAACACACCACTACACTACACTAATACACTACACTAATACACCACTACACTAACACACCACTACACTAACACACCACACCACTATACTAACACACCGCTATACTACACTAACACACCACTACACTACACTAATACACCACTACACTAATACACCACTACACTAACACACCACTGCACTAACACACCACTATACTACACTAACACACCACCACACTACACTAACACACCACTATACTAACACACCACTATACTACACACCACACCACAACACTACACTAATACACCACTACACTAACACACCACACTACTACACTAACACACCACTATACTACACTAACACACCGCTATACTACACTAACACACCACTACACTACACTAAAACACCACTACACTAACACACCACACCACTACACTACACTAATACACCACTACACTACACTAACACACCACTACACTAACACACCACTATACTAATACGCCACTACACTAATACACCACACCACTACACTACACTAATACACCACTACACTACACTAACACACCACACCACACCACACCACAACACTACACTACACTAACACACCACTATACTACACTAACACACCACTACACTAACACACCACTACACTACACTACACTAACACACCACTACACTAACACACCACTACACTACACTAACACACCACTACACTAACACACCACTACACTACACTAACACACCACTACACTAACACACCACTATACTACACTAACACACCACCACACTACACTAACACACCACTACACTAACACACCACTACACTACACTAACACACCACTATACTAACACACCACTATACTAACACACCACACCACACCACTACACTACACTAATACACCACTACACTACACTAACACACCACTACACTAACACACCACACCACTACACTACACTAACACACTACTATGCTACACTAACACACCACACCACACAACTACACTACACTAACAAACCACTACACTACACTAACACACCACTATACTACACTAACACACCACCACACTACACTAACACACCACTATACTAACACACCACTATACTAACACACCACTATACTACACACCACACCACTACACTACACTAACACAACACTACACTAACACACCACTACACTAACACACCACTACACTACACTAATACACCACTATACTACACACCACTACACTAACACACCACTATACTACACTAACACACCACTATACTAACACACCACACCACAACACTACACTAATAGACCACTACACTAACACACCACTACACTACACTAATACACCACTATACTACACTAACACACCACACCACTACACTAACACACCACTATACTACACTAACACACCACACCACAACACACCACTACACTAACACACCGCTACACTACACTAACACACCACACCACACCACACCACTATACTACACTAACACACCACTACACTACACTAACACACCACTATACTACACTAATACACCACTACACTACACTAACACACCACTACACTACACTAACACACCACTATACTACACTAACACACCACTATACTACACTAACACACCACTACACTAATACACCACTACACTAACACACCACTACACTAACACACCACTATACTACACTAACACACCACTACACTACACTAATACACCACTATACTACACTAACACACCACTATACTACACACCATACCACAACACTACACTACACTAACACACCACACCACACCACTATACTAACACACCACTATACTAACACACCACACCACTACACTACACTAATACACCACTACACTACACTAACACACCACTACACTAACACACCACTACACTACACTAACACACTACTATGCTACACTAACACACCACACCACACCACTACACTAACAAACCACTACACTACACTAACACACCACTATACAACACTAACACACCACCACACTACACTAACACACCACTATACTAACACACCACTACACTACACTAATACACCACTATACTACACTAACACACCACACCACACCACAACACTACACTACACTAACACACCACTATACTACACTAACACAGCACTACACTAATACACCACACCACTACACTAACACACCACTACACTAACACACCACTATACTAACACACCGCTATACTACACTAACACACCACTACACTACACTAACACACCACTGCACTAACAAACCACTATACTACACTAACACACCACCACACTACACTAACACACCACTATACTACACTAACACACCACTATACTACACTAACACACCACTATACTACACACCACACCACTACACTACACTAACACACCACTACACTAACACACCACTACACTACACTAATACACTACACTAATACACCACTACACTAACACACCACTACACTAACACACCACACCACTATACTAACACACCGCTATACTACACTAACACACCACTACACTACACTAATACACCACTACACTAATACACCACTACACTAACACACCACTGCACTAACACACCACTATACTACACTAACACACCACCACACTACACTAACACACCACTATACTAACACACCACTATACTACACACCACACCACAACACTACACTAATACACCACTACACTAACACACCACACTACTACACTAACACACCACTATACTACACTAACACACCGCTATACTACACTAACACACCACTACACTACACTAAAACACCACTACACTAACACACCACACCACTACACTACACTAATACACCACTACACTACACTAACACACCACTACACTAACACACCACTATACTAATACGCCACTACACTAATACACCACTACACTAACACACCACACCACTACACTACACTAATACACCACTACACTACACTAACACACCACACCACACCACACCACAACACTACACTACACTAACACACCACTATACTACACTAACACACCACTACACTAACACACCACTACACTACACTACACTAACACACCACTACACTAACACACCACTACACTACACTAACACACCACTACACTAACACACCACTACACTACACTAACACACCACTACACTAACACACCACTATACTACACTAACACACCACCACACTACACTAACACACCACTATACTAACACACCACTATACTACACACCACACCACTACACTACACTAACACACCACTACACTAACACACCACTACACTACACTAATACACCACTACACTACACTAACACACCACTACACTACACTAACACACCGCTATACTACACTAACACACCACTACACTACACTAACACACCACTACACTACAATAACACACCACTATACTACACTAACACACCACTACACTACACTAACACACCGCTATACTACACTAACACACCACTACACTACACTAATACACCACTATACTACACTAACACACCACTAAACTAACACACCACTATACTACACTAACACACCACTATACTACACTAACACACCACTACACTACACTAACACACCACTATACTAACACACCCCTATACTACACTAACACACCACTACACTACACTAACACACCACTACACTAACACACCACACCACACCACTACACTACACTAACACACCACTATACTAACACACCCCTATACTACACTAACACACCACTACACTACACTAACACACCACACCACTATACTACACTAACACACCACTATACTACACTAACACACCACTATACTACACTAACACACCACTATACTACACTAACACACCACCACACTACACTAACACACCCCTACACTAACACACCACACCACTACACTACACTAACACACCACTATACTACACTAACACACCACTATACTACACTAACACACCACTATACTACACTAACACACCACCACACTACACTAACACACCACTATACTACACTAACACACCACCACACTACACTAACACACCACTATACTACACTAACACACCACTACACTAACACACAACTACACTAACACACCACCACACTACACTAACACACCACTATACTACACTAACACACCACTATACTACACTAACACACCACCACACTACACTAATACACCACTACACTAACACACCACAACACTACACTAACACACCACACCACTACACTAATACACCACTACACTAACACACCACTATACTACACTAACACACCACTATACTACACTAACACACCACTACACTACACTAACACACCACTATACTACACTAACAAACCACTACACTACACTAACACACCACTACACTACACTAACACACCACTATACTACACTAACACACCACTACACTACACTAACACACCACCATACTATACTAGCACATCACTATACTAACACACCACTACACTAACACACCACTACACTACACTAACACACCACTACACTAATACACCACTACACTAACACACCACTACACTATACTAACACACCACACCACTATACTAACACACCACTATACTACACTGACACACCACACCACACCACTACACTACACTAACACACCACACCACTATACTAACACACCACTATACTACACTAACATACCACTATACTACACTAACACACCACTATACTACACTAACACACCACTATACTACACTGACACACCACACCACACCACTACACTACACTAACACACCACTACACTAACACACCACTACACTATACTAACACACCACACCACTATACTAACACACCACTATACTACACTAACACACCACACCACTACACTACACCAACACACCACTATACTACACTAACACACCACTATGCTACACTAACACACCACTATACTACACTAACACACCACACCACTACACTACACTAACACGCCACTACACTACACTAACACACCACTATACTACACACCACACCACTACACTACACTAACACGCCACTACACTACACTAACACACCACACCACTACACTACACTAACACACCACTACACTATACTAACACACCACTATACTACACTAACACACCACACCACTATACTACACTAACACACCACACCACTATACTACACTAACACACCACTATACTACACTAACACACCACACCACTATACTACACTAACACACCACTATACTACACTAACACACCACACCACTATACTACACTAACACACCAGTACACTAACACACCACACCACCACACTAACGGACCAGTATACTAAGTATAGAAGGACAGCATCCCGGAGTGGCCTCTTCACTGTTGAAGTTGAGACTGGTAGGGGTGCTATTAAATTAAGCTGCCAGTTGAGGACTTGTGAAGCGTCTGTTTCTCAAACTAGACACTGTAATGTACTTGTCCTCTTGCTCAGTTGTTCACCGGGGCCTCCCACTCCTCTTTCTATTCTGGTTAGAGCCAGTTTGTGTTGTTCTGGGTTTCTTTCCAAAACACTTGAGTGTGCTGGTACTGACCAACTCTCTCACTTTCTCTATCAGAAGACAGATACAGAGCTGGAGACAGAGACGAGGAAGACAGATACAGAGCTGGAGACAGAGACGAGGAAGACAGATACAGAGCTGGAGACAGAGACGAGGAAGACAGATACAGAGCTGGAGACAAAGACGAGGAAGACAGATACAGAGCTGGAGACAGAGACGAGGAAGACAGATACAGAGCTGGAGACAGAGACGAGGAAGACAGATACAGAGCTGGAGACAGAGACGAGGAAGACAGATACAGAGCTGGAGACAGAGACGAGGAAGACAGATACAGAGCTGGAGACAGAGACGAGGAAGACAGACACAGAGCTGGAGACAGAGACGAGGAAGACAGATACAGAGCTGGAGACAGAGACGAGGAAGACAGATACAGAGCTGGAGACAGAGACGAGGAAGACAGATACAGAGCTGGAGACAGAGACGAGGAAGACAGATACAGAGCTGGAGACAGAGACGAGGAAGACAGGTACAGAGCTGGAGACAGAGACGAGGAAGACAGATACAGAGCTGGAGACAGAGACGAGGAAGACAGATACAGAGCTGGAGACAGAGACGAGGAAGACAGACACAAATACCGAGAGAAGGGAGGGGACATTCAACTTGATGGATAGATGGTGACAAATTATGCAAAACAGAACATCTCAGCTGACAAGTTGAGAGAACGTATTCCATTTCAACTATAAACGGACAATAAAGATTTGATATTTATGTTTGACCTAGATAGACTTCCGTCCTGTCAAGGAGTGTACTGTTCATCAAGCTGCCTCACGCTACAGAAACAGGCGATAGACTCCTGTCCTATGGACTGTTCTGGTTTGGACAAGGCTTAGGTAGAGCAGACCCTGAGAATCAGAGTAATGCACTGCTTTATATCACAACGGAAGTCCTGATGTCAAACACACTTTCTCCTTCACTTCTCTGTCTATTTTTCTCTCTCTCTTTTTCCTCCTTTGTCGAAGTGTCTGACGCTGCCGTCTGATTCGCTATCCTATCTCGTGAACTATTCACTGGTGTGCTCCCCCTCGTAGATTCCAATAGATATGGAGTAAACAAGTGCACACTTCTGAGTGAACGGTAGAGAATAGGGAACACGACACAGATTGTCCTGGCACCATTGTAACAGATTGTAATCAAGCCCTGGTCTCCTGCATGGGAACAGAGGAGGAACACCTGGTGAGGTAGTCTCAGGTTGGACACACACACACACACACACACACACACACACACACACACACACACACACACACACACACACACACACACACACACACACACACACACACACACACACACACACACACACACACGCACACGCACACGCACACGCATGATGTCACGTCCTGTAATACTTAGTTTGGAGTGAGACACATGATGTCACGTCCTGTAATACTTAGTTTGGAGTGAGACACATGATGTCACGTCCTGTAATACTTAGTTTGAAGTGAGACACATGATGTCACGTCCTGTAATACTTAGTTTGGAGTGAGACACATGATGTCACGTCTTGTAATACTTAGTTTGAAGTGAGACACATGATGTCACGTCCTGTAATACTTAGTTTGAAGTGAGACACATGATGTCACGTCCTGTAATAGTTAGTTTGAAGTGAGAAACATGATGTCAAGTCCTGTAATACTTAGTTTGAAGTGAGACACCTTTGGTCAGCCATAACACAGACGGAAAGGCCTTAAATCATATGTCGATATGTACAGTGGGGAGAACAAGTTTTGGATACACTGCCGATTTTACAGGTTTTCCTACTTACAAAGCATGTAGAGGTCTGTAATTATTATCATAGGTACACTTCAACTGTGAGAGACGGAATCTAGTAGAAAAATCCAGAAAATCACATGATATAATTTTTAAGTAATTATTTGCATTTTAATTTGCATTTTATTGCATGACACATAGATAGGGCTGGTATAGAACACAGGGCTGGTATAGAACACAGGGCTGGTATAGAACACAGGGCTGGTATAGAACACAGACACAGGGCTGGTATAGAACACATACACAGGGCTGGTATAGAACACAGGGCTGGTATAGTACACAGGGCTGGTATAGAACACAGGGCTGGTATAGAACACAGGGCTGGTATAGAACACAGACACAGGGCTGGTATAGAACACAGGGCTGGTATAGAACACAGACACAGGGCTGGTATAGAACACAGGGCTGGTATAGAACACAGACACAGGGCTGGTATAGAGCACAGGGCTGGTATAGAACACAGGGCTGGTATAGAACACAGGGCTGGTATAGAACACAGGGCTGGTATAGAACACAGGGCTGGTATAGAACACAGGGCTGGTATAGAACACAGGGCTGGTATAGAACACAGGGCTGGTATAGAACACAGGGCTGGTATAGAACAGATGATGTCTCTAGTGTAACCTGATGTAACCTGATGTCTCTAGAATAACCTGGTGTCTCTAGTGTAACCTGATGTAACCTGATGTCTCTAGAATAACCTGATGTAACCTGATGTCTCTAGAATAACCTGATGTAACCTGATGTCTCTAGAGTAACCTGATATCTCTAGTGTAACCTGATGTATCTAGTGTAACCTGATGTAACCTGATGTAACCTGATGTCTCTAGAATAACCTGATGTCTCTAGTGTAACCTGATGTCTCTAGTGTAACCTGATGTAACCTGATGTCTCTAGTGTAACCTGATGTCTCTAGTGTAACCTGATGTAACCTGATGTCTGTAGTGTAACCTGATGTAACCTGATGTCTCTAGAATAACCTGATGTAACCTGATGTCTCTAGTGTAACCTGATGTCTCTAGAATAACCTGATTTAACCTTATGTCTCTAGAGTAACCTGATGTCTCTAGAATAACCTGATGTAACCTGATGTCTCTAGTGTAACCTGATGTAACCTGATGTCTCTAGTGTAACCTGATGTAACCTGATGTCTCTAGAATAACCTGATGTAACCTGACGTCTCTAGAGTAACCTGATGTCTCTAGAATAACCTGATGTAACCTGATGTCTCTAGAGTAACCTAATGTCTCTAGAATAACCTGATGTAACCTGATGTCTCTAGTGTAACCTGATGTAACCTGATATCTCTAGTGTAACCTGATGTCTCTAGAGTAACCTGATGTCTCTAGTGTAACCTGATGTAACCTGATGTCTCTAGTGTAACCTGATGTAACCTGATGCCTCTAGAATAACCTGATGTCTCTGATGTAACCTGATGTAACCTGATGTCTCTAGTGTAACCTGATGTCTCTAGTGTAACCTGATGTAACCTGATGTCTCTAGTGTAACCTGATGTAACCTGATGTCTCTAGAATAAACTGATGTAACCTGATGTCTCTAGTGTAACCTGATGTCTCTAGAATAACCTGATGTAACCTGATGTCTCTAGTGTAACCTGATGTAACCTGATGTCTCTAGAAAAACCTGATGTAACCTGATGTCTCTAAAATAACCTAATGTCTCTAAAATAACCTGATGTAACCTGATGTCTCTAGTGTAACCTGATGTAACCTGATGTCTCTAGTGTAACCCGATGTCTCTAGAATAACCTGATGTCTCTAGAATAACCTGATGTAACCTGATGTCTCTAGAATAACCTGATGTAACCTGATGTCTCTAGAGTAACCTGATGTCTCTGGAATAACCTGATGTAACCTGATGTCTCTAGAAAAACCTGATGTAACCTGATGTCTATAGAGTAACCTAATGTCTCTAAAATAACCTGATGTAACCTGATGTCTCTAGTGTAACCTGATGTCTCTAGTGTAACCCGATGTAACCTGATGTCTCTAGAGTAACCTAATGTCTCTAGAATAACCTGATGTAACCTGATGTCTCTAGTGTAACCTGATGTAACCTGATGTCTCTAGAGTAACCTGATGTCTCTAGTGTAACCCGATGTAACCTGATGTCTCTAGTGTAATCTGATGTCTCTAGTGTAACCCGATGTCTCTAGAATAACCTGATGTCTCTAGAGTAACCTGATGTCTCTATTGTAACCTGATGTCTCTAGTGTAACCTGATGTAACCTGATGACTCTAGTGTAACCTGATGTAACCTGATGTCTCTAGAATAACCTGATGTAACCTGATGTCTCTAGAATAACCTGATGTAACCTGATATCTCTAGTGTAACCTGATGTCTCTAGTGTAACCTGATGTAACCTGATGTAACCTGATGTCTCTAGAATAACCTGATGTCTCTAGTGTAACCTGATGTAACCTGATGTCTCTAGTGTAACCTGATGTAACCTGATGTCTCTAGTGTAACCTGATGTCTCTAGTGTAACCTGATGTAACCTGATGTCTGTAGTGTAACCTGATGTAACCTGATGTCTCTAGAATAACCTGATGTAACCTGATGTCTCTAGTGTAACCTGATGTCTCTAGAATAACCTGATGTAACCTGATGTCTCTAGAGTAACCTAATGTCTCTAGAATAACCTGATGTAACCTGATGTCTCTAGAGTAACCTAATGTCTCTAGAATAACCTGATTTAACCTTATGTCTCTAGAGTAACCTGATGTCTCTAGAATAACCTGATGTAACCTGATGTCTCTAGAATAACCTGATGTAACCTGACGTCTCTAGAGTAACCTGATGTCTCTAGAATAACCTGATGTAACCTGATGTCTCTAGAGTAACCTAATGTCTCTAGAATAACCTGATGTAACCTGATGTCTCTAGTGTAACCTGATGTAACCTGATATCTCTAGTGTAACCTGATGTCTCTAGAGTAATCTGATGTCTCTAGTGTAACCTGATGTAACCTGATGTCTCTAGTGTAACCTGATGTAACCTGATGCCTCTAGAATAACCTGATGTCTCTGGTGTAACCTGATGTAACCTGATGTAACCTGATGTCTCTAGTGTAACCTGATGTCTCTAGTGTAACCTGATGTAACCTGATGTCTCTAGTGTAACCTGATGTAACCTGATGTCTCTAGAATAACCTGATGTAACCTGATGTCTCTAGTGTAACCTGATGTCTCTAGAGTAACCTGATGTCTCTAGAAAAACCTGATGTAACCTGATGTCTCTAAAATAACCTAATGTCTCTAAAATAACCTGATGTAACCTGATGTCTCTAAAATAACCTGATGTAACCTGATGTCTCTAGTGCAACCTGATGTCTCTAGTGTAACCCGATGTAACCTGATGTCTCTAGAGTAACCTAATGTCTCTAGAATAACCTGATGTAACCTGATGTCTCTAGTGTAACCTGATGTAACCTGATGTCTCTAGTGTAACCCGATGTAACCTGATGTCTCTAGTGTAACCTGATGTCTCTAGTGTAACCCGATGTCTCTAGAATAACCTGATGTCTCTAGAGTAACCTGATGTCTCTATTGTAACCTGATGTCTCTAGTGTAACCTGATGTAACCTGATGACTCTAGTGTAACCTGATGTAACCTGATGTCTCTAGAATAACCTGATGTAACCTGATGTCTCTAGAATAACCTGATGTAACCTGATATCTCTAGTGTAACCTGATGTCTCTAGTGTAACCTGATGTAACCTGATGTAACCTGATGTCTCTAGAATAACCTGATGTCTCTAGTGTAACCTGATGTAACCTGATGTCTCTAGTGTAACCTGATGTAACCTGATGTCTCTAGTGTAACCTGATGTCTCTAGTGTAACCTGATGTAACCTGATGTCTGTAGTGTAACCTGATGTAACCTGATGTCTCTAGAATAACCTGATGTAACCTGATGTCTCTAGTGTAACCTGATGTCTCTAGAATAACCTGATGTAACCTGATGTCTCTAGAGTAACCTAATGTCTCTAGAATAACCTGATGTAACCTGATGTTTCTAGAGTAACCTAATGTCTCTAGAATAACCTGATGTAACCTTATGTCTCTAGAGTAACCTGATGTCTCTAGAATAACCTGATGTAACCTGATGTCTCTAGAATAACCTGATGTAACCTGACGTCTCTAGAGTAACCTAATGTCTCTAGAATAACCTGATGTAACCTGATGTCTCTAGTGTAACCTGATGTAACCTGATATCTCTAGTGTAACCTGATGTCTCTAGAGTAATCTGATGTCTCTAGTGTAACCTGATGTAACCTGATGTCTCTAGTGTAACCTGATGTAACCTGATGCCTCTAGAATAACCTGATGTCTCTGGTGTAACCTGATGTAACCTGATGTCTCTAGTGTAACCTGATGTCTCTAGTGTAACCTGATGTAACCTGATGTCTCTAGTGTAACCTGATGTAACCTGATGTCTCTAGAATAACCTGATGTAACCTGATGTCTCTAGTGTAACCTGATGTCTCTAGAATAACCTGATGTAACCTGATGTCTCTAGTGTAACCTGATGTAACCTGATGTAACTCTAGAATAACCTGATGTAACCTGATGTCTCTAGTGTAACCCGATGTCTCTAGAGTAACCTGATGTCTCTAGAAAAACCTGATGTAACCTGATGTCTCTAAAATAACCTGATGTAAGCTAATGTCTCTAAAATAACCTGATGTAACCTAATGTCTCTAGAAAAACCGGATGTAACCTTGATGTCTCTAGTGTAACCCGATGTCTCTAGAATAACCTGATGTCTCTAGAATAACCTGATGTAACCTGATGTCTCTAGAATAACCTGATGTAACCTGATGTCTCTAGAGTAACCTGATGTAACCTGATGTCTCTAGTGTAACCTGATGTAACCTGATGTCTCTAGTGTAACCCGATGTCTCTAGAATAACCTGATGTCTCTAGAATAACCTGATGTAACCTGATGTCTCTAGAAAAACCTGATGTAACCTGATGTCTATAGAGTAACCTAATGTCTCTAAAATAACCTGATGTAACCTGATGTCTCTAGTGTAACCTGATGTAACCTGATGTCTCTAGAGTAACCTGATGTAACCTGATGTCTCTAGTGTAACCCGATGTCTCTAGAATAACCTGATGTCTCTAGAATAACCTGATGTAACCTGATGTCTCTAGAAAAACCTGATGTAACCTGATTTCTATAGAGTAACCTAATGTCTCTAAAATAACCTGATGTAACCTGATGTCTCTAGAGTAACCTGATGTCTCTAGTGTAACCCGATGTAACCTGATGTCTCTAGAGTAACCTAATGTCTCTAGAATAACCTGATGTAACCTGATGTCTCTAGTGTAACCTGATGTAACCTGATGTCTCTAGAGTAACCTGGTGTCTCTAGTGTAACCCGATTTAACCTGATGTCTCTAGTGTAACCTGATGTCTCTAGTGTAACCCGATGTCTCTAGAATAACCTGATGTCTCTAGTGTAACCTGATGAAACCTGATGTCTCTAGTGTAACCTGATGTAACCTGATGTCTCTAGTGTAACCTGATGTCTCTAGTGTAACCTGATGTAACCTGATGTCTGTAGTGTAACCTGATGTAACCTGATGTCTCTAGAATAACCTGATGTAACCTGATGTCTCTAGTGTAACCTGATGTCTCTAGAATAACCTGATGTAACCTGATGTCTCTAGAGTAACCTAATGTCTCTAGAATAACCTGATGTAACCTGATGTCTCTAGAGTAACCTAATGTCTCTAGAATAACCTGATTTAACCTTATGTCTCTAGAGTAACCTGATGTCTCTAGAATAACCTGATGTAACCTGATGTCTCTAGAATAACCTGATGTAATCTGATGTCTCTAGAGTAACCTAATGTCTCTAGAATAACCTGATGTAACCTGATGTCTCTAGTGTAACCTGATGTAACCTGATATCTCTAGTGTAACCTGATGTCTCTAGAGTAACCTGATGTCTCTAGTGTAACCTGATGTATCCTGATGTGTCTAGCATAACCTGATGTCTCTAGTGTAACCTGATGTAACCTGATGCCTCTAGAATAACCTGATGTCTCTGGTGTAACCTGATGTAACCTGATGTCTCTAGTGTAACCTGATGTCTCTAGTGTAACCTGATGTAACCTGATGTCTCTAGTGTAACCTGATGTAACCTGATGTCTCTAGAGTAACCTGATGTAACCTGATGTCTCTAGAATAACCTGATGTAACCTGATGTCTCTAGTGTAACCTGATGTCTCTAGAATAACCTGATGTAACCTGATGTCTCTAGTGTAACCTGATGTAACCTGATGTCTCTAGAATAACCTGATGTAACCTGATGTCTCTAGAATAACCTGATGTAACCTGATATCTCTAGTGTAACCTGATGTCTCTAGTGTAACCTGATGTAACCTGATGTAACCTGATGTCTCTAGAATAACCTGATGTCTCTAGTGTAACCTGATGTAACCTGATGTCTCTAGTGTAACCTGATGTAACCTGATGTCTCTAGTGTAACCTGATGTCTCTAGTGTAACCTGATGTAACCTGATGTCTGTAGTGTAACCTGATGTAACCTGATGTCTCTAGAATAACCTGATGTAACCTGATGTCTCTAGTGTAACCTGATGTCTCTAGAATAACCTGATGTAACCTGATGTCTCTAGAGTAACCTAATGTCTCTAGAATAACCTGATGTAACCTGATGTCTCTAGAGTAACCTAATGTCTCTAGAATAACCTGATTTAACCTTATGTCTCTAGAGTAACCTGATGTCTCTAGAATAACCTGATGTAACCTGATGTCTCTAGAATAACCTGATGTAACCTGACGTCTCTAGAGTAACCTGATGTCTTTAGAATAACCTGATGTAATCTGATGTCTCTAGAGTAACCTAATGTCTCTAGAATAACCTGATGTAACCTGATGTCTCTAGTGTAACCTGATGTAACCTGATATCTCTAGTGTAACCTGATGTCTCTAGAATAACCTGATGTAACCTGATGTCTCTAGTGTAACCTGATGTAACCTGATGTAACTCTAGAATAACCTGATGTAACCTGATGTCTCTAGTGTAACCCGATGTCTCTAGAGTAACCTGATGTCTCTAGAAAAACCTGATGTAACCTGATGTCTCTAAAATAACCTAATGTCTCTAAAATAACCTGATGTAACCTGATGTCTCTAAAATAACCTGATGTAAGCTAATGTCTCTAAAATAACCTGATGTAACCTGATGTCTCTAGAAAAACCGGATGTAACCTTGATGTCTCTAGTGTAACCCGATGTCTCTAGAATAACCTGATGTCTCTAGAATAACCTGATGTAACCTGATGTCTCTAGAATAACCTGATGTAACCTGATGTCTCTAGAGTAACCTGATGTCTCTAGAATAACCTGATGTAACCTGATGTCTCTAGAAAAACCTCATGTCTCTAGAAAAACCTGATGTAACCTGATGTCTATAGAGTAACCTAATGTCTCTAAAATAACCTGATGTAACCTGATGTCTCTAGAGTAACCTGATGTCTCTAGTGTAACCCGATGTAACCAGATGTCTCTAGAGTAACCTAATGTCTCTAGAATAACCTGATGTAACCTGATGTCTCTAGTGTAACCTGATGTAACCTGATGTCTCTAGAGTAACCTGATGTCTCTAGTGTAACCCGATGTAACCTGATGTCTCTAGTGTAACCCGATGTCTCTAGTGTAACCCGATGTCTCTAGAATAACCTGATGTCTCTAGAGTAACCTGATGTCTCTATTGTAACCTGATGTCTCTAGTGTAACCTGATGTAACCTGATGTCTCTAGTGTAACCTGATGTAACCTGATGTCTCTAGAATAACCTGATGTAACCTGATGTCTCTAGAATAACCTGATGTAACCTGATATCTCTATTGTAACCTGATGTCTCTAGTGTAACCTGATGTAACCTGATGTAACCTGATGTCTCTAGAATAACCTGATGTCTCTAGTGTTACCTGATGTAACCTGATGTCTCTAGTGTAACCTGATGTCTCTAGTGTAACCTGATGTAACCTGATGTCTGTAGTGTAACCTGATGTAACCTGATGTCTCTAGAATAACCTGATGTAACCTGATGTCTCTAGAGTAACCTAATGTCTCTAGAATAACCTGATTTAACCTGATGTCTCTAGAGTAACCTGATGTCTCTAGAATAACCTGATGTAACCTGATGTCTCTAGAATAACCTGATGTAACCTGATATCTCTAGTGTAACCTGATGTCTCTAGTGTAACCTGATGTAACCTGATGTCTCTAGAATAACCTGATGTCTCTAGTGTAACCTGATGTAACCTGATGTCTCTAGTGTAACCTGATGTAACCTGATGTCTCTAGTGTAACCGGATGTCTCTAGTGTAACCTGATGTAACCTGATGTCTCTAGAATAACCTGATGTAACCTGATGTCTATAGTGTAACCTGATGTCTCTAGAATAACCTGATGTAACCTGATGTCTCTAGAGTAACCTAAAGTCTCTAGAATAACCTGATGTAACCTGATGTCTCTAGAGTAACCTAATGTGTCTAGAATAACCTGATGTAACCTGATGTCTCTAGTGTAACCTGATGTAACCTGATGTCTCTAGAGTAACCTGATGTCTCTAGTGTAACCCGATTTAACCTGATGTCTCTAGTGTAACCTGATGTCTCTAGTGTAACCCGATGTCTCTAGAATAACCTGATGTCTCTATTGTAACCTGATGTCTCTAGTGTAACCTGGTGTAACCTGATGTCTCTAGTGTAACCTGATGTAACCTGATGTCTCTAGAATAACCTGATGTAACCTGATGTCTCTAGAATAACCTGATGTAACCTGATATCTCTAGTGTAACCTGATGTCTCTAGTGTAACCTGATGTAACCTGATGTAACCTGATGTCTCTAGAATAACCTGATGTCTCTAGTGTAACCTGATGTAACCTGATGTCTCTAGTGTAACCTGATGTAACCTGATGTCTCTAGTGTAACCTGATGTCTCTAGTGTAACCTGATGTAACCTGATGTCTGTAGTGTAACCTGATGTAACCTGATGTCTCTAGAATAACCTGATGTAACCTGATGTCTCTAGTGTAACCTGATGTCTCTAGAATAACCTGATGTAACCTGATGTCTCTAGAGTAACCTAATGTCTCTAGAATAACCTGATGTAACCTGATGTCTCTAGAGTAACCTAATGTCTCTAGAATAACCTGATTTAACCTAATGTCTCTAGAGTAACCTGATGTCTCTAGAATAACCTGATGTAACCTGATGTCTCTAGAATAACCTGATGTAACCTGACGTCTCTAGAGTAACCTGATGTCTCTAGAATAACCTGATGTAATCTGATGTCTCTAGAGTAACCTAATGTCTCTAGAATAACCTGATGTAACCTGATGTCTCTAGTGTAACCTGATGTAACCTGATATCTCTAGTGTAACCTGATGTCTCTAGAGTAACCTGATGTCTCTAGTGTAACCTGATGTATCCTGATGTGTCTAGCATAACCTGATGTCTCTAGTGTAACCTGATGTAACCTGATGCCTCTAGAATAACCTGATATCTCTGGTGTAACCTGATGTAACCTGATGTCTCTAGTGTAACCTGATGTCTCTAGTGTAACCTGATGTAACCTGATGTCTCTAGTGTAACCTGATGTAACCTGATGTCTCTAGAGTAACCTGATGTAACCTGATGTCTCTAGAATAACCTGATGTAACCTGATGTCTCTAGTGTAACCTGATGTCTCTAGAATAACCTGATGTAACCTGATGTCTCTAGTGTAACCTGATGTAACCTGATGTCTCTAGAATAACCTGATGTAACCTGATGTCTCTAGTGTAACCCGATGTCTCTAGAGTAACCTGATGTCTCTAGAAAAACCTGATGTAACCTGATGTCTCTAAAATAACCTAATGTCTCTAAAATAACCTGATGTAACCTGATGTCTCTAAGATAACCTGATGTAAGCTAATGTCTCTAAAATAACCTGATGTAACCTAATGTCTCTAGAAAAACCTGATGTAACCTGATGTCTCTAGAAAAACCTGATGTCTCTAGAATAACCTGATGTAACCTGATGTCTCTAGAATAACCTGATGTCTCTAGAATAACCTGATGTAACCTGATGTCTCTAAAATAACCTGATGTAAGCTAATGTCTCTAAAATAACCTGATGTAACCTAATGTCTCTAAAATAACCTGATGTAACCTGATGTCTCTAGTGTAACCTGATGTAACCTGATGTCTCTAGTGTAACCCGATGTCTCTAGAA
The DNA here is from genome assembly GCF_029448725.1 of Salvelinus fontinalis. Classification (NCBI taxonomy): domain Eukaryota; kingdom Metazoa; phylum Chordata; class Actinopteri; order Salmoniformes; family Salmonidae; genus Salvelinus; species Salvelinus fontinalis. The sequence goes on along the minus strand of NC_074695.1, from coordinate 4,265,915 downwards.
TAACCTGATGTCTCTAGAATAACCTGATGTAACCTGATGTCTCTAGAAAAACCTGATGTAACCTGATGTCTATAGAGTAACCTAATGTCTCTAAAATAACCTGATGTAACCTGATGTCTCTAGTGTAACCTGATGTAACCTGATGTCTCTAGAGTAACCTGATGTAACCTGATGTCTCTAGTGTAACCCGATGTCTCTAGAATAACCTGATGTCTCTAGAATAACCTGATGTAACCTGATGTCTCTAGAATAACCTGATGTAACCTAATGTCTCTAGAGTAACCTGATTTCTCTAGAATAACCTGATGTAACCTGATGTCTCTAGAAAAACCTGATGTAACCTGATGTCTATAGAGTAACCTAATGTCTCTAAAATAACCTGATGTAACCTGATGTCTCTAGAGTAACCTGATGTCTCTAGTGTAACCCGATGTAACCTGATGTCTCTAGAGTAACCTAATGTCTCTAGAATAACCTGATGTAACCTGATGTCTCTAGTGTAACCTGATGTAACCTGATGTCTCTAGAGTAACCTGGTGTCTCTAGTGTAACCCGATTTAACCTGATGTCTCTAGTGTAACCTGATGTCTCTAGTGTAACCCGATGTCTCTAGAATAACCTGATGTCTCTAGTGTAACCTGATGAAACCTGATGTCTCTAGTGTAACCTGATGTAACCTGATGTCTCTAGTGTAACCTGATGTCTCTAGTGTAACCTGATGTAACCTGATGTCTGTAGTGTAACCTGATGTAACCTGATGTCTCTAGAATAACCTGATGTAACCTGATGTCTCTAGTGTAACCTGATGTCTCTAGAATAACCTGATGTAACCTGATGTCTCTAGAGTAACCTAATGTCTCTAGAATAACCTGATGTAACCTGATGTCTCTAGAGTAACCTAATGTCTCTAGAATAACCTGATTTAACCTTATGTCTCTAGAGTAACCTGATGTCTCTAGAATAACCTGATGTAACCTGATGTCTCTAGAATAACCTGATGTAATCTGATGTCTCTAGAGTAACCTAATGTCTCTAGAATAACCTGATGTAACCTGATGTCTCTAGTGTAACCTGATGTAACCTGATATCTCTAGTGTAACCTGATGTCTCTAGAGTAACCTGATGTCTCTAGTGTAACCTGATGTATCCTGATGTGTCTAGCATAACCTGATGTCTCTAGTGTAACCTGATGTAACCTGATGCCTCTAGAATAACCTGATGTCTCTGGTGTAACCTGATGTAACCTGATGTCTCTAGTGTAACCTGATGTCTCTAGTGTAACCTGATGTAACCTGATGTCTCTAGTGTAACCTGATGTAACCTGATGTCTCTAGAGTAACTTGATGTAACCTGATGTCTCTAGAATAACCTGATGTAACCTGATGTCTCTAGTGTAACCTGATGTCTCTAGAATAACCTGATGTAACCTGATGTCTCTAGTGTAACCTGATGTAACCTGATGTCTCTAGAATAACCTGATGTAACCTGATGTCTCTAGAATAACCTGATGTAACCTGATATCTCTAGTGTAACCTGATGTCTCTAGTGTAACCTGATGTAACCTGATGTAACCTGATGTCTCTAGAATAACCTGATGTCTCTAGTGTAACCTGATGTAACCTGATGTCTCTAGTGTAACCTGATGTAACCTGATGTCTCTAGTGTAACCTGATGTCTCTAGTGTAACCTGATGTAACCTGATGTCTGTAGTGTAACCTGATGTAACCTGATGTCTCTAGAATAACCTGATGTAACCTGATGTCTCTAGTGTAACCTGATGTCTCTAGAATAACCTGATGTAACCTGATGTCTCTAGAGTAACCTAATGTCTCTAGAATAACCTGATGTAACCTGATGTCTCTAGAGTAACCTAATGTCTCTAGAATAACCTGATTTAACCTTATGTCTCTAGAGTAACCTGATGTCTCTAGAATAACCTGATGTAACCTGATGTCTCTAGAATAACCTGATGTAACCTGACGTCTCTAGAGTAACCTGATGTCTCTAGAATAACCTGATGTAATCTGATGTCTCTAGAGTAACCTAATGTCTCTAGAATAACCTGATGTAACCTGATGTCTCTAGTGTAACCTGATGTAACCTGATATCTCTAGTGTAACCTGATGTCTCTAGAGTAACCTGATGTCTCTAGTGTAACCTGATGTATCCTGATGTGTCTAGCATAACCTGATGTCTCTAGTGTAACCTGATGTAACCTGATGCCTCTAGAATAACCTGATTTCTCTGGTGTAACCTGATGTAACCTGATGTCTCTAGTGTAACCTGATGTCTCTAGTGTAACCTGATGTAACCTGATGTCTCTAGTGTAACCTGATGTAACCTGATGTCTCTAGAGTAACCTGATGTAACCTGATGTCTCTAGAATAACCTGATGTAACCTGATGTCTCTAGTGTAACCTGATGTCTCTAGAATAACCTGATGTAACCTGATGTCTCTAGTGTAACCTGATGTAACCTGATGTCTCTAGAATAACCTGATGTAACCTGATGTCTCTAGTGTAACCCGATGTCTCTAGAGTAACCTGATGTCTCTAGAAAAACCTGATGTAACCTGATGTCTCTAAAATAACCTAATGTCTCTAAAATAACCTGATGTAACCTGATGTCTCTAAAATAACCTGATGTAAGCTAATGTCTATAAAATAAACTGATGTAACCTAATGTCTCTAGAAAAACCTGATGTAACCTGATGTCTCTAGAAAAACCTGATGTAACCTTGATGTCTCTAGTGTAACCTGATGTCTCTAGAATAACCTGATGTCTCTATAATAACCTGATGTAACCTGATGTCTCTAGAATAACCTGATGTCTCTAGAATAACCTGATGTAACCTGATGTCTCTAAAATAACCTGATGTAAGCTAATGTCTCTAAAATAACCTGATGTAACCTAATGTCTCTAAAATAACCTGATGTAACCTGATGTCTCTAGTGTAACCTGATGTAACCTGGTGTCTCTAGTGTAACCCGATGTCTCTAGAATAACCTGATGTCTCTAGAATAACCTGATGTAACCTGATGTCTCTAGAAAAACCTGATGTAACCTGATGTCTATAGAGTAACCTATAGTCTCTAAAATAACCTGATGTAACCTGATGTCTCTACTGTAACCTGATGTAACCTGATGTCTCTAGAGTAACCTGACTTCTCTAGTGTAACCCGATGTAACCTGATGTCTCTAGAATAACCTAATGTCTCTAGAATAACCTGATGTAACCTGATGTCTCTAGTGTAACCTGATGTAACCTGATGTCTCTAGAGTAACCTAATGTCTCTAGAATAACCTGATGTAACCTGATGTCTCTAGTGTAACCTGATGTAACCTGATGTCTCTAGAGTAACCTGATGTCTCTAGTGTAACCCGATGTAACCTGATGTCTCTAGAATAACCTGATGTCTATAGAGTAACCTGATGTCTCTATTGTAACCTGATGTCTCTAGTGTAACCTGATGTAACCTGATGTCTCCAGAATAACATGATGTCTCTAGTGTAACCTGATGTCTCTAGAGTAACCTGATGTAACCTGATGTCTCTAGAATAACCTGATGTCTCTAGTGTAACCTGATGTCTCTAGAATAACCTGATGTAACCTGATGTCTCTAGTGTAACCTGATGTAACCTGATGTCTCTAGTGTAACCTGATGTAACCTGATGTCTCTAGTGTAACCTGATGTCTCTAGTGTAACCTGATGTAACCTGATGTCTGTAGTGTAACCTGATGTAACCTGATGTCTCTAGAATAACTTGATGTAACCTGATGTCTCTAGTGTAACCTGATGTCTCTAGAATAACCTGATGTAACCTGATGTCTCTAGAATAACCTGATGTAACCTGATGTCTCTAGAGTAACCTAATGTCTCTAGAATAACCTGATTTAACCTTATGTCTCTAGAGTAACCTGATGTCTCTAGAATAACCTGATGTAACCTGATGTCTCTAGAATAACCTGATGTAACCTGACGTCTCTAGAGTAACCTGATGTCTCTAGAATAACCTGATGTAACCTGATGTCTCTAGAGTAACCTAATGTCTCTAGAATAACCTGATGTAACCTGATGTCTCTAGTGTAACCTGATGTAACCTGATATCTCTAGTGTAACCTGATGTCTCTATAGTAACCTGATGTCTCTAGTGTAACCTGATGTATCCTGATGTCTCTAGCATAACCTGATGTCTCTAGTGTAACCTGATGTAACCTGATGCCTCTAGAATAACCTGATGTCTATGGTGTAACCTGATGTAATCTGATGTCTCTAGTGTAACCTGATGTCTCTAGTGTAACCTGATGTAACCTGATGTCTCTAGTGTAACCTGATGTAACCTGATGTCTCTAGAGTAACCTGATGTAACCTGATGTCTCTAGTGTAACCTGATGTAACCTGATGTCTCTAGAATAACCTGATGTAACCTGATGTCTCTAGTGTAACCTGATGTAACCTGATGTCTCTAGAATAACCTGATGTAACCTGATGTCTCTAGTGTAACCCGATGTCTCTAGAGTAACCTGATGTCTCTAGAAAAACCTGATGTAACCTGATGTCTCTAAAATAACCTAATGTCTCTAAAATAACCTGATGTAACCTGATGTCTCTAAAATAACCTGATGTAAGCTAATGTCTCTAAAATAACCTGATGTAACCTGATGTCTCTAGAAAAACCTGATGTAACCTTGATGTCTCTAGTGTAACCTGATGTCTCTAGAATAACCTGATGTCTCTAGAATAACCTGATGTAACCTGATGTCTCTAGAATAACCTGATGTCTCTAGAATAACCTGATGTCTCTAGAATAACTTGATGTAACCTAATGTCTCTAAAATAACCTGATGTAACCTAATGTCTCTAAAATAACCTGATGTAACCTGATGTCTCTAGTGTAACCTGATGTAACCTGATGTCTCTAGTGTAACCCGATGTCTCTAGAATAACCTGATGTCTCTAGAATAACCTGATGTATCCTGATGTCTCTAGAATAACCTGATGTCTCTAGAATAACCTGATGTAACCTGATGTGTCTAGAAAAACCTGATGTAACCTGATGTCTATAGAGTAACCTAATGTCTCTAAAATAACCTGATGTAACCTGATGTCTCTAATGTAACCTGATGTAACCTGATGTCTCTAGTGTAACCTGATGTAACCTGATGTCTCTAGAGTAACCTGATGTAACCTGATGTCTCTAGAATAACCTGATGTAACCTGATGTCTCTAGTGTAACCTGATGTAACCTGATGTCTCTAGAGTAACCTGATGTAACCTGATGTCTCTAGTGTAACCTGATGTCTCTAGTGTAACCTGATGTAACCTGATGTCTCTAGTGTAACCTGATGTAACCTGATGTCTCTAGAGTAACCTGATGTAACCTGATGTCTCTAGAATAACCTGATGTAACCTGATGTCTCTAGTGTAACCTGATGTCTCTAGAATAACCTGATGTAACCTGATGTCTCTAGTGTAACCTGATGTAACCTGATGTCTCTAGAATAACCTGATGTAACCTGATGTCTCTAGTGTAACCCGATGTCTCTAGAGTAACCTGATGTCTCTAGAAAAACCTGATGTAACCTGATGTCTCTAAAATAACCTAATGTCTCTAAAATAACCTGATGTAACCTGATGTCTCTAAAATAACCTGATGTAAGCTAATGTCTATAAAATAAACTGATGTAACCTAATGTCTCTAGAAAAACCTGATGTAACCTGATGTCTCTAGAAAAACCAGATGTAACCTTGATGTCTCTAGTGTAACCTGATGTCTCTAGAATAACCTGATGTCTCTAGAATAACCTGATGTAACCTGATGTCTCTAGAATAACCTGATGTCTCTAGAATAACCTGATGTAACCTGATGTCTCTAAAATAACCTGATGTAAGCTAATGTCTCTAAAATAACCTGATGTAACCTAATGTCTCTAAAATAACCTGATGTAACCTGATGTCTCTAGTGTAACCTGATGTAACCTGGTGTCTCTAGTGTAACCCGATGTCTCTAGAATAACCTGATGTCTCTAGAATAACCTGATGTAACCTGATGTCTCTAGAATAACCTGATGTCTCTAGAATAACCTGATGTAACCTGATGTCTCTAGAAAAACCTGATGTAACCTGATGTCTATAGAGTAACCTATAGTCTCTAAAATAACCTGATGTAACCTGATGTCTCTACTGTAACCTGATGTAACCTGATGTCTCTAGAGTAACCTGACTTCTCTAGTGTAACCCGATGTAACCTGATGTCTCTAGAATAACCTAATGTCTCTAGAATAACCTGATGTAACCTGATGTCTCTAGTGTAACCTGATGTAACCTGATGTCTCTAGAGTAACCTAATGTCTCTAGAATAACCTGATGTAACCTGATGTCTCTAGTGTAACCTGATGTAACCTGATGTCTCTAGAGTAACCTGATGTCTCTAGTGTAACCCGATGTAACCTGATGTCTCTAGAATAACCTGATGTCTATAGAGTAACCTGATGTCTCTATTGTAACCTGATGTCTCTAGTGTAACCTGATGTAACCTGATGTCTCCAGAATAACATGATGTCTCTAGTGTAACCTGATGTCTCTAGAGTAACCTGATGTAACCTGATGTCTCTAGAATAACCTGATGTCTCTAGTGTAACCTGATGTCTCTAGAATAACCTGATGTAACCTGATGTCTCTAGAATAACCTGATGTAACCTGCTATCTCTAGTGTAACCTGATGTCTCTAGTGTAACCTGATGTAACCTGATGTCTCTAGTGTAACCTGATGTAACCTGATGTCTCTAGTGTAACCTGATGTCTCTAGTGTAACCTGATGTAACCTGATGTCTGTAGTGTAACCTGATGTAACCTGATGTCTCTAGAATAACTTGATGTAACCTGATGTCTCTAGTGTAACCTGATGTCTCTAGAATAACCTGATGTAACCTGATGTCTCTAGAATAACCTGATGTAACCTGATGTCTCTAGAGTAACCTAATGTCTCTAGAATAACCTGATTTAACCTTATGTCTCTAGAGTAACCTGATGTCTCTAGAATAACCTGATGTAACCTGATGTCTCTAGAATAACCTGATGTAACCTGACGTCTCTAGAGTAACCTGATGTCTCTAGAATAACCTGATGTAACCTGATGTCTCTAGAGTAACCTAATGTCTCTAGAATAACCTGATGTAACCTGATGTCTCTAGTGTAACCTGATGTAACCTGATATCTCTAGTGTAACCTGATGTCTCTAGAGTAACCTGATGTCTCTAGTGTAACCTGATGTATCCTGATGTCTCTAGCATAACCTGATGTCTCTAGTGTAACCTGATGTAACCTGATGCCTCTAGAATAACCTGATGTCTATGGTGTAACCTGATGTAATCTGATGTCTCTAGTGTAACCTGATGTCTCTAGTGTAACCTGATGTAACCTGATGTCTCTAGTGTAACCTGATGTAACCTGATGTCTCTAGAGTAACCTGATGTAACCTGATGTCTCTAGTGTAACCTGATGTAACCTGATGTCTCTAGAATAACCTGATGTAACCTGATGTCTCTAGTGTAACCTGATGTAACCTGATGTCTCTAGAATAACCTGATGTAACCTGATGTCTCTAGTGTAACCCGATGTCTCTAGAGTAACCTGATGTCTCTAGAAAAACCTGATGTAACCTGATGTCTCTAAAATAACCTAATGTCTCTAAAATAACCTGATGTAACCTGATGTCTCTAAAATAACCTGATGTAAGCTAATGTCTCTAAAATAACCTGATGTAACCTGATGTCTCTAGAAAAACCTGATGTAACCTTGATGTCTCTAGTGTAACCTGATGTCTCTAGAATAACCTGATGTCTCTAGAATAACCTGATGTAACCTGATGTCTCTAGAATAACCTGATGTCTCTAGAATAACTTGATGTAACCTAATGTCTCTAAAATAACCTGATGTAACCTAATGTCTCTAAAATAACCTGATGTAACCTGATGTCTCTAGTGTAACCTGATGTAACCTGATGTCTCTAGTGTAACCCGATGTCTCTAGAATAACCTGATGTCTCTAGAATAACCTGATGTATCCTGATGTCTCTAGAATAACCTGATGTCTCTAGAATAACCTGATGTAACCTGATGTGTCTAGAAAAACCTGATGTAACCTGATGTCTATAGAGTAACCTAATGTCTCTAAAATAACCTGATGTAACCTGATGTCTCTAATGTAACCTGATGTAACCTGATGTCTCTAGAGTAACCTGATGTCTCTAGTGTAACCCGATGTAACCTGATGTCTCTAGAGTAACCTAATGTCTCTAGAATAACCTGATGTAACCTGATGTCTCTAGTGTAACCTGATGTAACCTGATGTCTCTAGAGTAACCTGATGTCTCTAGTGTAACCCGATGTAACCTGATGTCTCAAGTGTAACCTGATGTCTCTAGTGTAACCCGATGTCTCTAGAATAACCTGATGTCTCTAGAGTAACCTGATGTAACCTGATGTCTCTAGAATAACCTGATGTCTCTAGTGTAACCTGATGTCTCTAGAGTAACCTGATGTAACCTAATGTCTCTAGAATAACCTGATGTAACCTGATGTCTCTAGAATAACCTGATGTCTCTAGTGTAACCCGATGTAACCTGATGTCTCTAGAATAACCTGATGTCTCTAGTGTAACCCGATGTAACCTGATGTCTCTAGTGTAACCTGATGTCTCTAGTGTAACCCGATGTCTCTAGAATAACCTGATGTCTCTAGAGTAACCTGATGTCTCTATTGTAACCTGATGTCTCTAGTGTAACCTGATGTAACCTGATGTCTCTAGTGTAACCTGATGTAACCTGATGTCTCTAGAATAACCTGATGTAACCTGATGTCTCTAGAATAACCTGATGTAACCTGCTATCTCTAGTGTAACCTGATGTCTCTAGTGTAACCTGATGTAACCTGATGTCTCTAGTGTAACCTGATGTAACCTGATGTCTCTAGTGTAACCTGATGTCTCTAGTGTAACCTGATGTAACCTGATGTCTGTAGTGTAACCTGATGTAACCTGATGTCTCTAGAATAACTTGATGTAACCTGATGTCTCTAGTGTAACCTGATGTCTCTAGAATAACCTGATGTAACCTGATGTCTCTAGAGTAACCTAATGTCTCTAGAATAACCTGATGTAACCTGATGTCTCTAGAGTAACCTAATGTCTCTAGAATAACCTGATTTAACCTTATGTCTCTAGAGTAACCTGATGTCTCTAGAATAACCTGATGTAACCTGATGTCTCTAGAATAACCTGATGTAACCTGACGTCTCTAGAGTAACCTGATGTCTCTAGAATAACCTGATGTAACCTAATGTCTCTAGAATAACCTGATGTAACCTGATGTCTCTAGTGTAACCTGATGTAACCTGATATCTCTAGTGTAACCTGATGTCTCTAGAGTAACCTGATGTCTCTAGTGTAACCTGATGTATCCTGATGTCTCTAGCATAACCTGATGTCTCTAGTGTAACCTGATGTAACCTGATGCCTCTAGAATAACCTGATGTCTATGGTGTAACCTGATGTAATCTGATGTCTCTAGTGTAACCTGATGTCTCTAGTGTAACCTGATGTAACCTTATGTCTCTAGTGTAACCTGATGTAACCTGATGTCTCTAGAGTAACCTGATGTAACCTGATGTCTCTAGTGTAACCTGATGTAACCTGATGTCTCTAGAATAACCTGATGTAACCTGATGTCTCTAGTGTAACCTGATGTAACCTGATGTCTCTAGTGTAAACCGATGTCTCTAGAGTAACCTGATGTCTCTAGAAAAACCTGATGTAACCTGATTTCTCTAAAATAACCTAATGTCTCTAAAATAACCTGATGTAACCTGATGTCTCTAAAATAACCTGATGTAAGCTAATGTCTCTAAAATAACCTGATGTAACCTGATGTCTCTAGAAAAACCTGATGTAACCTTGATGTCTCTAGTGTAACCTGATGTCTCTAGAATAACCTGATGTCTCTAGAATAACCTGATGTAACCTGATGTCTCTAAAATAACCTGATGTAAGCTAATGTCTCTAAAATAACCTGATGTAACCTAATGTCTCTAAAATAACCTGATGTAACCTGATGTCTCTAGTGTAACCTGATGTAACCTGATGTCTCTAGTGTAACCCGATGTCTCTAGAATAACCTGATGTCTCTAGAATAACCTGATGTAACCTGATGTCTCTAGAATAACCTGATGTCTCTAGAATAACCTGATGTAACCTGATGTCTCTAGAAAAACCTGATGTAACCTGATGTCTATAGAGTAACCTAATGTCTCTAAAATAACCTGATGTAACCTGATGTCTCTAATGTAACCTGATGTAACCTGATGTCTCTAGAGTAACCTGATGTCTCTAGTGTAACCCGATGTAACCTGATGTCTCTAGAGTAACCTAATGTCTCTAGAATAACCTGATGTAACCTGATGTCTCTAGTGTAACCTGATGTAACCTGATGTCTCTAGAGTAACCTGATGTCTCTAGTGTAACCCGATGTAACCTGATGTCTCAAGTGTAACCTGATGTCTCTAGTGTAACCCGATGTCTCTAGAATAACCTGATGTCTCTAGAGTAACCTGATGTCTCTATTGTAACCTGATGTCTCTAGTGTAACCTGATGTAACCTGATGTCTCCAGAATAACCTGATGTCTCTAGTGTAACCTGATGTCTCTAGAGTAACCTGATGTAACCTGATGTCTCTAGAATAACCTGATGTCTCTAGTGTAACCTGATGTCTCTAGAGTAACCTGATGTAACCTGATGTCTCTAGTGTAACCTGATGTCTCTAGTGTAACCTGATGTAACCTGATGTCTCTAGAGTAACCTGATGTAACCTGATGTCTCTAGAATTACCTGATGTCTCTAGAATAACCTGATGTAACCTGATGTCTCTAGAGTAACCTAATGTCTCTAGAATAACCTGATGTCTCTAGTGTAACCCGATGTAACCTGATGTCTCTAGAATAACCTGATGTCTCTAGTGTAACCTGATGTCTCTAGTGTAACCTGATGTCTCTAGAATAACCTGATGTCTCTAGTGTAACCCGATGTAACCTGATGTCTCTAGAATAACCTGATGTCTCTAGTGTAACCTGATGTCTCTAGTGTAACCTGATGTCTCTAGTGTAACCTGATGTCTCTAGAATAACCTGATGTAACCTGATGTCTCTAGTGTAACCTGATGTCTCTAGAATAACCTGATGTCTCTAGAGTAACCTAATGTCTCTAGAATAACCTGATGTAACCTGATGTCTCTAGAGTAACCTAATGTCTCTAGAATAACCTGATGTAACCTGATGTCTCTAGAGTAACCTAATGTCTCTAGAATAACCTGATGTAACCTGATGTCTCTAGAATAACCTGATGTAACCTGATGTCTCTAGAGTAACCTGATGTCTCTAGAAAAACCTGATGTAACCTGATGTCTCTAAAATAACCTAATGTCTCTAAAATAACCTGATGTAACCTGATGTCTCTAGAATAACCTGATGTAACCTGATGTCTCTAAAATAACCTGATGTAACCTGATGTCTCTAGTGTAACCTGATGTAACCTGATGTCTCTAGTGTAACCCGATGTCTCTAGAATAACCTGATGTAACCTGATGTCTCTAGAGTAACCTGATGTCTCTAGAATAACCTGATGTAACTTGATGTCTCTAGAAAAACCTGATGTAACCTGATGTCTATAGAGTAACCTAATGTCTCTAAAATAACCTGATGTAACCTGATGTCTCTAGTGTAACCCGATGTAACCTGATGTCTCTAGAGTAACCTAATGTCTCTAGAATAACCTGATGTAACCTGATGTCTCTAGTGTAACCTGATGTAACCTGATGTCTCTAGAGTAACCTGATGTCTCTAGTGTAACCCGATGTAACCTGATGTCTCTAGTGTAACCTGATGTCTCTAGTGTAACCCGATGTCTCTAGAATAACCTGATGTCTCTAGAGTAACCTGATGTCTCTAGAGTAACCTGATGTCTCTAGAGTAACCTGATGTCTCTAGTGTAACCTGATGTCTCTAGAGTAACCTGATGTCTCTAGAGTAAACTGATGTCTCTAGAGTAACCTGATGTAACCTGATATCTCTAGTGTAACCTGATGTCTCTTGAGTAACCTGATGTAACCTGATGTCTCTAGTGTAACCTGATGTAACCTGATGTCTCTAGAGTAACCTGATGTCTCTAGAGTAACCTGATGTCTCTAGTGTAACCTGATGTCTCTAGAGTAACCTGATGTAACCTGATGTCTCTAGAATAACCTGATGTAACCTGATGTCTCTAGTGTAACCTTATGTCTCTAGAGTAACCTGATGTAACCTGATGTCTCTAGAATAACCTGGAGTAACCTGATGTCTCTAGAAAAACCTGATGTAACCGGATGTCTCTAGAGTAACCTAATGTCTCGAGAATAACCTGATGTAACCTGATGTCTCTAGAATATCCTGATGTACCCTGATGTCTCTAGTGTAACCTGATGTCCCTAGTGTACCCTGATGTCTCTAGTGTAACCTGATGTCTCTAGTGTAACCTGATGTAACCTGATGTCTCTAGAGTAACCTGATGTAACCTGATGTCTCTAGAATAACCTGATGTAACCTGATGTCTCTAGAGTAACCTGATGTCTCTAGAATAACCTGATGTAACCTGATGTCTCTATTGTAACCCGATGTCTCTAGAGTAACCTGATGTAACCAGATGTCTCTAGAGTAACCTGATGTAACCTGATGTCTCTAGAATAACCTGATGTAACCTGATGTCTCTAGAATAACCTGATGTAACCTTGATGTCTCTAGTGTAACCTGATGTAACCTGATGTCTCTAGAATAACCTGATGTAACCTGATGTCTCTAGAATAACCTGATGTAACCTTGATGTCTCTAGTGTAACCTGATGTCTCTAGTGTAACCGGATGTAACCTGATGTCTCCAGAATAACCTGATGTCTCTAGTGTAACCTGATGTCTCTAGAGTAACCTGATGTAACCTGATGTCTCTAGAGTAACCTGATGTAACCTGATGTCTCTAGAATAACCTGATGTAACCTGATGTCTCTAGAAAAACCTCATGTCTCTAGAATAACCTAATGTAACCTGATGTCTCTAGAGTAACCTAATGTCTCTAGAATAACCTGATGTCTCTAGTGTAACCTGATGTCTCTAGTGTAACCTGATGTCTCTAGAATAACCTGATGTCTCTAGTGTAACCCGATGTAACCTGATGTCTCTAGAATAACCTGATGTCTCTAGTGTAACCTGATGTCTCTAGTGTAACCTGATGTCTCTAGTGTAACCTGATGTCTCTAGAATAACCTGATGTAACCTGATGTCTCTAGTGTAACCTGATGTCTCTAGAATAACCTGATGTCTCTAGAGTAACCTAATGTCTCTAGAATAACCTGATGTAACCTGATGTCTCTAGAGTAACCCAATGTCTCTAGAATAACCTGATGTAACCTGATGTTTCTAGAATAACCTGATGTAACCTGATGTCTCTAGAGTAACCCAATGTCTCTAGAATAACCTGATGTAACCTGATGTTTCTAGAATAACCTGATGTAACTTGATGTCTCTAGAGTAACCTGATGTAACCTGATGTCTCTAGAATAACCTGATGTAACCTGATGTCTCTAGAGTAAACTGATGTCTCTAGAATAACCTGATGTAACCCGATGTCTCTAGAATAACCTGATGTAACCTGATGTCTCTAGTAAAACCTGATGTCTCTAGTGTAACCTGATGTCTCTATTGTAACCTGATGTAACCTGATGTCTCTAGAATAACCTGATGTCTCTAGTGTAACCTGATGTCTCTATTGTAACCTGATGTAACCTGATGTCTCTAGTAAAACCTGATGTCTCTAGTGTAACCTGATGTCTCTAGAATAACCTGATGTAACCTGATGTCTCTAGTAAAACCTGATGTCTCTAGAGTAACCTGATGTAACCTGATGTCTCTAGAATAACCTGATGTAACCTGATGTCTCTAGAATAACCTGATGTCTCTAGAATAACCTGATGTAACCTGATGTCTCTAGAATAACCTGATGTCTCTAGAATAACCTGATGCAACCTGATGTAACCTTATGAACATTTTGAACATCCTTGCCATGTTCTGTTATAATCTCCACCCGGCACAGCCAAAAGAGGACTGGCCACCCCTCATAGCCTGGTTCCTCTCTCGGTTTCTTCCTAGGTTTTGGCCTTTCTAGGGAGTTTTTCCTAGCCACCGTGCTTCTACACCTGCATTGCTTGCTGTTTGTGGTTTTAGGCTGGGTTTCTGTACAGCACTTCAAGATATTAGCTGATGTACGAAGGGCTATATAAAATAAACTTGATTCATTGATTGATGTCTCTAGAATAACCTGATGTAACCTGATGTCTCTAGAGTAACCTGATGTAACCAGAGGGCCGAGCGGCGTGTGAACGGCTGATCCACCTGCGACTTGAGACGAGGAGTGCGCCGGACTTTGCACTGGAGTTCCGGACCTTGGCCGCAGGGGCGGGGTGGAACGACAGGGCCTTGATGGACCACTATCGTTGTAGCCACCGGGAGGATGTCTGCAGGGAGCTAGCGTGTCGGGACTCAACCCTCTCCCTCGACGAACTGATCGACATTTCCATTCGACTGGACAACCTGCCGGCCTTCCGCGGGCGTCCAGAACGGGCCCTGTCGATTCCATCTCCAGGCCCTCCTGCTCCAATCCCCATAAAGTTAGGGGGGACCGCATCGAGGGGGACTGGGGGAGGAGGCTACTCCTGCGCCGGGTGTGGTCGGAGAGGACACACTGCCGATCGGTGCTGGAGTAGCTCGTCTGGGAGTCGGGATGGCAGGCAGAGCACTCCTCGTTCACCCCAGGTGAGTCAGCACCAGACTCACCCAGAGCTTCCTGTCGGCCATATGTTTTTGCTAATTTATTTTTCTGGGTTATCGCATTTCCACCTCTGGGGTGGTGATGGAGTGTGACCGCGTTACAGCCGTGCGTAATTGGACGACTTAGGGTTTGCCAATTAATACCGGAGGTTTATCCGGGGTTTTGGTCAGGTGACTGCTCCCATTACCTCACTGCTGAAGGGAGGGCCGGCGCACTTGCGCTGGTCAGCAGAGGCGGGCAGAGCCTAAGGTCGTCTGAAGGAACTGTTCACCGACGCACCCGTGCTGGCGTCATCCGGACCCCTCTTTGGCGTTCATAGTGGAGGTGGACACGTCCGAGGCTGGGGTGGGAGGCGTGCTATCACAACGCTTGGGCATGCCACCAAAGCTCCACCCCTGCGCTTTTTTTTCTGAAGAAGCTCGGCCCGGCGGAGCGGAACTATGACTTGGGGGACCGGGAAATATTAGCTGTAGTCAAGGCTCTGAAGGTGTGAAGACATTGGCTTGAGGGGGCTAAGCACCCTTTCCTCATCTGGACTGACCATCGTAATCTCGAGTATATCCGGGCAGCGAGGAGATTGAATCCGCGTCAGGCTAGGTGGGCCATGTTCTTTACCCATTTCCGTTTAACGATTTCATATCGGCCAGGCACCCAAAAATGGAGGCCGACGCGCTGTCACTCCTCTATGATACCGAGGAGCAGTCCATCGAGCCGACTCCCATCCTCCCAGCTTCATGTCTGATGGACACGGAGATCGAGAGGGCGTCACGGCTGGAACCTGCACTCCCTCAGTGTCCAGCAGGGGTTCAGTACGTGCCGCTTGGTGTCCGTAATAAGTTGATTCGATGGGCCCATACACTACCCTCCTCTGGTCATCCTGGCATCGAGAGGACAGTGCAGAGTCTTAGGGGGAGGTACAGGTGGCCCACGTTGGCTAAGGATGTAAGGTTTTATGTCTCCTCCTGCTCGGTGTGCGCTCAGAGCAAGGCTCCTCGACACCTGTCTAGAGGGAAGTTACAGCCCCTCCACGTTCCACAACGGCCGTGGTCGCACTTGTCAGTGGACTTTCTCACCGACCTTCCCCCGTCTCAGGGAAGTACCACAATCCTGGTCGTTGGGGATCGGTTTTCTAAGTCCTGCCGTCTCATCCCGTTTCCCTACGGCCCTGCAGACTGCGGAGGCTTTGTTTACCCATGTCTTCCGGCACTACGGGGTGCCTGAGGACAGCGATTCTGATCTGGGTCCCTAGTTCACGTCCAGAGTTTGGAGGGCATTCATGGAACAGCTGGGGATCTCGGTCAGCCTGACCTCGGGTTTCCACCCCGAGAGTAATGGGCAGGTGGAGAGAGTAAACCAGGATGTGGGCAGGTTTCTGCGGTCATATTGCCGGGACCGGCCTGGTGAGTGGGCGAGGTACGTCCCATGGGCGGAGCTCGCTCAGAACTGCCTTCGCCACTCCTCTACTAACATGTCTCCGTTCCAGTGCATGTTGGACTACCAGCCGGTCCTGGCTCCGTGGCATCAGAGCCAGACCGAGGCTCCTGCGGTAGAGGAATGGGTGCAGCGCTCGAAGGACGCCTGGTAGTAGAAGAGCTCTGACCAGCACCGCAGTAAGGCCCCCGTGTTTGCACCGGGGGACCGGGTCTGGCTCCCGACCCGAAACCTGCCCCTCCGCCCTGCCGGAAGCTGGGGCCGCAGTGTGTAGGGCCATTTAAAGTCCTGAGGAGGATAAACGAGGTGTGTTATAGGTTACAGCTTCCTACTTACTATCGCATTAACCCCTCGTTTCATGTGTCTCTCCTCAGGCCGGTGGTGGCTGGTCCGCTGCAAGAAGGTGAGGTGCCGGAGGTCCCTCCCCCCCATCTGGAGATCGAGGGGTCCCCGGAGTACACAGTACATGCTGGACTCGAGACGCCGGGTGAGGGTCCTACAGTACCTCGTGGACTGGGAGGGGTACGGTCCGGAGGAGAGGTGCTGGGTACTGGTGGGGGACATTTTGGACCCTTCACTTCTGAGGGACTTCCACCGCCTCCACCCGGATCGCCCGGCTCATCGCCCCCCGGCCCTTGAGGCCGGTGGCGGCGCGCTGGGGGAGCCGCGCATCAAGTGGGTGGGTGGGGGGGGGGGGGGACTGTCACGACTCCCACCTGTTCGGCCGGCGCTCGGCGGTCGTCGTCGCCGGTCTACTAGCCGCCACCGATCCCTTTTTCCTTTTTCTGTTAGTTTTGTCTTATTAGTTGCACCTGTTCCTTTTTGTTTCTTGATTTTTGGTCTATTTAAGCCTGTTAGGCGTAGGTTTGTGCGGGATTATTTCTGTCGGTTGTGGCTGTGTTTTCATTGTTCTCCGAATCGTTTGCCCTGGTCAGTGTTTATGCTCCCTGTGTTTGGGCTGGTCAGTGTTTATGCTCCCTGTGTTTGGGCTGGTCAGTGTTTATGCTCCCTGTGTTTGGGCTGGTCAGTGTTTATGCTCCATGTGTTTGGGCTGGTCAGTGTTTATGCTCCCTGTGTTTGGGCTGGTCAGTGTTTATGCTCCCTGTGTTTGGGCTGGTCAGTGTTTATGCTCCCTGTGTTTGGGCTGGTCAGTGTTTATGCTCTCTGTGTTTGGGCTGGTCAGTGTTTATGCTCCCTGCTGTTTGGGCTGGTCAGTGTTTATGCTCCCTGCTGTTTGGGCTGGTCAGTGTTTATGCTCCATGTGTTTGGGCTGGTCAGTGTTTGTGCTCCCTGTGTTTGGGCTGGTCAGTGTTTATGCTCCCTGTGTTTGGGCTGGTCAGTGTTTATGCTCTCTGTGTTTGGGCTGGTCAGTGTTTATGCTCCCTGCTGTTTGGGCTGGTCAGTGTTTATGCTCCATGTGTTTGGGCTGGTCAGTGTTTATGCTCCCTGTGTTTGGGCTGGTCAGTGTGTATGCTCCCTGTGTTTGGGCTGGTCAGTGTTTATGCTCCCTGTGTTTGGGCTGGTCAGTGTTTGGGCTCCCTGTGTTTGGGCTGGTCAGTGTTTATGCTCCCTGTGTTTGGGCTGGTCAGTGTTTATGCTCCCTGTGTTTGGGCTGGTCAGTGTTTATGCGCCCTGTATTTGGGCGTGACCGTTTTGTGCCGGAGAAATACATCTACAAATCACTGAACCCTCTGCTGTCTGCGCCTGACTCCTACCCACCACTCCTAGTATCCGTGACAGTAACTACCAATTGGATATGACAATATTTTGGGATAAAGAAATAAAAAATAAACCAGTGAAATTTCATTTTTTGTCAATGAAAAAGGTGGGAATTATGTTCACCTGTCAATGAAAAAGGTGGGAACTTTGTTCCGTCGACAATGAGGAAGGTGGGAATGTTGTTCCCTTGACAATGAGAAAGTTGGTGATCACACCATAGAGACCAGGATCACACCATAGAGACCAGGATCACACCATAGAGACCAGGATCACACCATAGAGACCAGGATCACACCATAGAGACCAGGCTCAATACCATAGAGACCAGGATCAATACCATAGAGACCAGGATCAATACCATAGAGACCAGGATCAATACCATAGAGACCAGGATCAATACCATAGAGACCAGGATCACACCATAGAGACCAGGATCAATACCATAGAGACCAGGATCACACCATAGAGACCAGGATCACACCATAGAGACCAGGCTCAATACCATAGAGACCAGGATCAATACCATAGAGACCAGGATCAATACCATAGAGACCAGGATCAATACCATAGAGACCAGGATCAATACCATAGAGACCAGGATCACACCATAGAGACCAGGCTCAATACCATAGAGACCAGGATCAATACAATAGAGACAAGGATCAACACCATAGAGACCAGGATCAATACCATAGAGACCAGGATCACACTATAGAGACCAGGATCACACCATAGAGACCAGTATCACACCATAGAGACCAGGATCACACCATAGAGACCAGGATCATTACCCTAGAGACCAGGGTCACACCATAGAGACCAGGATCACACCATAGAGACCAGGATCACACCATAGAGACCAGGATCACACCATAGAGACGAGGATCACACCATAGAGACCAGGATCAATACCATAGAGACCAGGATCAATGCCATAGAGACCAGGATCAATACCATAGAGACCAGGATCAATACCATAGAGACCAGGATCACACCATAGATACCAGGATCAATACCATAGAGACCAGGATCACACCATAGAGACCAGGATCACACCATAGAGACCAGTATCAATACCATAGAGACCAGGATCACACCATAGAGACCAGGATCAATACCATAGAGACCAGGATTACACCATAGAGACCAGGATCACACCATAGAGACCAGGATCACACCATAGAGACCAGGATCAATACCATAGAGACCAGGATCACACCATAGAGACCAGGATCAATACCATAGAGACCAGAATCACACCATAGAGACCAGTATCACACCATAGAGACCAGAATCACACCATAGAGACCAGTATCACAACATGGAGACCAGGATCAATACCATAGAGACCAGAATCACACCATAGAGACCAGGATCAATACCATAGAGACCAGGATCAATATTATAGAGACCAGGATCACACCACAGAGACCAGGATCAATACCATAGAGACCAGGATCAGTACCATAGAGACCAGGATCAATACCATAGAGACCAGGATCAATACCATGGAGACCAGGATCAATACCATAGAGACCAGGATCAATACCATAGAGACCAGGATCACACCATAGAGACCAGGATCAATACCATAGAGACCAGGATCAATACCATAGAGACCAGGATCAATACCATAGAGACCAGGATCAATACCATAGAGACCAGGATCAACACCATAGAGACCAGGATCACACCATAGAGACCAGGATCACACCATAGAGACCAGGATCACACCATAGAGACCAGGATCAATACCATAGAGACCAGGATCAATACCATAGAGACCAGGATCAATACCATAGAGACCAGGATCAATACCATAGAGACCAGGATCAATACCATAGAGACCAGGAACAATACCATAGAGACCAGGAACAATACCATAGAGACCAGGATCAATACCATAGAGACCAGGATCAATACCATAGAGACCAGGATCAATACCATAGAGACCAGGAACAATACCATAGAGACCAAGATCACACCATAGAGACCAGGATCAATACCATAGAGACCAGGATCAATACCATAGAGACCAGGATCACACCATAGAGACCAGGATCACACCATAGAGACCAGGATCAATACCATAGAGACCAGGATCAATACCATAGAGACCAGGATCAATACCATAGAGACCAGGATCAATACCATAGAGACCAGGATCAATACCATAGAGACCAGGATCACACCATAGAGACCAGGATCAATACCATAGAGACCAGGATCACACTATAGAGACCAGGATCAATACAACTAACACAGGATCACACCATAGAGACCAGGAGCACACCCTAGAGACCAGGATCACACCATATAGACCAGGATCACACTATAGAGACCAGGATCACACCATAGAGACCAGGATCACACCATAGAGACCAGGATCAATACCATAGAGACCAGGATCAATACCATAGAGACCAGGATCAATACCATAGAGACCAGGATCAATACCATAGAGACCAGGATCAATACCATAGAGACCAGGATCAATACCATAGAGACCAGGATCAATACCATAGAGACCAGGATCACACCATAGAGACCAGGATCAATACCATAGAGACCAGGATCAATACCATAGAGACCAGGATCAATACCATAGAGACCAGGATCAATGCCATAGAGACCAGGATCACACCACAGAGACCAGGATCAATGATAAATGACATTTAAACATCTTTGTACAACCATTTACCTCAAAAAACTATCTGTCACAATTCACTGTTGAACCTCTTTTCTATAGTCAGACAGGCGTATCAGGAAAACACTCGGGTTAGTTAACAGTCACTGCTACGCTGGTTATCATGTCGTTTCTTTACCATGGACTGTCGCTGGGACCTACTATCCAACCTAGCGGTTTGCTACAAAGGAGGATCTACTTTCACTTAATGACAGGCAGGCAGGCAGGCAGGCAGGCACACACGCACGCACGCACGCACGCACGCACGCACGCACGCACGCACGCACGCACGCACGCACGCACGCACGCACGCACGCACGCACGCACGCACGCACGCACACACACACACACACACACACACACACACACACACACACACACACACACACACACACACACACACACACACACACACACACACACACACACACACACACACACACACACGCACACCGTGAGTGAACAGCACTGAAAACTTTGCATGTGCTCTTACCTCCGTCTATGCTCTCCCTCTGTTCCTCTCTCCTCTCTCCTTCCGTCAGTCCCTCTCTTCCTCTCTCCTCCCCCCCAGTGACTGAGACAGATCCCAGTGAAAGGCGGAAATTATAGTCCACCTATTGCTCTCCTCCGCTCCCTGTCAGAATGATCCCAAACTCCTAATCTGGCATCCTCTTTTAAAGCCTTAGATGCAGCTCCTGATCCATCCACCGTGTCTGTCTCCCACTCTCTTTGGGAAAGAATTGTTCTGAAAGTTAAAGGAGTCTCAAAGCTTGTCCCACCCTCCCGTTAGGCTGCCCGTAGGTCCTAGTGCCTACCCAGCTCTCTCTCTCCCCGTCCACCTGGAGAGCTCCACTGTTCCTCAGATCTATTCAATGGCCCTGTAGAGCCAGACTATTGCTGTTTGTCCTCTTTACCTGGCAGTTAATTGATTAATTAATGGTCAGAATCAGTCCCTGATTAGAGGGGGAGGATGATCATCTCCTACAATCTTCTCTTTTACTCACTAAGATTAAACATCTCTCCTCACTAAGATTAAACATCTCTCCTCACTAAGATTAAACATCTCTCCTCACTAAGATTAAAACATCTCTCCTCACTGAGATTAAAACATCTCTCCTCACTAAGATTAAATCATCTCTCCTCACTAAGATTAAAACATCTCTCCTCACTGAGATTAAAACATCTCTCCTCACTAAGATTGAAACATCTCTCCTCACTAAGATTAAACATCTCTCCTCACTAAGATTAAAACATCTCTCCTCACTGAGATTAAAACATCTCTCCTCACTAAGATTAAACATCTCTCCTCACTAAGAATAAAACATCTCTCCTCACTGAGATTAAAACATCTCTCCTCACTGAGATTAAAACATCTCTCCTCACTGAGATTAAAACATCTCTCCCAGACTCTCCTCACTAAGATTAAAACATCTCTCCTCACTAAGATTAAAACATCTCTCCTCACTAAAATTAAAACATTTCTCCTCACTAAGATTAAAACATCTCTCCTCACTGAGATTAAAACATCTCTCCTCACTAAGATTAAAACATCTCTCCTCACTAAGATTAAATCATCTCTCCTAGACTCTCCTCACTAAAATTAAATCATCTCTCCTCACTAAGATTAAAACATCTCTCCTCACTAAGATTAAAACATCTCTCCTCACTAAGATTACAACATCTCTCCTCACTAAGATTAAAACATCTCTCCTAGACTCTCCTCACTAAGATTAAATCATCTCTCCTCACTAAGATTAAAACATCTCTCCTCACTAAGATTAAAACATCTCTCCTCACTGAGATTAAAACATCTCTCCTCACTAAGATTAAAACATCTCTCTCCTAGACTCTCCTCACTAAGATTAAAACATCTCTCCTGGACTCTCCTCACTAAGATTAAAACATCTCTCCTAGACTCTCCTCACTAAGATTAAAACATCTCTCCTCACTAAGATTAAAACATCTCTCCTCACTAAGATTAAAACATCTCTCCCAGACTCTCCTCACTAAGATTAAAACATCTCTCCTGGACTCTCCTCACTAAGATTAAAACATCTCTCCTGGACTCTCCTCACTAAGATTAAAACATCTCTCCTGGACTCTCCTCACTAAGATTAAAACATCTCTCCTCACTGAGATTAAAACATCTCTCCTCACTAAGATTAAAACATCTCTCCTAGACTCTCCTCACTAAGATTAAAACATCTCTCCTGGACTCTCCTCACTAAGATTAAAACATCTCTCCTCACTGAGATTAAAACATCTCTCCTCACTAAGATTAAAACATCTCTCCTAGACTCTCCTCACTAAGATTAAAACATCTCTCCTCACTAAGATTAAAACATCTCTCCTCACTAAGATTAAAACATCTCTCCTCACTAAGATTAAAACATCTCTCCCAGACTCTCCTCACTAAAATTAAAACATCTCTCCTGGACTCTCCTCACTAAGATTAAAACATCTCTCCTGGACTCTCCTCACTAAGATTAAAACATCTCTCCTGGACTCTCCTCACTAAGATTAAAACATCTCTCCTGGACTCTCCTCACTAAGATTAAAACATCTCTCCTCACTGAGATTAAAACATCTCTCCTCACTAAGATTAAAACATCTCTCCTCACTGAGATTAAAACATCTCTCCTCACTAAGATTAAAACATCTCTCCTAGACTCTCCTCACTAAGATTAAAACATCTCTCCTGGACTCTCCTCACTAAGATTAAAACATCTCTCCTCACTGAGATTAAAACATCTCTCCTCACTAAGATTAAAACATCTCTCCTCACTAAGATTAAATCATCTCTCCTAGACTCTCCTCACTAAAATTAAATCATCTCTCCTCACTAAGATTAAAACATCTCTCCTCACTAAGATTAAAACATCTCTCCTCACTAAGATTACAACATCTCTCCTCACTAAGATTAAAACATCTCTCCTAGACTCTCCTCACTAAGATTAAATCATCTCTCCTCACTAAGATTAAAACATCTCTCCTCACTAAGATTAAAACATCTCTCCTCACTGAGATTAAAACATCTCTCCTCACTAAGATTAAAACATCTCTCTCCTAGACTCTCCTCACTAAGATTAAAACATCTCTCCTGGACTCTCCTCACTAAGATTAAAACATCTCTCCTAGACTCTCCTCACTAAGATTAAAACATCTCTCCTCACTAAGATTAAAACATCTCTCCTCACTAAGATTAAAACATCTCTCCCAGACTCTCCTCACTAAGATTAAAACATCTCTCCTGGACTCTCCTCACTAAGATTAAAACATCTCTCCTGGACTCTCCTCACTAAGATTAAAACATCTCTCCTGGACTCTCCTCACTAAGATTAAAACATCTCTCCTCACTGAGATTAAAACATCTCTCCTCACTAAGATTAAAACATCTCTCCTAGACTCTCCTCACTAAGATTAAAACATCTCTCCTGGACTCTCCTCACTAAGATTAAAACATCTCTCCTCACTGAGATTAAAACATCTCTCCTCACTAAGATTAAAACATCTCTCCTAGACTCTCCTCACTAAGATTAAAACATCTCTCCTCACTAAGATTAAAACATCTCTCCTCACTAAGATTAAAACATCTCTCCTCACTAAGATTAAAACATCTCTCCCAGACTCTCCTCACTAAAATTAAAACATCTCTCCTGGACTCTCCTCACTAAGATTAAAACATCTCTCCTGGACTCTCCTCACTAAGATTAAAACATCTCTCCTGGACTCTCCTCACTAAGATTAAAACATCTCTCCTGGACTCTCCTCACTAAGATTAAAACATCTCTCCTCACTGAGATTAAAACATCTCTCCTCACTAAGATTAAAACATCTCTCCTCACTGAGATTAAAACATCTCTCCTCACTAAGATTAAAACATCTCTCCTAGACTCTCCTCACTAAGATTAAAACATCTCTCCTGGACTCTCCTCACTAAGATTAAAACATCTCTCCTCACTGAGATTAAAACATCTCTCTTCACTAAGATTAAAACATCTCTCCTAGACTCTCCTCACTAAGATTAAAACATCTCTCCTCACTGAGATTAAAACATCTCTCCTCACTGAGATTAACACATCTCTCCTCACTAAGATTAAAACATCTCTCCCAGACTCTCCTCACTAAGATTAAAACATCTCTCCTAGACTCTCCTCACTGAGATTAAAACATCTCTCCTAGACTCTCCTCACTAAGATTAAAACATCTCTCCTAGACTCTCCTCACTAAGATTAAAACATCTCTCCTCACTGAGATTAAAACATCTCTCCTCACTAAGATTAAAACATCTCTCCTCACTAAGATTAAAACATCTCTCCTAGACTCTCCTCACTAAGATTAAAACATCTCTCTCCTAGACTCTCCTCACTGAGATTAAAACATCTCTCTCCTAGACTCTCCTCACTGAGATTAAAACATCTCTCCTCACTAAGATTAAAACATCTCTCCTCACTAAGATTAAAACATCTCTCCTCACTAAGATTAAAACATCTCTCCCAGACTCTGCTCACTAAGATTAAAACATCTCTCTCCTAGACTCTCCTCACTAAGATTAAAACATCTCTCCTGGACTCTCCTCACTAAGATTAAAACATCTCTCCTCACTGAGATTAAAACATCTCTCCTCACTAAGATTAAAACATCTCTCCTAGACTCTCCTCACTAAGATTAAAACATCTCTCCTAGACTCTCCTCACTGAGATTAAAACATCTCTCCTAGACTCTCCTCACTAAGATTAAAACATCTCTCCTAGACTCTCCTCACTAAGATTAAAACATCTCTCCTCACTGAGATTAAAACATCTCTCCTCACTAAGATTAAAACATCTCTCCTCACTAAGATTAAAACATCTCTCCTAGACTCTCCTCACTAAGATTAAAACATCTCTCTCCTAGACTCTCCTCACTGAGATTAAAACATCTCTCTCCTAGACTCTCCTCACTGAGATTAAAACATCTCTCCTCACTAAGATTAAAACATCTCTCCTAGACTCTCCTCACTAAGACTAAAACATCTCTCTCCTAGACTCTCCTCACTGAGATTAAAACATCTCTCTCCTAGACTCTCCTCACTGAGATTAAAACATCTCTCCTCACTAATATTAAAACATCTCTCTCCTAGACTCTCCTCACTAAGATTTAAACATCTCTCCTCACTAAGATTAAAACATCTCTCTCCTAGACTCTCCTCACTAAGATTAAAACATCTCTCCTCACTAAGATTAAAACATCTCTCTTCACTAAGATTAAAACATCTCTCCTCACTAAGATTAAAACATCTCTCCTCACTAAGATTAAAACATCTCTCCTAGACTCTACTCACTAAGATTAAAACATCTCTCTTCACTAAGATTAAAACATCTCTCCCAGACTCTCCTCACTAAGATTAAAACATCTCTCTCCTAGAATCTCCTCACTAAGATTAAAACATCTCTCCTAGAATCTCCTCACTAAGATTAAAACATCTCTCCTCACTAAGATTAAAACACCTCTCCTAGAATCTCCTCACTAAGATTAAATCATCTCTCCTCACTGAGATTAAAACATCTCTCCTAGACTCTCATCACTAAGATTAAAACATCTCTCCTCACTAAGATTAAAACATCTCTCTCCTAGACTCTCCTCACTAAGATTAAAACATCTCTCTCCTAGACTCTCCTCACTGAGATTAAATCATCTCTCCTCACTAAGATTAAAACATCTCTCCTCACTAAGATTAAAACATCTCTCCTCACTAAGATTAAAACATCTCTCCTAGACTCTCCTCACTAAGATTAAAACATCTCTCCTGGACTCTCCTCACTAAGATTAAAACATCTCTCCTCACTGAGATTAAAACATCTCTCCTCACTAAGATTAAAACATCTCTCCTCACTAAGATTAAAACATCTCTCCTAGACTCTCCTCACTAAGATTAAAACATCTCTCCTCACTAAGATTAAAACATCTCTCCTAGACTCTCCTCACTAAGATTAAAACATCTCTCCTCACTAAGATTAAAACATCTCTCCCAGACTCTCCTCACTAAGATTAAAACATCTCTCCTAGACTCTCCTCACTGAGATTAAAACATCTCTCCTAGACTCTCCTCACTAAGATTAAAACATCTCTCCTAGACTCTCCTCACTAAGATTAAAACATCTCTCCTCACTGAGATTAAAACATCTCTCCTCACTAAGATTAAAACATCTCTCCTAGACTCTCCTCACTAAGATTAAAACATCTCTCCTCACTGAGATTAAAACATCTCTCCTCACTAAGATTAAAACATCTCTCCTAGACTCTCCTCACTAAGATTAAAACATCTCTCCTCACTGAGATTAAAACATCTCTCCTCACTAAGATTAAAACATCTCTCCTCACTAAGATTAAAACATCTCTCCTAGACTCTCCTCACTAAGATTAAAACATCTCTCCTCACTAAGATTAAAACATCTCTCCTAGACTCTCCTCACTAAGATTAAAACATCTCTCCTCACTAAGATTAAAACATCTCTCCTCACTAAGATTAAAACATCTCTCTCCTAGACTCTCCTCACTGAGATTAAAACATCTCTCCTCACTAAGATTAAAACATCTCTCCTAGACTCTCCTCACTAAGATTAAAACATCTCTCTCCTAGACTCTCCTCACTGAGATTAAAACATCTCTCTCCTAGACTCTCCTCACTGAGATTAAAACATCTCTCCTCACTAATATTAAAACATCTCTCTCCTAGACTCTCCTCACTAAGATTAAAACATCTCTCCTCACTAAGATTAAAACATCTCTCTCCTAGACTCTCCTCACTGAGATTAAAACATCTCTCCTCACTAAGATTAAAACATCTCTCCTCACTAAGATTAAAACATCTCTCTTTACTAAGATTAAAACATCTCTCCTCACTAAGATTAAAACATCTCTCTCCTAGACTCTCCTCACTAAGATTAAAACATCTCTCTTCACTAAAATTAAAACATCTCTCCTCACTGAGATTAAAACATCTCTCCTCACTAAGATTAAAACATCTCTCCTCACTAAGATTAAAACATCTCTCCTCACTAAGATTAAACATCTCTCCTAGACTCTACTCACTAAGATTAAAACATCTCTCCTCACTAAGATTAAAACATCTCTCCTCACTAAGATTAAAACATCTCTCCTCACTAAGATTAAAACATCTCTCCTCACTAAGATTAAAACATCTCTCCTAGACTCTCCTCACTAAGATTAAAACATCTCTCCTCACTAAGATTAAAACATCTCTCCTCACTAAGATTAAACATCTCTCCTAGACTCTACTCACTAAGATTAAAACATCTCTCCTCACTAAGATTAAAACATCTCTCCTCACTAAGATTAAAACATCTCTCCTCACTAAGATTAAAACATCTCTCCTCACTAAGATTAAAACATCTCTCCTAGACTCTCCTCACTAAGATTAAAACATCTCTCCTCACTAAGATTAAAACATCTCTCCCAGACTCTCCTCACTAAGATTAAAACATCTCTCCTAGACTCTCCTCACTGAGATTAAAACATCTCTCCTAGACTCTCCTCACTAAGATTAAAACATCTCTCCTAGACTCTCCTCACTAAGATTAAAACATCTCTCCTCACTGAGATTAAAACATCTCTCCTCTCTAAGATTAAAACATCTCTCCTAGACTCTCCTCACTAAGATTAAAACATCTCTCCTCACTGAGATTAAAACATCTCTCCTCACTAAGATTAAAAAATCTCTCCTAGACTCTCCTCACTAAGATTAAAACATCTCTCCTCACTAAGATTAAAACATCTCTCCTCACTAAGATTAAAACATCTCTCTCCTAGACTCTCCTCACTGAGATTAAAACATCTCTCCTCACTAAGATTAAAACATCTCTCCTAGACTCTCCTCACTAAGATTAAAACATCTCTCTCCTAGACTCTCCTCACTGAGATTAAAACATCTCTCTCCTAGACTCTCCTCACTGAGATTAAAACATCTCTCCTCACTAATATTAAAACATCTCTCTCCTAGACTCTCCTCACTAAGATTAAAACATCTCTCCTCACTAAGATTAAAACATCTCTCTCCTAGACTCTCCTCACTGAGATTAAAACATCTCTCCTCACTAAGATTAAAACATCTCTCCTCACTAAGATTAAACATCTCTCCTAGACTCTACTCACTAAGATTAAAACATCTCTCCTCACTGAGATTAAAACATCTCTCCTCACTAAGATTAAAACATCTCTCCTCACTAAGATTAAAACATCTCTCCTCACTAAGATTAAAACATCTCTCCTCACTAAGATTAAAACATCTCTCCTAGACTCTCCTCACTAAGATTAAAACATCTCTCCTCACTAAGATTAAAACATCTCTCCCAGACTCTCCTCACTAAGATTAAAACATCTCTCCTAGACTCTCCTCACTGAGATTAAAACATCTCTCCTAGACTCTCCTCACTAAGATTAAAACATCTCTCCTAGACTCTCCTCACTAAGATTAAAACATCTCTCCTCACTGAGATTAAAACATCTCTCCTCACTAAGATTAAAACATCTCTCCTAGACTCTCCTCACTAAGATTAAAACATCTCTCCTCACTGAGATTAAAACATCTCTCCTCACTAAGATTAAAACATCTCTCCTAGACTCTCCTCACTAAGATTAAAACATCTCTCCTCACTAAGATTAAAACATCTCTCCTCACTAAGATTAAAACATCTCTCTCCTAGACTCTCCTCACTAAGATTAAAACATCTCTCCTAGACTCTCCTCACTAAGATTAAAACATCTCTCTCCTAGACTCTCCTCACTGAGATTAAAACATCTCTCTCCTAGACTCTCCTCACTGAGATTAAAACATCTCTCCTCACTAATATTAAAACATCTCTCTCCTAGACTCTCCTCACTAAGATTAAAACATCTCTCCTCACTAAGATTAAAACATCTCTCTCCTAGACTCTCCTCACTGAGATTAAAACATCTCTCCTCACTAAGATTAAAACATCTCTCCTCACTAAGATTAAAACATCTCTCTTTACTAAGATTAAAACATCTCTCCTCACTAAGATTAAAACATCTCTCTCCTAGACTCTCCTCACTAAGATTAAAACATCTCTCTTCACTAAGATTAAAACATCTCTCCTCACTGAGATTAAAACATCTCTCCTCACTAAGATTAAAACATCTCTCCTCACTAAGATTAAAACATCTCTCTCCTAGACTCTCCTCACTAAGATTAAAACATCTCTCCTCACTAAGATTAAAACATCTCTCCTCACTAAGATTAAACATCTCTCCTAGACTCTACTCACTAAGATTAAAACATCTCTCCTCACTGAGATTAAAACATCTCTCCTGGACTCTCCTCACTACTACCCTGAGACAAGGCTGAGTATAGTCCCCACACCACTAGAGGGATATCAATAGACCACTAACTTACTACCCCGAGACAAGGCTGAGTATAGTCCCCACACCACTAGAGGGATATCAACAGACCACCAACTTACTACCCTGAGACAAGGCTGAGTATAGTCCCCACACCACTAGAGGGATATCAACAGACCACCAACTTACTACCCTGAGACAAGGCTGAGTATAGTCCCCACACCACTAGAGGGATATCAACAGACCCCTAACTTACTACCCCGAGACAAGGCTGAGTATAGTCCCCACACCACTAGAGGGATATCAACAGACCACTAACTTACTACCCTGAGACAAGGCTGAGTATAGTCCCCACACCACTAGAGAGATATCAACAGACCACCAACTTACTACCCTGAGACCAGGCTGAGTATAGTCCCCACACCACTAGAGGGATATCAACAGACCCCTAACTTACTGCCCTGAGACAAGGCTGAGTATAGTCCCCACACCACTAGAGGGATATCAACAGACCACTAACTTACTACCCTGAGACAAGGCTGAGTATAGTCCCCACACCACTAGAGGGATATCAACAGACCACCAACTTACTACCCTGAGACAAGGCGGTGTATAGACCACAATGTTCTCCGCCACGGCACAACCCAAGGGGGGGGCGCCAACCCAGACAGGAAGATCACGTCAGTGACTCAACCCACTCAAGTGACGCACCCCTCCTAGGGACGGCAAGGAAGAGCACCAGTAAGCCAGTGACTCAGCCCCTGTAATAGTGTCAGAGGCAGAGAATCCCAGGGGAGAGAGTGGAACCGGCCTGGCAGAGACAGCAAGGGCGGTTCGTTGCTCCAGTGCCTTTCCGTTCACCTTCACACCCCCTGGGCCAGACTACACTCAATTATAGGCCCTACTGAAGAGATGAGTCTTCAGTAAAGACTTAAAGGTCGAGACCCAGTCTGCGTCTCTCACATGGATAGGCAGACCGTTCCATAAAAATGGAGCTCTAATGGAGAAAGCCCTGCCTCCAGCTGTTTGCTTAGAAGTTCTAGGGACAATAAGGAGGCCTGCGTCATCAAGGCAAAGGGTGGCTACTTTGAAGAATCTCAAATCTAAAATATATTTGTTTAAAAAAAGGATCAGCCCCTTTTTTTTCTTCCAATTTTCTCTTAAAATGACATGCCCAAATCTAACTGCCTGTAGCTCAGGACCTGAATCAAGGATATGCATGTTATTGAAACCATTTGAAAGGAAACACTTTGAAGTTTGTGGAAATGTGAAATTAATGTAGGAGAATATAACACATTAGATCTGGTAGAAGAGAATACAAAGAAAAAACCAACCGTTCTTTTGTATTTTTTTTAACCATCATCTTTGAAATACAAGAAAAAGGCCATAATGTATTATTCCAGATCAGGCGTAATTTAAATTTTGGCCACTAGATGGCAGCAGTGTATGTGCAAAGTTTTAGACTGATCCAAAATGTTGTATCAAGACTGCCCAAATGTGCCTAATTTGTTTATTAATTACTTTTCATGTTCAAAATTGTGTTCTCTCCTCAAACAATAGTATGGTAGTCTTTCACTGTAATAGCTACTGTAAATTGGACAGTGCAGTTAGATTAACAAGAATTTAACTTCTTGTAACTATAGGGGGTGCTGTTTCAAATTAGCATAATTGTCTCTACAGATTAAACTGCCTAGTACTCAATTCTTGCTCGTACAATATGCATATTATTGTTTTTATTGGATAGAAAACACTCTCTAGTTTCTATAGCCGTTTGAATTATGTCTCTGAGTGAAACAGAACTCATTCTACAGCACTTTTCCTCCCAGTGTGTGAGATTTAGACATCTTGGCCTCTGGTTCCAGATCAGTTTTAAAGCCACTGTAAATCCTATGAGGATACAAACACTGCCCACGCCTTCCTCTAGATGTCAGTAAGTGGTGACAATTTGAATGGAGTCGATTGCGCAATCATGGGCTCTATAAATGACAAAATACCGGAAGTAGCCTTCCTTTGGACACTGCGCTCAACGCAAGAAGGATATCTGACTGGCCTTTTTCCAAGCATTGGTTTAGCCAGTAATATAGCGTCGGTCATCTTTTTACTTGTTATAGGTGTTAGAAACATCATAATGTAGTTAATTTAAACCGTTTTATAGCAATTTATATCCGTTTAGTGCGATTTTGAGGCATTGCTTTGTAATAGACTTTGAAGCTCCGGGCACGTTTCGGGGTCCCGGTCGTACGTTAGTGGGCATTTCGACGGACAAGTGGACATCTTTCGACCAAAAGAAGATTAGACCCAAGAAAGGATTCATTGTCCAAGATTCTGATGGGAGAACAGCTCATAGTAAGAACAATTTATGATGATAAATCGTGTTTCTGTCGAAAAATGTTAAACGTTTATGCCGCCATCTTGTTTGCTATAGCTTCACTTGGCGCAACCTGTATTGAAAAGTAAGGATAATTTAAAAAATGTAATTCCGCGATTGTATTAAGAATTAAATTGTCTATCAATCGCTGTCCACCCTGTATTTTTTAGTCAAGTTTATGAGTATTTATGTATAAGACTAGATCACTGTCTAATATGGCGCAGGACATTTTCTGACCAGCTGGGCAACTTTTGTCATTGTCTAACCATGATTTTGGTGGCTAAATATGCACATTTTCGAACAAACTCTCTATGGATTGTGTAATATGATGTTACAGGAGTGTCATCTGAAGAATTCTGAGAAGGTTAGTGAAAAAATTAATACATTTTGGCGATGTTTACGTTATCGCTCTCTTTGGCTAGAATCAATACTCTGGTAACGTTTGCACATGTGGTATGCTAATATAACGATTTATTGTGTTTTGGCTGTAAGACACTTAGAAAATCTGAAATATTGTCTGTATTCACAGGATCTGTGTCTTTCGATTAGTGTATGCTGTGTATTTTTACGAAATGTTTGATGATTAGTAATTAGGTAATACACGTTGCTCTATGTATTTATTCTAGTCTAGTTGTGACGGTGGGTGCAATTGTAAACTATGATTTCTACCTGAAATATGCACATTTTTCTAACAAAACCTATCCTATACCATAAATATGTCATCAGACTGTCATCTGATGAGGTTTTTTCTTGGTTAGTGGCTATCAATATCTTAGTTTAGCCGAATTGGTGATAGCTACTGGTGTTGAGAGAAAATGGTGGACAAGAATTCTTTTTATTTTTGCTAACGTGTTTAGCTAATAGATTTACATATTGTGTCTTCCCTGTAAAACATTTAAAAAATCTGAAATGGTGGCTTTATTCACAGGATCTGTATCTTTCATTAGGTGTCTTGGACTTGTGATTTAATGATATTTAGATGCTACTATTTAATTGTGACGCTATGCTAGCGATGCTAATCAGTGTGGAGGGGGGGGGGGGGTGGGGGGTGCTCCCGGACCCGGGGTAGAGGCTCGTGAAAGGTTAAGCTTTCTGCAAATATCAGATATGTCTATGTCTTGGAAAATATTCTTGTTACTTACAACCTCATGCTAATCGCATTAACCTACGTTAGCTCAACCGTCCCATGGAAGGGACACCGAACCGATAGGTTAAAGGTTGAACGTTGTCATGTTTGTTTTAAACCTTTCAATAGGTTAAAGGTCGAATGTTATCATGTTTGTTTTAAACCTTTCAATAGGTTAAAGGTCGAACGTTGTCATGTTTGTTTTAAACCTTTCAATAGGTTAAAGGTCGAACGTTGTTTGAGAGTGTGTATTAGCAGTAGTGATTGAGAGGGTTTTTCCTACTGAGAAGAAAAGAAGGGTCTGAGCTGAAGGACACCGATACGGAGACTAGTGAAAGTAAGGTCTGAGCTGAAGGACACCGATACGGAGACTAGTGAAAGTAAGGTCTGAGCTGAAGGACACCGATACGGAGACTAGTGTAAGTAAGGTCTGAGCTGAAGGACACCGATACGGAGACTAGTGTAAGTAAGGTCTGAGCTGAAGGACACCGATACGGAGACTAGTGAAAGTAAGGTCTGAGCTGAAGGACACCGATACGGAGACTAGTGAAAGTAAGGTCTGAGCTGAAGGACACCGATACGGAGACTAGTGAAAGTAAGGTCTGAGCTGAAGGACACCGATACGGAGACTAGTGAAAGTAAGGTCTGAGCTGAAGGACACCGATACAGAGACAAGTGAAAGTAAGGTCTGAGCTGAAGGACACCGATACGGAGACTAGTGAAAGTAAGGTCTGAGCTGAAGGACACCGATACGGAGACTAGTGAAAGTAAGGTCTGAGCTGAAGGAAACCGATACGGAGACTAGTGAAAGTAAGGTCTGAGCTGAAGGAAACCGATACGGAGACTAGTGAAAGTAAGGTCTGAGCTGAAGGAAACCGATACGGAGACTAGTGAAAGTAAGGTCTGAGCTGAAGGAAACCGATACGGAGACTAGTGAAAGTAAGGTCTGAGCTGAAGGAAACCGATACGGAGACTAGTGTAAGTAAGGTCTGAGCTGAAGGAAACCGATACGGAGACTAGTGAAAGTAAGGTCTGAGCTGAAGGAAACCGATACGGAGACTAGTGAAAGTAAGGTCTGAGCTGACGGACACCGATACGGAGACTAGTGAAAGTAAGGTCTGAGCTGAAGGAAACCGATACGGAGACTAGTGAAAGTAAGGTCTGAGCTGAAGGAAACCGATACGGAGACTAGTGTAAGTAACAAAGACAGTGATAAAGAAAGTAAAGATTCAAGGTTCATGATCGGTTGATGTCAAATGTACTGAAAGTTTCCATATGAATTAGCATATCATCATATCCCCATTTTCACAAAATAATAGGTTACTAGCCTGCTTGCTATGCATGACTTAATAAACCATTATAAAATGTGCTTACGCATTGTCTAAAGTTTACAACTAAGCACTGTCTTAGTTTACAGCTCATTGTCTAAAGTTTACAGCTAAGCACGGTCTTAGTTTACAGCTCGTCGTCTAAAGTTTACAGCTAAGCACTGTCTTAGTTTACAGCTCATTGTCTAAAGTTTACAGCTAAGCACTGTCTTAGTTTACAGCTCACTGTCTAAAGTTTACAGCTAAGCACTGTCTTAGTTTACAGCTCATTGTCTAAAGTTTACAGCTAAGCACTGTCTTAGTTTACAGCTCACTGTCTAAAGTTTACAGCTAAGCACTGTCTTAGTTTACAGCTCATTGTCTAAAGTTTACAGCTAAGCACTGTCTTAGTTTACAGCTCACTGTCTAAAGTTTACAGCTAAGCACTGTCTTAGTTTACAGCTCATTGTCTAAAGTTTACAGCTAAGCACTGTCTTAGTTTACAGCTCATTGTCTAAAGTTTACAGCTAAGCACTGTCTTAGTTTACAGCTCATTGTCTAAAGTTTACAGCTAAGCACTGTCTTAGTTTACAGCTCATTGTCTTAGTTTACAGCTCATTGTCTAAAGTTTACAGCTCATTGTCTTAGTTTACAGCTCATTGTCTAAAGTTTACAGCTAAGCACATTTTCACCTCAATTTCAGTTTTTATAAATGCAAATGTTTTGTGGAAACTGGTGTATGCATGTTTTGGGGGATATTTTGTACATACTCAACATTTATAAATGAGGCCCTTTTTCTGTGAGGGGTATACTTTCTGCTGCAACAAATTGTATGGATGAATCTGGTGTAGGTTTCTGGAGGGGAGAGGGGGCAAGGGGGAGAGAGAGGGGAGAGAGAGGAGAGAGAGAGAGAGAGAGAGAGAGAGAGGGAGAGAGAGAGAGAGAGAGAGAGAGGGAGAGAGAGGGAGAGAGAGAGAGAGAGAGAGAGAGAGAGGGCAGGGGGAGAGAAAGAGAGAGGGAGAGAGGGCGGGGGGGAGAGAGAGAGAGAGAGAGAGAGAGAGAGAGAGAGAGAGAGAGAGGGGGGCAGGGGGAGAGAAAGAGAGAGGGAGAGAGGGCGGGTGGGGAGAGAGAGAGAGAAGGCAGGGGGGAGAGACAGAGACAGAGAGAGGGGGCAGGGGGAGAGAGAGAGAAATAGACAGAGAGACAGACAGAGACAGACAGAGAGAGAAAGAGAGAGAGAAAGAGAGAGAGAGAGACAGAGAGAGAGACAGAGAGAGAGACAGAGAGAGAGAGAGAGAGAGAGAGAGAGAGAGAGAGAGAGAGAGAGAGAGAGAGAGAGAGAGAGAGAGAGAGAGAGAGAGAGAGAGAGAGAGAGAGAGAGAGAGAGAGAGAGAGAGAGAGAGAGAGAGAGAGAGAGAGAGAGATTTTTTTACATCAACGAATTGGCCACTATTCTAGAAAAATCCTCAGTCCCTGGTGTTAGTCTCCACAATTCAGAGGTTAAATGCCTATTCTTCACAGATGATCTATGCCTGCTCTCATCCACAGCACATGTCCTACAGCAGACCTGGGCCCTGGCAGTAAACCCCAAAAAGACTAAAATAATGATTTTCCAGAGAAGATCCAGATCTCATGGAATTAGACCAAAGTTCTCAATTGGTACAAAATATATATAGTACTGTACACACTACAATTACTTAGGTTTAAAAATAAGCTCAACTGGACACCTTAATGAGGCAGTGAATGAACTGAGAGAGAAAGCACGCAGGGCATTCTACGCCATAAAAAACAAACAAATTCAAATTGAAATACCTATTAAAATTTGGCAAAAACTAATTAAATGTAACCCTGCATGCAGAGTTCTGTAAGATTCTCCTACATGTCCAGAGGAAAACTTCAAACAATGCATGCAGGGCAGAATTAGGCCAATATCCACTAATAATAACAACTCAAAAAAGAGCATTTAAGTTTTGGAAACATGTAAAATACACTGACCCCCTCTCATATCATTACCAATCCCTGCAATGCCAAGAGCTGAGCAAAGAAAAGAGTCCCCTCATCCAGCTGGTCCTGGGGCTGAGTTCACTAACCTGTTCTACTAACACACTGAAGCCTCAGTCCCCTCATCCAGCTGGTCCTGGGGCTGAGTTCACTAACCTGTTCTACTAACACACTGAAGCCTCAGTCCCCTCATCCAGCTGGTCCTGGGGCTGAGTTCACTAACCTGTTCTACTAACACACTGAAGCCTCAGTCCCCTCATCCAGCTGGTCCTGGGGCTGAGTTCACTAACCTGTTCTACTAACACACTGAATCCTCAGTCCCCTCATCCAGCTGGTCCTGGGTTCACTAACCTGTTCTACTAACACACTGAAGCCTCAGTCCCCTCATCCAGCTGGTCCTGAGTTCACTAACCTGTTCTACTAACACACTGAAGCCTCAGTCCCCTCATCCAGCTGGTCCTGGGGCTGAGTTCACTAACCTGTTCTACTAACACACTGAAGCCTCAGTCCCCTCATCCAGCTGGTCCTGGGGCTGAGTTCACTAACCTGTTCTACTAACAGACTGAAGCCTCAGTCCCCTCATCCAGCTGGTCCTGAGTTCACTAACCTGTTCTACTAATACACTGAAGCCTCAGTCCCCTCATCCAGCTGGTCCTGGGGCTGAGTTCACTAACCTGTTCTACTAACACACTGAAGCCTCAGTCCCCTCATCCAGCTGGTCCTGGGGCTGAGTTCACTAACCTGTTCTACTATCACACTGAAGCCTCAGTCCCCTCATCCAGCTGGTCCTGGGGCTGAGTTCACTAACCTGTTCTACTAATACACTGAAGCCTCAGTCCCCTCATCCAGCTGGTCCTGGGGCTGAGTTCACTAACCTGTTCTACTAACACACTGAAGCCTCAGTCCCCTCATCCAGCTGGTCCTGGGGCTGAGTTCACTAACCTGTTCTACTAACACACTGAAGCCTCAGTCCCCTCATCCAGCTGGTCCTGGGGCTGAGTTCACTAACCTGTTCTACTAACACACTGAAGCCTCAGTCCCCTCATCCAGCTGGTCCTGGGGCTGAGTTCACTAACCTGTTCTACTAACACACTGAAGTCTCAGGACCCTCATCCAGCTGGTCCTGGGGCTGAGTTCACTAACCTGTTCTACTAACAGACTGAAGCCTCAGCCTCCTCATCCAGCTGGTCCTGGGGCTGAGTTCACTAACCTGTTCTACTAACATACTGAAGCCTCAGTCCCCTCATCCAGCTGGTCCTGAGTTCACTAACCTGTTCTACTAACACACTGAAGCCTCAGTCCCCTCATCCAGCTGGTCCTGGGGCTGAGTTCACTAACCTGTTCTACTAACACACTGAAGCCTCAGTCCCCTCATCCAGCTGGTCCTGGGTTCACAAACCTGTTCTACCTGTTCTACTAGTGACTGGTTGGTAAGGGGTCTGCTGTTAGCTAGTGACTGGTTGGTAAGGAGTCTGCTGTTAGCTAGTGACTGGTTGGTAAGGGGTCTGCTGTTAGCTAGTGACTGGTTGGTAAGGGGTCTGCTGTTAGCTAGTATGAAGTATGACCCATATGATATGAAGTATGACCCATACAGTATGAATTATGACCCATACAGTATGGACCCATACAGTATGAAGTATGACCCATACAGTATGAATTATGACCCATACAGTATGAAGTGTGACCCATACAGTATGAAGTATGACCCATACAGCATGAAGTATGACCCATACAGTATGAAGTATGACCCATAAGGTATGAAGTATGACCCATACAGTATGAAGTATGACCCATAAGGTATGAAGTATGATCCATACAGTATGAAGTATGACCCATACAGCATGAAGTATGACCCATACAGTATGAAGTATGACCCATAAGGTATGAAGTATGACCCATACAGTATGAAGTATGACCCATAAGGTATGAAGTATGATCCATACAGTATGAAGTATGATCCATACAGTATGAAGTATGACCCATACAGCATGAAGTATGACCCATACAGTATGAAGTATGACCCATAAGGTATGAAGTATGATCCATACAGTATGAAGTATGACCCATACAGCATGAAGTATGACCCATACAGTATGAATTATGACCCATACAGTATGAAGTATGACCCATACAGTATGAAGTATGACCCATACAGTATGAAGTATGACCCATAAGGTATGAAGTATGACCCATACAGTATGAAGTATGACCCATACAGCATGAAGTATGACCCATACAGTATGACCCATACAGTATGAAGTATGACCCATACAGTATGAAGTATGACCCATACAGTATGAAGTATGACCCATACAGTATGAAGTATGACCCATACAGTATGAAGTATGACCCATACAGTATGAAGTATGACCCATACAGTATGAAGTATGACCCATACAGCATGAAGTATGACCCATAAGGTATGAATTATGGCCCATACAGTATGAAGTATGACCCATAAGGTATGAATTATGACCCATACAGTATGAAGTATGACCCATACAGTATGAAGTATGACCCATAAGGTATGAATTATGACCCATACAGCATGAATTATGACCCATACAGTATGAAGTATGACCCATACAGTATGAAGTATGACCCATACAGTATGAAGTATGACCCATACAGTATGAAGTATGACCCATACAGTATGAATTATGACCCATACAGTATGAATTATGACCCATACAGTATGAAGTATGACCCATACAGTATGAAGTATGACCCATACAGTATGAAGTATGACCCATACAGTATGAATTATGACCCATACAGTATGAAGTATGACCCATACAGTATGAATTATGACCCATACAGTATGAAGTATGACCCATACAGCATGAATTATGACCCATACAGTATGAAGTATGACCCATACAGTATGAAGTATGACCCATACAGTATGAAGTATGACCCATACAGTATGAAGTATGACCCATACAGTATGAAGTATGACCCATACAGTATGAAGTATGACCCATACAGTATGAAGTATGACCCATAAGGTATGACCCATACAGTATGAAGTATGACCCATAAGGTATGAATTATGACCCATACAGTATGAAGTATGACCCATACAGTATGAAGTATGACCCATACAGTATGAAGTATGACCCATACAGTATGAAGTATGACCCATACAGTATGAAGTATGACCCATACAGTATGACCCATACAGTATGAAGTATGACCCATACAGTATGAAGTATAACCCATACAGTATGAAGTATGACCCATACAGTATGAAGTATAACCCATACAGTATGAAGTATGACCCATACAGTATGAAGTATGACCCATACAGTATGACCCATACAGTATGAAGTATAACCCATACAGTATAACCCATACAGTATGAAGTATAACCCATACAGTATGAAGTATATCCCATACAGTATGAAGTATGACCCATACAGTATGAAGTATAACCCATACAGTATGAAGTATGACCCATACAGTATGAAGTATGACCCATACAGTATGACCCATACAGTATGAAGTATGACCCATACAGTATGACCCATACAGTATGAAGTATGACCCATACAGTATGACCCATACAGTATGAAGTATAACCCATACAGTATGAAGTATAACCCATACAGTATGAAGTATGACCCATACATTATGAAGTTTGACCCATACAGTATGACCCATACAGTATGAAGTATAACCCATACAGTATGAAGTATAACCCATACATTATGAAGTATGACCCATACAGTATGAAGTATAACCCATACAGT